>NC_139905.1:17150584-17483084 GCF_905171665.1 Trachurus trachurus | reverse complement strand
ATGTCAGCATTTAAATAACCAATTAAGGCATTTGTTTTCAAATTGAATTCAGTTAATTTGAGTTAACAGCTTTGATTTCTTTGCAGCTATGACTTGAGATTTGTCTCATCAGCATGATAATCAAACTCATGATCAAAAGACTGATTTTAAAAAAGATCTTCACTAGCCTACATAAAATCATCTTTTATTTTGAAAATCTGTCAATAGACACCAGTAACTAACTGCTGTATGATTTTCCTAATCTGTCTTTGTGTTTGTTTGCTCGTATATGTTTATGTGTGAGAGCCTCTGATTTACAGCATGCATGTGTACACCCCTAACCCCCCCCCCCCTACATATCACACCCACATACACCCCGATGTGTTTTACGGGTTTACTTGTGTGATTTCTTCACGCCACATGAATACTCAAGGTTTTCACTGAACTGAGTGGCTCTGCCGTTGCCATGGTGACTGTGGACCCTGTTTTTCCTCCTCCTCTTGTTGTTTTTATGGCGTAACACGTCCCAGTGTGAGGTTGCTCCTCTCTGAAAGGTCAGCGGACATCACCAACCTGTCAGAAGGGCGATAGAGAGATACAGATAGACGTCCACACACCATCCAGCCCAGCCTTCTTAATGAATTGGATTTCTCCCTTTTTGGTCCCAGAGACAGAGAGAGGATGTCGTTCTCCACTATAGAGGGATAACATCGCCTCTGCGTCCTGCTTTGAGAGCCAAATAGGAATTCTAAACCTCAACCGCAAAGCAAAGCAGATAACTGTAGCGGCTGATGCATTTCTCTCTCGTTCACAGTCGGACACATCTGCCTCTCTCTCTCTCTCTCTGACCTTTATTTATTCTTTCATGCTGAAGCTGCAGCAGTGTGTGTGTGTCTGTCTGTTTTGTCTGCAGTCAAGAGTTCCCTCATCTCTTCTTCCAGGTCTCTGGATCTGAGTAATGTCTGTTTTGAGTGCGTGGTTGGTGTTCATGACTTTATGTGTGTGTGTGTGTGTGTGTGTGCGCGCGTGCATGCAGACATTTATGTCTAGAGTGTCATCTTCATCAGAGATGAAACAGACAGCTATGTCTGTGAATGTCGATGAGTCATCCTAAACCCCCGAGACGAGACAGTTGCACCTCACAGACACCACACACACACACACATAGAAAGAGAGAGAGGAGAGAGAAAGACACACACACACACACACACACACACACACACACACACACACACACACACACACACACACACACACACACACACACACACACACATCCCCACTGAACCAAAATGGTCTCCCAGATCGACCTGGACAAGACAATTGAGCCCTTTCAGCCTCAAAGCCCAGGCAGATACGTTCCAACAAAAAAGAAAATGCTGGATTTAATCGAAGGAAAACTGACTTTGGTAGAAAAACACAGAGCTGAACTCATTCTCATCCACACGTATCTGGTGATATTATTGTTGTTTTTTTATAACTTTGATACCAGCGTATCACATTGAGCTGGCATGAGAGAGGAAAATTGCCAAACAGATGGAGATGATGAATTGCAGAAAAAATAGCAGAATCAAGGAGAGTTCTATGTTTCTCAGTGATAAATGACATATTTTCATTGTTTTCGCAAACCATGACATCTATGTTGGACATGACCAACAACTTCCATATGTCCAATAGATGCTTACGTACACGTACCTCCCTCACTGTCAGCCCTCCAATTGAATTTATTTGCCACCTGTCCGGTAGGCTCAAAGTACCATCTGTCCATGTGTCAGTCTTTCTGTCTGTGAGTGTCAATGGCAGGTCTCCACCACCCCCACCCATGTCTCTTCCTATAATCTATGTGACCAGCTGCTGGTGACCCCCCGTGACCTCCAGCTGTGTGTCATGACAACGGGACACTGACAAATGTCAGAGCAGATATTGGCTTCCTCCATCTCCTGAGCCTCTCCCATGGGTAGAAACCCACCCACACAGCCCTGGCCAGACACTGCAGAGAAGAAAAGGAGAAGAGAGACAGAGAGAAGATGTGTGTCCATCTGTATGTCTGTCTATGTGTGTTGGACCTGCGGTTATCAAGTAAAAGGGCACAGCGTCCACAGAGAGGGGAGGATACGCACACTCGCACAGGCAGCCTGGACCGTTGGAGGCATCTGAACCGTCTCTGTGCCTTGCTGAAGTGTGCATAATGAGGAAGGGGGTAGCGGCGTGCTGATTGGCTGCTGTGTTATTTTAGTGCCTGCGGTGTTAAGCAGGGTGTAAAGGCAGATGTGTTAGACATGGGCAGAGAGCATGGCATGTTTGGCTTATTTTCGAGTGCGTTGTCGGGTTGTCGAGGAGCATGTGAGCTGAGCTTTGGTGTCTTTGGTGCTGGGGCGTGTTGTGATGATTCCGGTTGTGGCGGTGGTGGTGAAGTGCGACTGTTTGTGAATATGTGTGATGGGGTGAGTGCGTATGTGTGTGTTTCCTCCCAGGCCGCTCCACCTCCCCAGCAAACTGCCTCTGCATGCATAATTAACCAGGATGACTGGGGAGGTAAACACGCAGGGAGACGCTCCATCCCTCCACTCAGTATGCCTCCATTTATGTGTGTGTGTCTGTCTCTGTGTGTATGGGAGGTGTGGATAAGGCAGGGAGGTGTATGTGTGTGTGTGTGTGTGTGTGTGTGTGTGTGTGTGTGTGTGTGTGTGTGTGTGTGTGTGTGTGTGTGTGTGTGTGTGTGTGTGTGTGTGTGTGTGTGTGTGTGTGTGTGTGTGCGTGCATTTGCATATGTGTGTTTGTTTGTGTGTCAGATAGACAGAGAGCAGGAAAAAGATTTGAAGCGAAAGTGATTCAGAGCCAGAGTTGATGGAACGAGAGAGCTGTCTGTTTGTGTGTGTGTGTGTGTGTGTGTGTGTGTGTGTGTGTGTGTGTGTGTGTGTGTGTGTGTGTGTGTGTGTGTGTGTGTGTGTGTGTGTGTGTGTGTGTGTGTGTGTGTGTGCGCGCGCACGTGTGTGCACGTAGAGAGAAAGAAGATAAATCCCATCTCAAGCTGCCTCTGAAGATGATGCGATGAAAGAGAGGGAGAGAGGATAAAAAAAGAATGAAGGGGGGACTGTAACCAGTCGCAGCTCTGCGCATTATGAACCATCCAGCGGAACAATCATATTCACCCTCCTCTCCTCCTTCACCCTTCCCTCCCTCCCTTACACTCCTCTCCTCCTGTCCTTCCTTCCTGCCAATATTTTTTTTACAGACAGACCCACTCCAGTGCTTGAGATATGACAATGTCCTCATGGGTCAAATTTTTTTTAAACGCACATAGGTGCACAAACATTCAAACTCTGATATCAGTTTAAGGTTTACAAATGTACAGTGACAATAAAGCCGGTTATGAGAGCAGCTGGCTTGATAAGATTTGAAGTGGGCAGAGCCCTAGGTAATCAATCACATGTCTAGCAGCTCATGTTCATCTGTGGAGGTGAAGCATTTGGCTAATTATGGAGCCCATCGCCTTGTAAGCTTGAGCACAATCTACCATTTTGCATGTATACATCTGTGTGTGTGTGTGTATGTGTGTGTGTGTGTGTGTGTGTGCGTGTGTGTGGTGATTGCTACAGCTCATATTTCCCAGGAGCCCAGGTTGTAAAGCCCACTCAGTAAATCATCTATCCTCCTCTGTCTTCAGCACCCCCTTCTCCTCCTCTTCAAACTTATCATTCCATCACTCCTTCCCCTCTGCTCTCAATCCCTTCATCCCCCCCCACCCCAGCCTCATCTGACTCCACAATGCCTTGTTGTCTTCCACATTACACAGAAAGAAAGAAAGAAAGTAAGTGGGGGAAACAAACACAAGAAAACAAGAAACAGTCAACGTGGGTGTCTTGCTGTGCGTGCATGTGTGCAAACGGCAGGCAGCCAGTGAGCGATATGTGTGCTTGCTTCCCCTCCATCCCTCTTTCACTGTGCTCAAACAGCAGCAAAATCGATGAAAGCGCTACCTAATAAACAGACACACAGACAGGCAGAACAACAGAGACGATTTGGCGATCTCAGCATGTGTCCTTCGTCCTCTCTCCTCTGTGACCCCTGCTGAGGAGGGGAGCAGTGTGACGTGACATGGTGCATTCACAAATACAGCAGTGGACCAACCACACAATGCCTGCGCTCTCCGTAGAAGATAGAGGTGGAAGGAGGAGGTGCAATGTGGAGGTGGAGAGGAGACGTGACCAGAATGACGACCCCACTCGCATACACACATGTATGTGTTGTGTGTGTGTGGGTACGGCAGAGACGACAGAGGAGAAGGAGGGGCAGGAGGAGGAGGAAGAGGAGGACTGAAGTAAATTGATGGGGGAGAGAGATTTCTCTTATTTGTTTGCTTTGTTTTGAATGAGAGATACATACACTAAAGAATCCAATTAATTGCTCACCAGAACAGCCCATTGTGGAAGAGAAGAGTGCTGATAAACACACACCATGTGGACAGACAGACATTTGGCAGCACAACACTAGATCCCAATAGAGATGTGCGTCTTGGTCAATCCTCTCTGCTGTGCTCGGCAAGCTTGGTCTGGCAGAATCCCTCCCCTCGTCTCCTATAAGCATCTTATTTAGGTCATTGTATAAACAAGTATTCTCACACATACATGCACACACACACACACACACACACACACACACACATCACCCAGGGTGAAGCACAAGTAGGCTGCAGGCAGGGGAGGTAGAAAGGTAGGAGGGAGGACAGAATCTCCGGGGGAATCTATAGATTCAGTGTGTGTGTGTGTGTGTGTGCTGTATGTTATGTGTGTATATTTTAGGGACTGCCAAAAGCTGTGGACCAGCATATATAAACACAAATATGCCTACTCACACACACACACACATGCACGCACGCACATCCCAACTTGGGTTTCAGAGATGAATAATGCTACTGTGCGTCTGGTGGGATGCACCACTGTCCCTGGGGCGGGTTGAATGCCGGGATATTGTGCTGGAACTGGCTGAAAACACACACACACACACACATGCAGACTTGCACGCACGCACGCACACACACACACAGGCTCAGGCTCAGCGCTCTGTCTCCAGGTGATTCTATTCCTTTTATAGAGCAAGAGCTCTCTCCACCCCTCCTCTGTCTCTCTCTTTTATATGAATGCAAAAAAAACACATTCACAAACACACACAGATTACTGACACTGCCACATGCACTCACATACTGGAACAAACACACCAAACATTAAACACACACACACACACAACACACTTTATGACATCCCAGACTGTTATACTGAGAGCATGCACGCAAACACACACTGTAGCACTTCCCAGTTCCCCTTGGAGGAAATTGGAGTTTGCATCTGTGCAGGAGAAGACAGGGAGGCGAAGGGGGGTGGGATGGGTGGGGGGGGGGGGGGTGTGGGACGAGGGCTCAGTTGAACCTTTTATGAAACACTGCATCAAAGGCAAACCAGAGAATATCGCTTTATATTGTTTGTTTAAATAATAAATTGTAATATCTAAGAGTGGTTGGAAAACAGGGGCTAAATCTAAGGATCATATTTGATCCTGAAACAGTTATGAATAATGCAGCATACAAAATCAGCTGGAAAAAAGCCAGATTGCCACAGTGGTACTGTAAGAGAGTTCAGTTCAGACTCAGTGCCAGTGTTATGACCCAACGGGGCTGCTGCTCAGATGCCTTCTTATTGCTGTGGCCTGCAGTCTTTAAACGATTGTCTGGCCTCAGTCAAGGACTCCTACATACTGACACGCATACATACAAGTCAACAGGTATTATAATTTTTTTTTTTTTTTTACAGATGGTAATTAAGTTCCCAGACACCACTGTTTTCTTCTTTTCTCTCTACCAGACCTGTCAATCACAGCACCAGACATTGCATCACATGCCTGCCCCTCCATCTTGTGAGGCTGAAACAAGATCCTGAAGCCTGCCCCATTGTGGGGCCATTTTATACATACATACAAACAAACAAACAAACACAGGCGCACACACATAGGGTTTCTCCATATCTGGACGAGAGAAAACAAATCGTGCTGTTAGCATTCACCATCTAGTTACCGATCAAAATCAAATAATGCTCTTGACTTTGTTTGTGTTTCTGGGTGGAAAATCTCCATCCTTCTGTCTCTGTGCACACCTGTGTGTGACTTTGAATGATTGTGGGAGCGAGTTTGAAAAATATCATCATCACATTTTAGCTTTGACTCCCGGCAAATTTTTTATCAAATTAAACATTGAATATGAAAGAATGAATAAACTGCAGGCTCAACAACTATAACCCTCACAATTTCTCCCTCTTTTTTTCCTTACTTCCCCCTCTCTCCTTGCTTTCAGATCCCCAAACCCCCCTCCCCTTTTCCCGTCTCACCTCACCTCCCCCTCCCTGCTCTGGCTACAGACGGAGAGAGTTATGCAGTCCTTCCGTGAGCGCAGCGGTGGTTACCACAGCAACCAACCCTGCTACCAGCAGGAGCCCCATGAATTATCCCGCCTGGAGACCTACCGGCAACACCCGCATCATCCCCACCCGCAGCATCCACACCCGGGTCCCGGCCCACATCCAGGTCCGGGCCCAGGGCACACAAGGTCAGGCTATGAGGCTCATTCACTGGCAAACCCCACGAGCATGCCTCCAGCTGGAGGACCAGGAGCTGGAGGAGGACCCAAGGACTGTTACAGCCAGCAAGCCTATGCTGGTTATCCAGGCACTGGTGGGGGGAATGGGAGTGGAAATGGAAGCTCAGCATCCTCGCAGGCCAAGAAATCCTTCAGAGGAAACAAAGTGCCGCCCCCAAATCCCAATCAGCACCTGCAGGGCCCTGGGAGCTATGGTAACCATATGGGCCCAGGAAATTACACAGCCCAGTATATAAGCGAGGGCCACCTACAACAGAAATGGGAGGACCCAGCCCCATTAGCACAGTACGACCAAGAGATGGTGGGGCGTATAGAGGCTGGTGGTACCCCTGCACCTGGTTCCACCCAGTACATGGACATGCTGGGCCACTCTCAAACCCAGTGTCACCAGCCCTCCACCCCCGCCTATACCAGCCCCCACCACCAGTCCCATCCCTCGAACCCCTCTTCCTCTTCTCTCATGTACCCTCAGAGTCACCTGCACTACCCCCAGCACTCACCTTCTCCTTCACCATACATGGAAAAATGCAGTCCCATGCCCCACTGTTATAAAGGTTACAACATGCCCCCAAATTCACAGTATGGGAGACAAATGAGCAGCCACACCAACCTGAAGCAGGGGGGTTACAGGTCAACCCAGAACAGCTATGGCTACCAGCAGCCTCCCGCTAGAGGGTATGAGCAGCAGACTCCGTTACAGGCAATGGCCAACCCCCAGGAGCCCCACCCTAAATACCCACACTACAGCCAACCCCAGCAAAACTACTGTCTCTCAGAGCTGTCTGTCAGATCCCCAGAACAGTATTATCAGACTTGCAGCCCCTCTTCAGGCCACTCCCCTGCACGCTCTGTAGGGCGATCCCCCTCATACAGTTCCACCCCTTCGCCTCTGATGACCAATCCGGAGTCATTCCAATATGGTCAACCTCCCATGACCCCTGGGGCAGCTTCCTCTTCTTCATCCTCCTCAGCCGGTTTGCAGGAGCAAGCCAGTACCAACACCATGTTAATGCCCCCACGTTCACACCCGTCACCCAATGTGCCCCACGCCGCCCAACACAGCTACACCTCCACGCCGCAGGTCCCCACCATGAAAGAGCGCTTCTCAGAGAAACTGCTGTCCAACCCCAGCTTGTGGAGCCTGAATGCCCTCACCTCTCAGGTAGAAAACATCTCTAACAACGTCCAGCAGCTGCTACTTTCAGAGGCCCTGGTGGCCAACAAGAAAGGCGGAAAGCGCAGTAGCGGAGGGAGCAACAGCAGTGCTGGAAGTGGGGCGTCCTCCAAAAAGGGTGAGGAGTACAAAAGTCCTCCATATCCAGATAGTGGAGGTGGTGTGGGAGGCTCCATGCAGGACCCTTACTCTACCCCACAGCACCAGCCAATGCCCATGGAACTTCATGAGGGCGGCTATTCTAGCAGTAGTGATGAACAACTCGAGAGAGGCTACTACTTCTGTGGTCAGGGCCGAAGTCCAGCACAGGCCCCTAACAACACACAACTCAGCCTGGACACAGCCTCATCATGCTCCATGACATCTCCAGATGATATGTCCACCAGATCGGGGGACTCAGGTCTGCACAACCTTACCCCTGACCCTACTAGATGCCAGTCGGGGCAGGGAGGAGACAGCATGAGCACTCCTGTGAAGAGCATCGGTGATGAGAGGTCTCCTACAAGCATCACAGTTCCCAGTCCCATGAAACAAGAACAGGACTCCCCGTCAGAAATACAGCATGTCAGTGAGCCTGTCAAAGAAAACTTTGAAGAATCAGCCTGGACAGAGAAATCAGCTGACAAAGAGGAGGTGACAACAGAAAACACTCCTGACTGTGACAGAGATTTAGACACAACTAAAACTACTGACAAGCTAGACAAATGGACAGATGAAGAGAAACACACCTCCCTTTACAAAGAGGTGACAGAAAAAGGTTATTGCTTCGGCGAGACAGTATATCAGGGGGTCCAGGGCAAATATGATCCTGATGCAGGAGACTCAGTCGAACAATCCCCGGCAGTTCTTTCTGACTCCAGCCACAAAGAACACTTTGGCCAAGAGGTGAAATCGGAGGCATTCAAATCTGAGTCTCCAACAGCTTCTGAGAGCTCAGTGAAAACATTGCCTTTCATTTCCAGGGGTGACCTTGAACAGGATCAATACTCCACAGAGAAAGAGGACAGCTCGGAGAACACCTCTCCAACCCCGCAGGTTGAGGCGCTAGATGAGAGCAATTCAGACAAGAGAGAAAGCAGAGACGAGGAGGACGAAGAAGAGGGGGAAGCAGATGAAGAAGAGGAAGAAGAGGAAGAAGAAGAAGAGGAAGATGAGGACGACGAAATACAAAAACAACAGCAACATTCGCTTTCTCCTCCTCTGTCTGCAGAGGTTGGAGAGGACTTGGGGGAGGGGGAGGAAGTGAGCCAGTTATCATCTGAGGAGCACATGAATAATATAGATGGGCCAGAGAAGCCTCCTGGAGATCTCTGCAGCAGGACAGAGAGTCAGAGTGCTGAGCTCCACGCAGACAACGAGTTTGCGGGGGCACCTGCACATCCAAATGCAGCAGCAGCAACAGCAGCGGCAGAAGCTTCTGCACGGGAGTCAGCCATCGGTGACACCGCTCCTCAACCCCAATCTGCTATGCCAGTCTTTTCAGCTCTCAATGACAAGGCGGCACCTCCAGCTCAGGCCAGAGATCATATTGATCACAGTGATGCTAAGGTGCTGGAGCCAGACTCTCCTCAGCTGCCAGGGAAGTCAATACTTCCCTCAGCCCCCTCCTGGGCAGACACTCCACCTTCCCCCAAAAAAGGTGATGAGGACATGGAGCCAGGCATCAGCTGTGCCAGTGCTGTGACCCCCTTGGCTAAGCCAGAGCCTGTGGCCCCATCTGCTCAGCCAAGGGCTTTTGGACGTAAGCATGCCAGGGGCAGAAGGAGAATCATGCATTCAGGTGTTGGAATGAGGCGACAGTTAAGCTTGGAGAGGGAGGGCGAGAAGGAGGAGGAAGGAGCCCCCTCACCTACACAGAAACCCTGCATGCCTCCGAGCAAAACTGTGCTATTTTCAGATCAAATGGACTTAGCTCATCAGGAATCTATTGTGAGCCAGACTCCTAAAATGGTAACTGATGGTTTCCGTTCGAGAATGTGTACGCGCTCGTTCAATGCACCAGACTTGCCACCCAAAGTTGAGCCTCATGTGAAGAGAAAACCAGGCCCGAAACCAGGCTCAAAGCCGGGGTCCAAACCAGGGCCAAAACCTGGACCAAAACCGGGGCCTAAACCTGGAGCAAAGCCAGGGCCTAAACCAGGGCCTAAACCTGGACTAAAGCCTGGGCAAAAACCTGTACTTAAACCAGGTCCTAAACCTGGACCAAAACCTGTGCCAAATGAACCAGAGCTACCACAGAAAATTGAGACTCCTGTGAAACGAAAACCAGGACCCAAACCTGGGCCAAAACCTGGACCGAAACCAGCTATAAAGTCAACTCCAAAACCAGGACCCAAGCCTGCAGATATTTTGCCCCCCATCAACACTGCACTCATCAAAGCCCCAGTGGGTCGTCCCAAAGGCTCAGTTTCCAAAGCAAAGCTGGTACAACAAGAAGAAATAATTCAACCCCTTACAGGACTGCAAAGTAGGGGCAGAAAGAGTCTAAAAGCTTCTACAACACAAGTAAACCAGGATGTTAAACCAATAAACAAGGAGGAGAAAAAATCAAACCAAGAGGTAAAGGCTCCAGAGAAGGAAAGCAAGAACATGGTCTTAAGATCCAGAAAACCCTCGCAGGAAAAACTGTCAAAAGAAAAGGAAAAATTAATAGGTGAAGATATTCTACCCCAGACGCTAACAGAAATAAAAACGACTGATGTTTCTCCAGCAGTAGATGAGCCTGTAACTGTGGAACAGACTCGAACAACCATCGCTAATGCAGTCAAAAACACAGATGCTCCAGAGGACCCAGTTGCCCCACTTGCCCTATCTGAACAATCTGAGGAAAAGGCATCACTTCTACTAAAGCGGAAACCTAGTCCAGAACTTTCTCCTGCACCAGTAAAGAAAAAAAGGGGTCCAAAACCAAAACCCAAACCTTTACCACCTCAACCCCTGCTGGAACAGCACGTCTCGCCTAAAGAGAAGGCTATTAGGGGCCCCAAAAGAAAGCGAGGGCCACCCAAGAAAACTCCTGTGGCCACTTCACTAACCAAAGACACAGCCTCTAACATCAGTGAAACTGACATCACTAGTGATGTGCCTGTGGTGCCACCTCAGTGCCCCACTAAGACAAAAGTTCTCCCACCACGAAAAGGCAGAGGACAGAAATATGAGGCCATGGTGCAGAAAATTACATCTCCCAGCTCAAAGAAACACCTCGCCATCCCCCACATAGACAGCAATCTAACTGATGATGTTTCAACCAAGGCTTTGTCTCAGCATGTCTTGAAGGAAAGTGAGACATCTATACTCATAAATAGCACAGAGAAGATAGATGGGGAAGTTAAAAGCATTGAGTCTAGACAAGGAGAGAAACAACATGAGGGAGCAGTAAGAAAGGAGGAGGTGACACAAGAAAGAGAAAAGCATGACATCAGTCAAGTGGCGTCAACGTCAGACAAAGTGAGACAAGGGATGGAAGAAGTTGTAAATAATGTGGAAAACATTAAAGCAGAAATACAGCATGATGGCAGAGCTGACAAGGTTTGGAGCTCAGCGGATGTCCCAGCAGGAGCCAGAACTCCAGGAGAGTGGACACAACAAGGATCAGAAGATGTATCTCTTGCTGCCACCAAGTCCTCCAGAACTAAAAGGAAGAGATGGGCTATGGTGGAGAGTACAGATGCCTCTGTGGTAGCCTTGGAAGCAGGGAGTCTAATAGTTACAACGCCAAGGCTTGCCAAGCAGAGGGCCATTAAAAACAACCATGAGATGCATCTAAAACAGAGGAGAAAGAAGAGAAAAGGCCAAGCACCTCTGGAGGAGACAGAGTCAGTTGAGGAGTCAAATACTGAAACAGCAGAACAACAACAGGAGAGCGTAGAAGAGAAGATATCCCCAACAGAGTTCACAGGACCTCTATCAATCAGCCCAGATGAAATCACAGAAGCCCCCCAGGTTACCAGCACAGAACTCATCCCGAAACCTAGGAGAGGCAGAAAACCATCAGCAAACCCGTCCAAGAGGAAACGAGGCAAAGGCTCATCAGAGCAGATTCCTGGCATGCCGGTGAAAGTCCACAAAAAGCCTGGGCCAAAACCTGGGATGAAAGACGCCATGGAGGTTATTGAGGCAGTAGTAAGGGCTGCGGGATGTGAACAGGCCGAAAAAGAAGAAAGGGAAAAGGAGGAAAGGGAAAGAGGGGACATAGATGATGAGGAAAAACAGAAGGGGGGTCTTGTGGGTCCTGTAGTGACAATATCGCAATCAGAAAAACAGACTGAGACAATTTCTGTGAAGAGAATCAGGCGCAGACCAGTACATCAAAATTCCAAACTGTCTTTCTGTCCTTATGTACGGATCAACAACTCTCGAGATTTTTCCTCTTGGTGTGCCATAATCAACAAGCCCGAGGACGCAGTAGTATTTCAGAGGCGTAGAAAAAAGGGCATACTCAGAATGAGGAATCCTTTCACAGTCGCAAAGGTGGCGCCACACACTGCTGCCATGCTACAGGGACCTTTGGTAAATAAAAACCTCATCGACAGGTGTCTCACGTGCTCCATATGTGGAAAGCCATCAAATTACCGAGACCTGGGTGATTTGTGTGGACCGTACTACGCAGAGGATGGCATTCCACGGAAAATCTTGACGGCCAGGCACACAGAATCCCTCAGGGAAGAGACGGAGATGAGCAACGACAGCCACTGTAGCAGTAGCAGCAGCAGCAACAGCACCGAAAAACCAGGCAACTCCTCGAAGAATGAGGGCGAGGACAGCACAGAAAAGGAGGGCAATGCAGAAGCATCCACTCAAGAGGGCAGTAGTAGCAGACACCATCACTGGCGCTACCGACGGGCAGAAAGAACGGAGAGAACGGGTCGAGAGGGGGGTTCACGAAGACTAACTCTACGAGAGAGGTTCAGGAGGATAAAACAGCTCCAGGCCGTCAGCGCAGGGGCCTCCGGCGACCAAGAGGCCAATGACAGCTTGTTCCAAAGGCTACAAGTGGAGGCAGAGGCTAAGGAGCACTGGGCCCATGAAAACTGTGCCATCTGGACCAAGGGGGTAATTATGGTCGCTGGGAGGTTATACGGACTGAGGGAGGCTGCCATCAACTCAGCCCAAACGGTACGATAGCAATTACCACCAGTGAGTCTTGTAGTATTCTGAAATGTGTGCATCCTTGTGGAAGTGAAACTTTATGGAAGAGAGATTCTGTGTACAGTCACTTTGAGAATATGTTCTGGCGGCTTTGAGAAATTAACTTTTGACACTTTTTTTCTCCCCTCCTTTTCTCTCTATCCCTACATGCCTCTATCGGTCATTTTGTTTGTTTCTTTATTGGTCTCGGTCCATATGTCTGTCTGTCTGACTAACCCCAGAGCTGCTACAAGTGCCAGATTGTGGGGGCGTCCCTCAGCTGCTGTTGGAGAGGCTGCTCTCATAAATACCACTATGTCTGCGCCAAAGAGATAGGTAAGAGACCACAGCAAGAGAGGAAAGAGAGCAAAAGGGGATGAAAAGGGAAGAAAAGCCAAGGAGAAGGAGGAGAAATGAGAAGGGCAATTGGGAGCGGGGAAATTGAAAGTGGGTTGAGAGGGCAATAGGGAGGAGAACAAATATGATAGGTAGAAAAAAAGAAAAAATGAAAGAAGAGCAAAAAAAAGAGAAGGTTTGGGAGAGCGGATGTGGGTAAAATGAGAGAAGGAAAATATATCAAGAAGTAACATTATTGAGTGTGAGAAGAGATGTCTGAGGGTGCTAGGGGAGAGGAAAAGAGGGAGGGAAAGAGGAAGGGGGCTTTGAATAAAGGGGATGATGAGAGCAAAGCGGGACCCTGGAGTGTAAGAGGGAGAGAGGGAAGAGTTAGAGGGAGGAGAGTGTGTATGTGTGCATTATTGACCACAACCCCTGTGGCTCCATCCATCCATTCTGCAGTCTGGGGACTGAATGTGCATGTGTGCGGGTTTGCATGCATCTGTTTGTGTGCCTTGCTGCCTCAGTGCTTCCCTATCTGGTCTCGCTACCATGTTGCTTTGTGCACGTTGCCTTCGATGCCCGTGAGCGTGAGTGTGTTCGTGGTCGTCGGTGTCGATACAAGTGAGTGTCTGTGTGTCAGCACATGTGTTGTATGGCTTCCCCTTACATTACCTCATGCCAAGGAAGTACAGTGTGGGGATTAGAAGGCCTGCCACGTCTGCCGAGCCAGCACAGGGAGCAGAGCGGGGCCCTTTTTTAATCCTGCTGAGTGCACCAGCCATATCTGACTGCCTGCCTGCATCGCAACTCATCCACTCAGTCTCTCTCCTCCCTCTGTTGCTCTCTCTCTCTCTTGCTCACTCGCTCGCTCACTCACTTTTTCTCTCTCTACCTCTATCTTGTGCAATTTTCATTTTAATCCAGGCTCTTTGTCATTTATCTGGGTTTTTAGAGTGGGTATGGGGGGGTTGTGGGGATTGTAGGGGTTGTTGCATGTGTCATACTGTGTGTTTCGTTCGTTTTTGTTGTTGTTGTTGTTGTTGTCGTCGTCAGTCCACCATACTTACACTCTCCTCTTCTTCACTTTCTCTCACCCTGCCTACAGGCTGCACATTCCACGAGGATGACTTCTCCATCAAATGTCCTAAACATGAGGTAAGGAAACAAAAACCTCATATCAGTCCTGTGTGTTATCTATTATTATTATTAATCTTTTTTAGCTGACTTCCCCTGATTGCCACCAAAGTTTTAACAGTGAGTCATACATACAAGAAAAGAGAGAGGGTTTTTTTTTAGAAGGTCTTCCATCCGTAACCTCCGATATAAGTGTTTCATATAGCCTATGTACATTAGGCCTGCAAAGGTTTTTGTTCCTACAACAACAATAGCCTCTCTGCTTCCAGAGCTGCTGTGCTTTTTGATTTTGATTTTCATCCCTCCCCTCCACTCGCTCTACCCCCCCCACCCCCCCCCCCATCCTTTTTTCCCCCTCCCCCCTCGCTCCCCCTCCACTCTTCCTCCTTCCTCAGAGCAGAATAAAAAATTGAATTCACACATTGCTGTCACAAGCAGCAGCACCATGGCTGGATAGATGATACAGTGCAGAACAGAAAAAAAACTAGTGTCAGCTCCTGTAAAACACAGAGACGATCAAAGGAGAAAATCGCAGGGTTCAGGGTGGTGTTCAACTGAACACTGGTATCAAGTACCCTATCCTCTCCTGCCAGGGTTGTAGCCCATAAAGGCCAGGATCTCATGGATTGACCCATCTTTTAATAATGTGTACGTAATGACCTTGGCAAGCAATATGCATATCAACAACCACTAGTTGTATAAACGCTTAGTTAAGTGCCCTTTGTGTTTTACTGTCACTCACCACCACCCACTGTTATGACTGTAGACCGCTGTAATTACAAGAGGCCAGTGTTTTTGTGTTAATGTGAACGGCCCAGGCCACAGTACTGTATAGGCTTACCTGTAATACAGACGCCATCTGGTGGTGGTGAATTTGCACTGCAGCGCTGAGAGAGGAAGGTCAAATGCAGAGGAGGGTGGGGGGGAGCAGGGAAGGGAGAGATGCTGACATTCAGCAGGGAGCAGCGGTGCATTGAGGCAGCAGTGGTAGTAGCCTCCCCCCTCCCTCCCTCCCTCCCCTCTCCGCATCTCTCTTCCTCCCTCCCTCCCTCTTCCTCTCCTGTTCTCCTCTGTGCAGACTGACAGGGATGAAAAGCTGGCTGCTGATCAAAAACACCCCACCCACCATCCCTGCCTGCTATCTTCCCCACATGCTCTCTCCACCCTTTTCTCTCTCTCACTCTCTACCTCTTCCTCTTGTTATTTTCTCTTTCCGCCCTCTTTTCTCCCCCCCCCACCCCCCCTCTCCCGTATTTTGCTCCTGCGCTCCCCTGCTGTTCCAGCTCCCTCCGTCTCTCACTCTGTTCACCTCTCATCTCCTGTGAGCTTCCTTTTCCATTTTCAGTCGTCATCCCTTCCTCCCTCGTTCTCTCTCATCTCCTCTCTTCCCCTCATCCCCGTCTCTCTTCACCTCAACTCCCACGTCTAAGTAGCAGAAATAGTGTGAGAAACAGAGAGAAAAGGAGAGCAAGACAGAGAGATTGTTGTTAGCAGGCTGAGGCAGAGCTGTCATCAGCTGAGGGATCTGAAGGTCTGTGTGTGTGTGTGTGTGTGTGTGTGTGTGTGTGTGTGTGTGTGTGGGTCTGTGCTGTGCCAATTTACGCTGAGCAGCCTAATCAAAGGGAAGAGAAGACACACACGTACACACACACATATACACGCACAAGCACACACCCACCCCACCCATGGGTCCCCCCTCAGAAATTCTCCCTCAGCCTGTGTTCACTTGTTTTCAGAGGCGAAGCACACATATCGATGAGATTGCAAACACATGCTGCCTTCAGCTGTGATTCTCTGGTGCTAAGGGACACACACCGAGTGCGTCCACACAGGTTCATTAGCAGGTTACCTGTTAGCTCTCTCTCTCTCTCACACACACACACACACACACAACATAGTGAGCTGGAGAGAGGCAGGCGGAGAGGCAGGGAAAGGAAAAACAGACTGTTTTGTGCTGCGGCTGAGTGGGAACAAAAGACGAATGGGGGCAGTTACATCAGAGAGCGACAGAATGAAAGAGACAGATAGAGAGAGGAAAGAAGGGCAACAGAAGAGACAGGCAGCAGAGGGAGAGACACACAGTGATGGAGGAGTGGAGAGAAAACAAGTGAGACTGAAGGTGTTAAAGAATGAGTTACTCCAGGGAGGTAAACAGAAAGGGAACAAGGGAGGGAGGGGAAAGAGAGAAAGAGAGATTGAAACAGAAAGACAGAGAGCAACGCTGCTGGTCTGAGTCCGGGGTATGAGGATGAGCAACTGGCAGTTCAGAGAGAAAGACAGAGAGTGAACGAGAGACACTGAGGGGCTGCAGAGGAGAATAAGGGGACACCACCACACCAGCGCAATTAGTAGGCGTTCCTGCTGTGTCTTTCACAGTGGAGCTGGTTCACTGGCCAGCTGCATCCATCTCCCCACTCCCCACACACTGCAGCCAGCTCGCCACGCTTTCATGTCTGCGCTCTGCAGATCTGCACGGAGAGACGCACACAAAGACGCACACGCAGCACATACAGTACATATGGGCTCAGAAGGAGAGGAGGGGGCGCCTGCACAGGAGGCGCCTCCACCTGCATGGATATGTAGCCCAGAACATTAGGGCTGATGAATTACTGGGGATTTTTATGTACGAGCGTTATGTGGTGCTGCTGGGAGTTCAAGGCCAATGCAGCAGTCACAGAGAGAAAATCTCTGGCACAGCTCGTACCATTTTTCCTCCTCTCTGTTTGTATTTACATCACTCGTTTTACCCTTTCTCTCTACAGGACCTGTAAGATATTCCAGTGTACCACCTCCACCAACACCACCACCACCACCACCACCACCACCACTCAGCCAGGCGACGCAAGCACCACCTATCCAGCAGAGGCAAAGGAAAACACTGTCCCAACAGCCACCTATACCTAAAAAAAAAAAAAGAAAAGAAAGAAAAAACCACGGTGATGACTGATGATGGACAGGCACAGCGGCCACTGGGGCTGGGGGAGGGTAAAAAGGCAACGATGCTGTGGTGGAGCTCGGAGCAATACAACCCACGGAGAACAGCTCCACAGAGAATAGCTGCTCCCCTGAACCCGGCCTGGAAATGTGTTTTCTCAACTGAGCCCCTCACTGAAAGGCAGAAGGCCACGGCACTGTTTAACTGGAGGACAGACTGCGCTCTAGAGACTGTGTGCCTGTGGGCCCAGTGCACAAGGGGGCTGTCTGAAATGCATAGTGAGGTATGTGTGTGTGTGTGTGCACGCACGTTTGTATGTGCGTGTGTGAGTGTTCTGCCTTCGGATATAGGTTGCTATCATATTCAGACACCTGGCGGACAGTGATTGGACAGGAGCATCCCTCTGGCTGCCTTGTCTGTGGGCCAAGGGGTGTGTGTCCTCATGAGTGTGTGTGTGTGTGTGTGTGTGATTATCATAAAACTGTCATTCTCATCATCATCATCATCAGTGTGTTTGTGCATATGTGTCTGTATGGGTGAAGAAATGCATCTCCAATTCAAGATGTCATGCATCAAAAAAAAAAAAAAAAAAAAAAAAGCAGCAGCAGCAGCAGCCAACCACTGGATGTACTATCTCAATGTGTGCGTTTGTGTTTAAAACAAGAGACAAAATGAAACAAAAAAGGAAACTGTACATGATGACGTGCTTTACAGGTTCTAAATATTCTGATATTGAAGAGTTAAGAAAAAAATGGACGCAGTATTTTAATATAATGCTCTTATCTTCGGAGATGTATTTTGATGTGCATTATGACTATACGACATCATTGCGTCACCCTTGGTATATGTCAGGCTTTGTGTTATTCAGAGATTAAAAAAAAGAAATATGAAAAAAAGCAAAAAAAAACAAAGAAAAAACAAAACAAAACAAAGAAAACTCTGTTTAAGAGTCCATTCAACTGTGTGCACATTAAATATGTACAGTAGACGCCGCCATCATCACTCGACAGGTTGCAGTTCAGGGCTCCAAAGGTCCAAGCGGGAGTCAGGTCATCTCACTTCATATCTATGTACAGTTCAGAAGTATTACTGTTAAACATTGCCATGATGTATAATTACTCCACCAACCACAGCCGTGCAGAAAGATATACATTCGATCCAGATCTCATAACAACACCTGTCTGTTTGTGTATCTCAAATGTAGCCTCTTTCATGCTGCCATGCTATGTAACAACATCCTATACAGGGTGTCAGTTGAAGTACTGGTCATATCAAAAGGAGACATATTTAAGTATTAGAGCATAAAAGAAAGTGCAAAAACGCCACACCAAACCTTCTCTTTTATGAAACTCATTATTTAATGGTGTATATAAGTATTTGATGCTGTTTAAATGTAAGATGTGATGTACTAATATAATTGTGTATAGTATTTCCTAGAGATGTTTATTTTCTATAAAATGGAATATGTTATTGCTTATAAAATGTTATTAAAAGAATCCATTGATGAAAAAAAAATGACGACCTTTTTTGGGAATGTCACCTAAGTTGGAGCATGCCGTTTTATTGATTTTCATGTCTATTTGTTTGGCATCACTTTGTTTGAAATGTTTTTTGTAACGCCAATGTTAAATATACCAGCACCTTTCAATGCTGCTATGACCAACGCCTGCTCTTTTTGTCTTTACTGATTATGCACCGACATTCACACACTAGAGACAGTTTGGATCGGCTTATTGCCTGGACTGTGCTGCTGTAGACAGTGGGACCAACAATGTGTCACTCAGTAGACTAATTAAAAGTAGGCACAATGGAAGAAAATGACATTTTTCAATCTCATAACACAAAGTCATTAAGATAGTTATCACTGTCAAATTCAAGCTTCCAAACTTATTAAATTAAAATGAACGCCTACTTTAACAACAGGAATTAAGAAAATATATTTATATAACACTATGGCAGCTATTAAGCTAATTAAATTATCTTTTGTTCTTTACTTACAGAAATCATGTTTGACAAAACTGTGTGTACAGATTAATGCATTTCATTTTTCTCCCCATTAAAGAAAAGTTTTAATCCCACTTCACAGTGCCAGTCCATGACCTACTTGGGTATTTTAGAGGTTAATTTTATCTTCTGGTATCGAACATCGCTCCATCCGACAGCAACACAAGACACATCATAGTCTTCTTTACAAAATGTTTTAATATTTACATCAGAAAAAGATGAAACTAAAGGACAAGTAAGAGATGAAACGATGTCGGCTAAAGGGACACATGAACAATAACCTTTAGACATAATTGCATTTCATTTATCTCATACTGAAGTCTTCCAGTCTTTCACATTAGTGACACTCTATAAAAACATACTGGTCCTGGGACAAAAAAACAAAAACATGACAAAGTTGTTGTTTTTTTCCTTCTTTTTTGACTTTTTATAGTTCTCTAAAAATTAATGGACAGTGTTTCTCTAGGAGCATTAAACTATAATGACTGAAGAAGAAGTACTGCTCTTTATGATGGAGCGAAAAAGAAGAACTGGGAAAAGGTTCACTACAGGCCCTCTTTGGAATAAAAGAGATAACCGGTCATTTATTTTGAAACTGCCTGCTTGACTTATGTAAATTGTTGCAAAAGTGCCAAAGGTTCACAATACAGTTTGAGCCGTTGGTTGGCTGTACCAGAATTGGATGCAGCCAACTTCTTTTGATAACGGTTGCATACCAGCGCAACGGTGCGAAAGGTCAAAACCAAGTTACAGGACGAGACCAAAATGTAACCTTGATAACTTGATACCGTCTCCAATTTTGACACTCATCACCATGGCAATACAGTACAGTGTCTACATTATTTGGACCTGTTCAAAAGCTACCAAATAAAACATAAATTCAGGGAAGAAAATAAGCATTTTTCACTCTGCTTATGCAAAATACTGCTTAATCAAAGTTCATACAGATTATAAATACAATTTAAAATATATACACAGCAAAACAAAGAAAAAGGACCTCAATGAAAATAACCTCATAAAGCCATATTATTATTATTTATCATTGAAATCAGCCTCGTAAGGCTAGTGCAGATAGAGACACAGAGCTTGTACAGTGGGCGACCTCGCCTCAGATCATCACCGGTGAAACATGATTCAAAAGCAACTTCAACACTATTTGAACAACCTGCGGAGTGGTTTCCCACTGAACAAGCCCACGGTCAGACCAACCCCGAGTTTGGTCACTTTCCTCCCACGCTGAAGAGACACCTCACTCTGCAGCCAATCAGAGCAGCCCGCCACTCCAACCCACTGAGCACTCCTGCCCATACAAGGTGCATCTTTATATTAAAAAAAAAAAAGACTGGGGGTGGGACTATACCAAATAAATGCAGCGCAAATATCTCTTTCATGCATCACACACACACACACATTTATACACACACCATCCACACAACATCCACCAGGAGAACGTGAGGGCTCCTCTCTGTGGTCAAACTGTGGCACTGCAATTCAATCTCACGGGGGCTTTAGCACGGTTCTGGAGGAACAAAAAGCTTCCTCTACTCTGATAATAATCTGTAGCAGTGTGAACTCTCTAAGTGCCTTCTGATGTGGGGCTGGGGTGGTGGGAGGGACAGTCCATGAAGAAAATCCTGCCAGGTTGATATGAATCTGTATAGTATAATAAAATCTGTTGGATAGCTGCACGCCAAAATGCCAGAGAATGTACGGTCGGTCGTGTGACTGTGTTTTTGTTTGACAGATGTTTCTATGTACAGTGTCCATGCATGTCTCTGAGCTTTCTCTCTCTCTCACTCCCCTCCTCCTCCTCTAGCTGTTGGTGACGGTGGTGCCGCTGCCCAGCTTGATGATCATTTGCTGGCAGTCGTGGAGGGTCCTCTTGTCTCCCAGCTTCTCCAGGGTGCGGGCTGCGTCGGCCAGCATGCCCACCCTTTGGCCCGGAGCCGACAGAAAGGAGGGAGGAAGGTAGCGGCACGCCAGCATCACAGCCTCCGCCTGCTCCCGCTGGCCTGGTCGCGTCTCACACTCCTCTGCACACACAAAAACACACAAGCGACGTTGTTACCGTGCTATTTCGGGGGAAGCTTTTGGATGTCATCAGCTACCAACAGCCAATCAGACTTCAGCAGCATCTTGTTTTACCGCTGATGGGATTTAGTGCAGTGAACAATTGGGCAAAATAGACGAGAAGCTGATTAGAGCCACTGATTACAGCCATTCAGTATTTCTGAGCTCTCTACAACTTTTATTAAAAAACTAAAAAACTAAATCCCATGCTTGATTGTGGTTTATTAGTAAGCTTTCATTTTTTTTGTATGTTTTCTCCCTGAAACCTACTTTAATGCTACGTGATTAGAGCTTTGTACTGCACTAATTTAACTCAAAGAACTATGAATGACTGTGATTATTGTATAACAGCATTGCACACTTCCCACAATACCTCAGTGCACAGGGAGAAGAAGGTTGTACAGATTGATAACAAAAGTAGAAAAATTTAAATTTAAGTCTCTCTCAAATACTAATTTACTGTTTATATAAAACAAATAACAACACACAAAGACTGAAAGTCTGAAGAGCAGCAAATACGAGTAAGTCTTGTCACCTAGATACAGAATTTCTAGAACAGAGTGGATATATATGAAAAAAAAAATAGAGATCAGCATCCCCACACACCTGTCTTGGCTCCAGGCGTTGCTCTGCGTCGCAGTGAGCGATCCAGGAGCTGATGTGTGCGGGTGGGACTGGCCCCTGCCATCAGCCTGGCTGTTGCTTCATGGAGGAACAACTGGAAAAGAAAAAAGGAGGGGAGGGAGAGAGATGAGAGACGCAGCAGCAGCGGCGGCGGAGGAGGCGGAGGTGGGGGAGGAGGAGGAGGAGGAGGAGGAGGAATGAGAGCGAGTGATGATGACTCATACAGAATGTTCAGCTCTACCTCAGAGAGACTTTGAAGCCTTGTGAACAACGCTGCTAAACACTTGCCTCGGGGGTGTGTGTGCATGTGTGTGCATGTGTGTGCATGTGTGTGTGTGTGTGTTCAACACCTCCCAGCTAATTTCCACAGAGAACAGTAACACAGACTGCCTGCAAATATGTGCACGGCAAGTATTTGTATGTATATATGCTAAGTGCAGCCTGTGTGCGTGTCGATCTCACGCATGTGGGTTTAAGAGCATTTCAAGGCACATTCTAATGTGTTACAGTTTTTAAGTGCTTGACAATACAAATACTCCAACACAGGAGCTGCGTTGGTGCATTTATATTGTTTTAATAATTCCCTAAGTGTGTGTCACTCAGTGGGTATTCATGCTGCCTGCTTGTGTGTTAGACTGAGAGGAAATCACAGTCTAGACTGAATAAAGGTTTGACTGTATGTCATGATGACAAAATCATGCTACTACATTGCCCACACAAAAGCTGAATACTTTTTCAGTAAATCTCATACGTACTCTTCGCATCGCAGGTCTGAAGCTGTGTGCCAGTTTGCGTAGAGAGCTGAGATCTTGCTGAAAGCCTTGGAGCTCCGGCGGCGAGGCCTGGTGGACCCCCGCTGGGCCGGTGGTGCCCGCCAACCCCGTCCCCGCGGGACCGGCCCCTTGTTGTTGTAGACGCCACACGTTGGTCCTCATGACCAAGAGCAGGTCACATAAGAGTAGCTGAATGACCTAGAGGCGGATCAGCAGCGTATGTTTGAGATAATGCCAGGTTAATAACACACAGACGTTGCCCAGCACAAACTACGACAAAGCTCTGTTCAAGGGTGAAGGACGTTTTTCACTGCTCACCGTGTGTGTGTGTGTGTGTGTAGGTTGTGCTGCGAGTGGCCCAGCTCTGTGTTGCACTGCAGGTACATTGCACTCCGCTGAGACACACATGCAATGCAACTACAATGCACTACAGCTCCGGCCGTAGACGTACACACAGCTACCTGTCCACCAGCATCACCATCTGCTGAGCGCCAGAGGGTAGGACGCCGCGGTATCACAGAGCGCAGAGGGGGGTGGGGTGGGGGTTCACCGTCTGCGGTTAAAGCGTGTGTGACTTGGTATTGTGAGATGAGTGTGTGTATATAATGTGTGTGTGGGTATATCCAAATGATTATGTGTGGGCAATTTCCTGTGTTTGCAATTTTTATTCCTGCACATGTGTGGGCACATCTGCCGCTGCCTGTATTTGTGTTCGATATTTTTCCTTTGGATTTGTAATGTGGATGTCGGTGCCATTGCAAAATTCCCCCCTCACGGGAATAATAAAACATCAACATGACTTTTAATCAATACAAATCTTTATAAATGGGAGACAACGCACTCAACTCACGTGAACAAAAACAAACACTGGGTGTCAGAGTCTCATGAAACACAATGGAAAAATCATGAAAAAAAAACCCGACAATGATGATCATGATTTTTTTCATGATTTTTCATGATGAAAAAACAATTTTTTTCATGATTGTTGATGGAGCTGCGTCAGTCTTTTATAATTAGATTTATAATTAAGGGCACCTCTGAGTGCTGTGTATTGTTTGTCAGAGCTAGACCCGAAACGTCTGTGTGGCAAATCAATCTTTAAACTTGGAGTGCTGTTTCTTACATTTTTTTTTAAATCCATTCAAATCTGCAAGTGCTTGAGCCTTTGTGTGTGAGCATGTGTGCGGGTACCTTGTCTAAACTGGAGCTGTGGCAGTGTGGTCCTAGGTTAAGGCTGTCTCGGAGCAGGACGCTGGCCTTGTCGCTGTAGCTCAGACTCAGCTGGCAGTTCTCCGGCTTGGACAGCAGAGCCCGCACTGCCCTGAATGTGTTCAGACACGCCTTGGGCAGAAGACTCCTGACAGAGCAAGGAAGGGTGAGGGGGGGGGGGGGACAGAGGACACAGGTTAAAGTGGTGGAAGTGTGTATGTGTGTGGATCCTCTGCAAGACGCAGGTTACGCAACACAGTCTACAGCCAGTGTGCGTGTGTGTGTGTGTGTGCAACTTACTCTGCGTTCTGCAGACTGCGGGGCAGGTGCTCAACGGTCGGATAGAGCCTCTCCGCTGCGGTGTCGTCTCCTTGGAGCCAGTTGATGATCACCACGGCAACCGAGGACCACCACTTGGAGTGGGGGTCGCAGCCTGAAAGTCGGAGCGAAAACCGTCAAAAAATGGCGAGAGACACACCCGCGGACAAACAAACATGCAAATATTTGAATCCCCCGCTGTCCAGCTTCATGTTAACATGCATGAGAGTGCACACAGACAAGACAGACACACAGACAGCTGCTGTCTGTATTTTGACCTCTGAATCAATCTGTCCCCCCCCCACGGCACAGGCACAACATGCTGAGAGAAAGCAGCCATTTTGACGACTCCCACATGAGGGAAAACTACTCCATTTAACATGGGGCAACACACACACACCCAATGTGAGCAACCTGAGGCTCTGCCAAGAAAAGTCTCCCTATTAAAATCCCCACACAGCCTTCCTTCCTCCGTCTCCCTCCCTCCTCTCAAGGTGATCACCAATTTGACAGCGCTGAAGATAGATGAAGCAATCTAGCGGATGCCTCCCTTTCACCTAGCCCCCTTTCACTCAGATCAGTGATCAGTGAGGACAAAGGCAAGTGGTGCGAGGGAGGGAGTCAAGCCCGGCAGAAATCTAGGCACTCAATCTCAGCGCTGTAAAAATTAACTTTATCTCACGGCTTCTTATTTTGCAAGCACATTAAGGTAATCGAACAGCCGGGGCAGGTGAAGAAAAGAAGCAGGAGTGGCAAATGCGATACTCCCTGCATAAGATGAGTAGTAATAAAGTTAGGGAGTACAACTCTACACTTGACTGTGTTGATGCACTCGGGAAACACAAGTGGTTTCAGTCAGGGAGTGTTCAGTTGCAACTGTTAGCAGTGACGCTGCCTTTGGGCATGTACTGATGTTATAAAATATTCAGTTTTCTATAATATCCAAGAGGAAAATGTTTCTATTTCCTCATGTAGAGAACAGACAAATAAATGTGTTCTTAGAAGATAAGCCAGATACCATAGTAACTTACCGGTCACAGTAGCCATGTTGGAGCCGATTGCAAAGGACTGGGATGTAGCACCCGCTGCATCTGATGCACTGATTAACAGCTGGAGATACTCCAGGGCATCAGCATACTCCCTGAGGAGGAACACATGCTGAATGTTTATTCTGCTGCCACATCAACAGACAACAGCAATTTCAAAATCAATTGTTCCCAAAGGCATCCTTGAATGATTTCAGTTAAACCAACAAGGATGGTGTAAATATTTCGGCGGGGGATGACAGTAGTAAAAAAACAAGTCAGTTGCAGGTGTGTTTTGTTTTCTCACCCCTCGCCCTGGCTGGGACTTTTCTCTCCATGCGGCTGAGCCACACAGTACAGCGCCTTCTCCAAGAGGTGCTCTCTGAACGCCTGAGTCACCTGGGCCAGAGGATCCACTGGAAGAGCAACAGCAAAGCGGTATAACATGAGATAAACAAACATTTTTCCAGAGGATTCATTCAACAAAGTCACTCAGGCATTATACAGTCACACACAGCGTGCAAACTCTGTATACACTTACCGGTATTTCCAGCCTGGCTATAGATGCTTTCCTTAGGGGTGCTGCGAATAGCCCAGTCCCCATCCACAAAGAAGCGGTGGCCCAGTGGGTGACAGAGCCACTGCATGGCCGGAGGCACACTGCCGCTCGACGACAGGCATGCCTGCCGGGCACTGCTCAGGAACACGCGCTGTCGGGGGGGAGAAACAAAAAAAAAAAACAAGAGAACAAAGTGCTTGGTTAATATCTGCACTCTCATTTTTTTATGTCAGTGGAACGAGCACAGAATTACACAGCTTATAATTCACTAATGATGATTTGGCTCAGAGTAGTTCAGTTTATTTCACATCCTGGGGGTCCATTAACTGATCAGTTCATGTTAATTAAACATGGATCAAAAAATTAACAGAAATGTCAGCTTCCAAACTGGTCCCTGTTTGAGATCTGAGGGGACATACCGAGGTGAAATGAAGGACCCTTGGCAGGCTGGCTTTGACCCGGAGAGCTGCAGAGACGTAGACCTCGGCCAGAGTGGCCACAGGCAGACAGGAGCCAGAACACTCTGCCAGGTTCACCGCACTTAAAGCCATGTGCACTGCTGAAAGGTGGCTACCATTCAATTTACCTGCACGTACAGACAGAAGATAAGTGAAATAATTACTTTTTTAAATACATAGAGCAATGGTGATACAACAGTCACAAAATGAGCCAAAGAGGTTTGGTAATAATAATTAAAGCTGAGTTAACTATGTAACATTAGTCTAAAACCTTTTACTTGAACTGAATCTATAAGCTTACAGCAAAAAAAAAAAAGTGGTATGAGCTGATCTTTAATCACCAAAGACTTCAGTCTCCCAACCTACTAAGTTCAGTCTACCACGCCGATTTGATTTAGAAACAGGGTTTTTCCCACTGGCTAACCTGTCATATGAAGCTGGTGCAGACGGTGGTAAACCAGGGCGGCATCACGGCTGCTTTTGCACGCATCCTCCTGCAGGGGGCGGTCAGACCGCAGCCCTCCGGCTCTGGCAGCCAGCCAGCGGCCCACCCAGAGGCGCTGGAGGCAGAATCTTAACAGCGACCACAATGCAGCACAGGCCAGGTCCAACTGGGAGGTGGGTAAGGGACGGCCGAGAGCCTTCAGACAGGTCCACAGGTTCTGACTGGCCTGAGCAAAATCCCCCTGGGAAGGATTTAAGAGATGGGGTGATGATGAGGTAAAACAGATAAAAGATGACACAGAGGAGTTCACTACAGACTGGAGAGCATTAAAAAATATGAGGACAAAAATTCTCCTATTTCAATAAAATAAAAATCAAATGTCTTGTATATATCAATGAGGAATCATACTCTAGCTAGGTCCAGGTCAGCCTGCTTGCGGTGCCTCCAGAACAAAACAGAAGATCCAGAGTGTGGTCTGGTGACAGGTTCTCCATACACCAGCAGACGGATCAGGACTCCAGACACCAGAATACCATTCAGTAACCACACAAGTATAGTTGGTAGCATCCAGTCCATCCAGCCCCACGAGTCTGCTGTGGATGACAGACGTTTGTCATTTTACAGTAAAAAAAAAAAAAAAAGCAAACAAACAAAAACTTAATTTTAATCTGCTAGTGTCAAATCTCAGAAAGCATCATGTGACATAATAACCTAACAAGCATCTCTCCCTTCGTACCTGCGATATCCACACCCAGAACACTCCTGCCTGCGTGATGAGTGGCAGAGGTTGAAGCACTTCCAGCTAAGCTGCTGCCTGATGAACACAGAAGAGCGGCCAGAGGGTTGAGAGAGAGGAAGAGGAAGGTGAAGGCGCACAGGGCCATGCGAGACCGGTCTAACATGCCGCCGGCGCTGCTGCCTGCTGCCGAGCTGTCCAACGCACCCACACTGGGCTGGCACATAGAGGAGAAAACAAGAGAAATGAATGTGGATTAAAACACTTGGGATTCAAAAACACTTAATTTAAGCAGCATCAAGCATGAAACTGAAGCTAAGACAGGGACAGTATCATTAACATGTTTTATTCTAACTTTATGTATGCATAAGCCACCATACTAACACTTTAAAGCAATAGCCTTTCAGCACATCAGATAATGACATTAAGGTAATGAAGTAACTTTTTAATAAAATGAGCAATGATCAATGTGAGACCTTGGCTCATATGAATGAACACTGGATATGAACCGCTACTATTCAGACTTTAGTTTAGCAGTTTGCCTGAGAACTTCATACCTTGGTGTCTTCCACCATGGGGCTGTCGGGCTCCGAGTCACTGCTACAGTGCGAGTAAGACGTCGGGGAGCCCACATCCGAAGCTGGTGGGGTGGGCAGCTCGCTCTTCACCTCAGACTGTCCATCCACCTCCATGGCAACCAGGTCCTTCAGAGACTCTGAAGAAAGAGCAAAGGAAAAGACGAGGAGAGCGGTTAGAGGGTCAATCAGCGGCACAAAGGCAAAGACGTCTTCAGCCTTAACTTCCACTCACTCAGGGGTATTTCAAGACCATTTTTCACATTTATCATTCCAGGATAACAGCATAGACCTCCTCACACAAGGTCAATGATTTACTTTGAAGGAAGTGAAATGAATTGTACGAAACTGAACTGTTACGGCACAAGAAGACAAAGGTGTTAAAGCACATACTGTTTTTCTGGGCTGCCATTTTCAGAGCCATGTTCTCCTGTTTGAGTTTCTGGTTGGCCTGCTGCAGGTAACGGATGTAGTCGATGGCTTTTCTTAGCACTGCAGACTTGTTGAGCTAAAAAAAGAAAAAAAAAAGATGATATGTTAGGGAAACTAAAAAGTAGTTTTATAATGATTATAAACATGTTTGAAGAATCTCTTTCTTACCTTGGCCTCAGTACCAGCCACCAGGTCTTTGAGCTCCACGATTTTGTCGTTGATGGAGGAGCGGTAGCGCTTCTCGATGGCGTTGTGGGCAGTGCGCTTCTCCCCCTTGTGGGGCAGGCCAATTGGCTTACCGCTGATGGCTATGCGGTTGATTGGCAGCTTCTCGGCATCCACCATGACTGGCACCGTGGTCAGGATGGTGCCACCGCCCATAAAAGCCTGGGGAGGTGAAAATGAATCACGCTGTTAACATAATATAGCAATTAAGATGAAGTATTTAACAAGATGTGAGCACTTTGTTCAAAAATTAAGCTGCTGATGAATTGAAGAAACAATTATTCTCACGGTTATTCTCCCTTACAAGTTAATTTACAGACACTTGGATATTTGATCATTATAGTTGAGATCTTGGCACTCCCTGTTAATAACTGTTAATAATGGCACTGGTGTGAAAAGAGAACCAGCTTTCATTTTACTTTTAAAGCCATTCGAGTTTGCAATGGAAATATGAGACAGTGGCAGTGCACCATACGATCTTAGGACTGAGTTTTAAGGTTCACAAGGTGCCAACCTGCAGCGAAGTGCTCTGTACTGGGGTGGTGGTGGTGGCCAGGGATGTGGGGGAAGCCATGGTAGTGACGATGCAGGGGTCATGCTTCAGAGTGGTCAGCAGCAGAGACTCAGCCTTGATGAACTGAGGCTGCAGCAACACCTGAGGAACACGCAGATATTATAAACACGCACAGTTCCGATTTTGACTCTATGATACAATTTTTAAAAAAAGAGGACGTTGCATTTATTTCCTCTATTCAAGCTCATTCACATGTCGGCTTTGAACACACACTCACAGGAACTTGCTGCACGTGGGGCGCGATGGTTTGAATAGGTGGGCTTGCCGACGTGGCGATCAGAGAGGCGGTGGTGGTCAGGCCTTGGATCTGAGTCTGGATGGCCACCGGCTGAACACTCGGAGGTGAGGGTGACAGAGTGGTGGCGGGTTGGCTCACGCTCCCGGGGGTGCCAGCTGGAAAATTGTTACACACACATTTTTTTTTTTTTAGCCTTTAGTAGCGCATGAATGAAACATCCACAACACCAAAGACACCAATGTCTGTCAATCACTGCTTTTTTTTTTGATAAATGCACAATAAACTTCACAAATTAAACAAAACAAAGTTGAAAAGGAAATTCTACAACACATGGGATTTTACTTTCTGTCGATAATTTGAATATTTCAGACGTTTTTCACATGTAATTTTGTAGTTGAAAATTATATAAGACTATATTTATAGAACAGCTAAGACAATGAGTTAATGGCATCAGAAAAATCTGTTTTAAAAAGTAACATCAAAGAGATTTATATTGGCCAATAAATGTAAAAAGAAAAGAAAAAAAAATTGCATACTTATGATTGTTTAAAAAATTATTGGTTAGTGTTACATCTCATTCTGGGCCAGCTATTCTCTGTAGGTCTGTAGGCCAATAGGTGACTTGCAATCTCTTAAGAAATAAGTCAAAGGAACATTCAATGAGTCACATTATATTTCTTATCAGCTCCAACTGGGCAAGTGACTACAATCAGTACTCAGTACCTTGGTCAGGGAGTTTCCTACACAAGCAATAAAAATGTATTGCTTATCTGAATATTCAGAAGCATTGACTGCTTTTCAACTACTACAACGAATGGCAGGTCAGGTGTCAAAGTTTTCAGTGGAAATCAATTTCTAAGCCATCAACAAACACACGTATCACACACCATACTGTGTTCACACAATGCCGTGTACATGTACAATGGGTGTTGCCCAGACAAAGCATTTTCATGGAGCCGACCGAGTCTCACACTGTGCTGAGCAAAGTCTATTAGATTAGGACTTGCACATGAGATCAGCTGAGGTTGAATAAGCCAGTGTCTTAGCTTGGGAAATGTTACACACGACGAGTCACCTCACCAAGCGCTGGAGATTCGTTTGGGGGATTTCCGAGGACAGACGACGTGCATGGAAACATACATCTGCTTTAAGCAACACTGGTGTCCTGATCCATTTAAGACTAATGAACTATTTAAGTTGAAGGTGCGCACAAAGGCAGCTGTCAAAATTTACACCCAATAAAATTTCATATAAAAGACTGATGAATATGTACATTTGGTGGAAAATATTACACAGCGAATCAGAGCTCACCAGACATTTTTTAATCATTATGTCTGGACATATCCTTTCTTTTTCTGAATAGACGCTGTTCTACATTCTTGCATTCTTTATAGTGTAGAGTCAGGCTTGTGTGTAGTACTCTGCCGTTATAAAGTCAGAGAACAGGAGACTTCAACTTGCATCCAAAGATTCAATAGCACAGCAGTGCAAAGCAGGAAAACTCTATAGAAATATTTCTGCGAGGGACTCACGGTAAATACAAATTACTATCTGCACAGCAGCAAACACAAACAAATGCAGGTCTTTGCATTCTTCGGCGTTTCTGAGAAGCACAAGGGTGTGACCCTTATTAAACAGCAGTCAGGGAACTGCTGATACAAGTCATTGCAATATGTGTTGTTTACAAAAAGGAAAAACTGTAAAAATAAATATAACAATAAAGTATGTAACAGTATGTTGTTGGTGCAATCAGATCGGTGATTATCTACAATCTACAAGAGTAGATGTGTATGTGTGAAAACACAACTTAAAAACATGATCACGTGTACTTCAACAGTATCGATGTGTATTCATAAAAATGCAACATAGAGCTGTTTATTTCTTTGGCGAAATTATTTTCTTCTCCCCCGTCTCTCCACTAAGGTGGGTGCAAACCGAACCACTTGCATTATATCATCCTCTGTCTCTCCCTGACTCACTTGTTTGTCTCTCACGACTGCTATCAAGGACAAAAAAAAAATATGAAAAAAGTGTGATGAAGTGGCTTAGACACGTATGTTATTCAATGCTTTTATTTTCTAAAGTCACAATTGGGCATTGAGCAACAAGTCACAGCCAGGTTGATCACTTTTTATTGTCCCGTAGAAACACTTCAGTTGTGTCTGTAGCACGTGTGTCGTCAAAGGGTTGTGTATTTGCATTTATTTTCTTCAGCTATTATGCACTCAGCACAAAGGACCACTGTAAAAAAACTTTGACGGCTGAAATCCAATTGAAAACCTGTAGTAAACAAAGTAATCCGTTGTAGCCTTCTCTTGGTCAAACTTTGCTACTGAAATATTTAAAAATATGAGAGAGTTTATATAAATATGGAAGAGTGAAAGATGCCGACTGTAAGAAGACAACTGTATTCAGCGAGGGAGACAGAAAACAAAGGAAACTTGATTTGTCCAATGCAAAGCCAATATACTTGTCATGGCACACAGAAAGTAAAACTACAATATTGTGTTAAAATATCACAATACAATTTAAAGCCTGTTGATTCCCTGTTCTACCTAACTGATGAAAAAGAAGCCACTGTTGACACTTGAATCATGACAAAAAAAAAGAAAACAGTCCTTACTTGTGAAGCTAGTCTGGGTGCTGTAGTTGGCCCGGGCTTGTTGGGGCTGGGCCGGGGCCGGGGCCGGGGCCGGGGCCTGAAGTTGTGTCTGCGTCGGCTGAAGTGGAGTCTGGGGTGCAGGCGAGGTGAAAAGAGCCTGAGGCGTAGAGCTGAACGCTGGGCTCGGTCCTGGTGAGCCATGAGGCGAGGCTGCCTGCGCCGGGGCAGATGGGCTGAGAAGGGGTTGGGGCTGCTCCATCTGCGGCTGTCTCAGTGTCTGAGCCTGCTGCGGGGAGGCCGGCTGCTGCGGCGGCGGTGGCGGCGGCCGTGGGGTGGAGGTGGGTACCTGGGCCAGGGGAGACTGTTGGAAAGTTGGAGGCTGGAAGGCCTTGTCCGGGGTGGTGGAGCTCCGGGTGATGGGAGGGCCCAGGAGGGCGTCCAGGTGGGGGCTACTGCTTAAGATAGAGGAGGAAGATGAAGACGGAGGTGTGGTAGTGGTGGTTGGAGGGGCTGCAGAAGTGATGGTCTGGGTCAAAGCAGGAAGCTCTTGGGTGGGTGGGGGCCCTGTGTATGGAGGGTTATCAAAGAGCCCTACAAACTCCATGTCCTGGTTGTTGATGAGCTGTAGCATATCTGATGAGGAAGAGAAAGCAGAACCACCATCACTTTAATGACCAAGAAGAAATGTATAAAAGACTAGGGCAGGATGACCCTAATACTGACACACAGCCTGCAGCATGGGTTAATAATGCACCGTTTGCCCCTGATCACTGATGTGTATAAAGGATATCAAACTTAAAAATGAAAAGGAACTCAAAGTTCATATTGACTGTGAATTAGTATATTAGATAATGTATAGGCAACTTGTTTACAGCAGTTCAAAACTGAAAATAAGGATAGTTTGTACATTTATTTTTAGAAACAAGCCTTGCTAAGAACCAAAAACCTGTTCTGAATGGATAAACATCCTATTCACAGGGCGCGCTGCCGCTGACACACATGCAAATACAACAAAGCTTTGCATATGAGACAAACAGTTAGGGAAACACAGTAAACACAGAGTCCACATACTGTACACCAGACAGTATAGTTTCATGTTGGTCACCCTGTGTGCCACCAGGCTAGTTACAAAATTACTACATTAGTAGATGACAAGACTGCTGTGAAAAACATATTACAGTAACTTGATTAGGGTCCGGCAACCATAGACTCATGAGTTCTCTTTCAGATAATCTGACCGAAACAGATGTGAAATATTCAAAAAATGCTTTGTTTTTGTGTTTTTTTTCCGACACACAAACCTCTGATGATTAATATAAAACTGATATGAGAACAATAAGTTTCTTATAAAATGAACATGACAGAGCTGTGCTCTTCAGTTTATTCAGGACAGGAAATACTGCAAATTGACAAATATATAGCCTATATTTTTTTAAGTCTTTAATTTTAGCCCGACGAGGGTCATAAAGTGTAAATTGCAAAAGAAACCCCAACACTGTGTGTATGTTGTGTCTGCAGTGAAAGGCAGCAGCAGCCTGGATTTGTAAACCAGTGTTTTTGTATGAGGTGATCGCTCTTGACCAATCAGAGCGCGTCTCAGAGACTTGCTATGCCGATCAGCCCAAGACAGGAAAGAGAGGGAGCGCTGTCTGTGTAGCTTCACATGAGGTTACCATCGAGCAGCATCGCGGAGGGTTACTGTCGGTCAAAGGCAGGAAGATGGTGAGGAGGACGACGGGCTGCAGGGTGTGCGTTATCGGCCACTGTTTACGCAGTGCAGCTTTATCACAACTATATTTTCCCTATCACCTTAAACATATATTGACCATTGCATGTGAAGTTCCAGAAAAAAATCACACAGTATGTCAGTATGTAATTTTTTCCCCCTTAGGTTTTCTCACCAAAATAGTACCTCAATACAAGCACGTAGCAGCAGGAAAACAATGAAAAAAGGGGTTGAATTTTTTCAACAGAGCACATAGTTGTATCAGTGTCGATTATTTTGGACCAAAAAAAAATCTAAAATTATTAATAATCACAATTATTTTTATTTAATTTTTTGTGCACGGTCAACTGAGGCAGGGTGAACCCAGCAGAGAGGAATGAACGGCAGTAACCTCTGTCTGTGAAGAGAGCTGGGGGCGGGGCGCACTCACCCCCATTTAGCAGCACGTTAGCTTCACCTATTAGCCTATTTAACTCACTCTAATAACCGGTTACTCCTGGTACTAACACAGTTATGGCACTATGGTCTGATAATGACAGAAACAACACAGTGGACGACTAGTTGTACCACCACACACCTCTGAAGTGCTCCAGCTAGCTGTATGGTTATTACTGTAATGTTAAGCTAAGACTGATGAAAGGTGCGCTGTGAGCTACAGCCAGTTATCCGGTCACTGCTGGTGCTATTTGTTAGTGTAAATGAGGTTCATGTTTGATTGTAAAACACAAGAGACAAGTCAAAGTGACAAGTGAAGCACACAGACAGTAGCAGCCAGCCGTCAGTGCCTTTCAGCAAAGGCTAAACGTGACTAGGTTTAGCCTTTTAACATCCCCTCTCGCTGGATTTTCTTACCATCTATGTCGCTCAACAGGGCCGTGTCAATATCGCTGGGGTCGTTCAGCGACAGTGTTGGATCCAGGTTATCCAGCGAGGGATCGTCAAACGATAGGCTGTTCATCTTTACTCTTGAGTCAGTCGTTCCTGTGTTAGTCTCTGTCGAATCGCTCCGAAAAAATCAGACACTTCTCACGTCCCTACATTTGCAACAAAAACAATAACAAACCAAAAGCACACCAAGCACTGGGTGTACTTGAAACACGCGCAGAGGGAGCTGCAACTTTCTACCGATGTGTCAACTAACTACTCACTCCGACCGCCATGATCGCACAGGGAAACTTGTCAAACCAAGCCAAACACTGAGGCTCATTCAGTAATTACTAACGTGCTTACGGCGGCGGCTGTCGAACGAACCCGCCCACCAGACCGTGATTGACAGACGCGACAGCCAATCACCGCCTTCCAACCGGATTTCCCACGTCCCTGTTTCTCGGGGTTGTTTTGATTGTTTAACTGAAGTGGTGACAGCATGCTGAGCATATGTCCATAGTTTTGTATTACGATACACAAAAAAACATTATTATTAATGTTTATCCTTAAAAGGATATACTGGATTCAGAATATCTCAATGGAGCCAACCGAAAAGTGCCAATCTATCTGCAGAGCACAGCAGTAATATGCTTATTATGCTATGTAATACAGATTTACAGGGCTATATAAATCCTATACGACCACGTTCATATAAACCTCACAATTCACCAAACTGTGTTTCATGTTGTTGAGGGAAACAGCGTGGATGTGTTTATTGTGGGCTTGCCCCCAACAGCCAATCAGAGCGTCGCGGGCGTGGACAACTGAAAGTAAAGTTTGTTTGACTCGAAGCCGCGGCTCCTCCTGTAGAACCAGAGAAATCATCCAATGAGAAGCTCGGAAACCGAGTGGGGTGATCTGACGTCACATCTCTGGGTCTAGTGATTACATCATGTGTTTCTCTCCTGAAAGTGTGGTGGCAGCAACAGGGAGGTAATCTGGAAAGATGTAGGTGGAGGAAAAAGTGTTTTTAATACTTTGAAAGAGGCACATTTTAATGTTTTGATTTATTTTCTCTCAAAAAGAGATTAAAATAAAATGAAATTACTCAAGAAGTTACTCTTAATTCACCTGTGCAAAGCAAAGTAACCTTAGTTGACCTCACAACATATTAAAATGATTGATATGTACATCATAGGCAAAGCAAACTTTTTCAGATCAGCATCAGCTAAAGTAACTAATGTGTACGTAGTGTTGTATGAAGACAAAGAGGGAACCCCACTAAGGCATGGTGGGGAAATAGGTCAGTGACCTAGAGTAGCACCACAGAGTTGTACAAGAGAAGTGGGGTAGCCTAATACTAAAATTGACAAGCCCGGTGTTGTCGTTGACAGTGTAGGTTTGTATTCAAGTGCACATCTTATTCACTTTCACTTATTTGCTCAGTTTTGGAAACCTGTCGGTGATGTGCGCGACAGGTGACTGAAAGAAGCGCAAGTTTGGAACATCCATTAAAACTGTTTGTGAGCAGAGTTTGTTTACATTTCATGCGTGCTGAGCTTCTCTAGCAGAATGGATGGAGTGCCCATTAACCACCATATGGGAGGGGGGTGAGAGGCTCATGTGACAATGAGTGGCCAGTACAGTGCAAGATTGAGGCCCGGTTGCATCAGCACCTGCATAAAGAAGACATAAGACACAACCCTTGAATCTAAAATAACCACCGACACACAAAACCATGATAATAAAATAACCACAAATAGTTGTGAGGTAGAGGTCACACATTGCTAGTGTTTTATTGTTGAATTATACGTGCATTGGGTCAAACAAAAATCTGACCGTTAGTAATTGCAGCAGACGGCACAGCCAAAAACAGACATGAGAGATCCACCAACAGAAATCAAGCCTCTCTTCTGTGTCCACAATGTATCGACAAAACTCTCCGTGTCTTCTCAGCATAAAAAGACATTCAGAAACCATTCTGAGATAGCCACAATTTTTAGGAATACATGTTGCTGTCACGACCTAAGCTTCATAAAAGCAAGTAACACAATGAACTCTGCTATAGATCCAGAGATAGTTAATGCACAAACACAGAAAACAGTTCCCTTTTAAAAGGATCTCCTGTTACATTTCTAGTAATAGTCTTTGTTCAGTCTGCATTGTTAAAGTTTCTCAAAAATGACAGTAGTTGATTGTAAATTTAATACTAATATATTTTACCTGGTATCCACAATGAATCTGTAACCATACTGCAGTGAGGAAAGTTAAAGCTCATTAATCATTAATTTTCTCAACTAATATACATTTTTAAATTCATAAATTTATAATGATTACATAGATATAAATAACTCATGAATATTTCCCTCTAGATGAAGGACTACACTGTGAGTAAGCTTGATTAGGCTTTTACAACTCGTGTTTCAAACAGTTCGCCTCTGATTGACGAGGCTTTTGGTCTTAAATGGATTGAACGGGGAAAAAACTTAAAAGCAATGTTAAAAACAAAGCAGAGCATCAGCAGAAGAGCTTGAATGAAGACCAGGATGCTTTTTTCTTTCTTTCTTTTTACCTCAAATTGTGATCTTAAGTACACCAAAGGCAAACTCCAGTCAGAGCTACTTTGCTGAATCAATCACAGAAATCCTTGGCAGCTGCTCCAACAGGAGCAGATGAATCATAGCAGAATGAACACACACGTTGAGAATGACAATACGTCTTTGACTGTGCAAATCAAAGAAAGTACAATTGTGTTTGTTTGCTGCATGCTTTTGCTTGAACTACAAACAAAATTGCAGTGGTACAAGCATACAAATGTTTCTTTCTTACATGATCTATAAAAATACAATCAGGGGATCAAATAATACATAAACCTCTCTGCCTTCTGGATATTATCATAAGCTAATACGTTTAAACCAGATACAGAAACTAAAATTTCTGTATTTTGAGGTATATTGATAACATATCATAGAGTAAGTGATCTACCTATATGAATACATCATTTACAACAGCGCATTACTGTAAGATATACTTTGCGTCTTATAGTCGATTGCGATGCTAATGTTAAGTTGTGCTGATAATTTAAATGCCATATTTTGTCTTGCGACTTTATGCGACTTCTAACACTCAAAAAGTTTGACAGTCCATCCACTCACTTCTGTGTGATCAACCGCTGCAATTACAGTTAGAAAAGTTATGTGCAAAATGAAGTCAATCTAAAGACCTTTTCCCGTCCCCTAGAAAAATAGTAACCATCTTGTAAACACAAAGGACAAAATACAGATTTGTTTTTGCTTCAAAGTGCACAGTCATCATAGCAGGGGAAGGAAAATGTTCATCATCCCTTTGCATTTACAACACATGAATATAATTATTGTTCGACAGGTAAAAATTTAAGTGCTAATTGCTCATTAAAGCCTTCATAATCTTTGGAACGGTCTTTGCAGCTGATCAAGATCATATTACTCACTGTTTCTATTTGTTGAAGCTTTTGACATTTGAAAAGACAGATGGGAAATATTTCATGTGCATGTTCCTTCCCCTTAGCCATTCAAAATACATAGCACAGAATCTTAACAAGTGCTTTTTAGATTTTTTTTTTGTTATTCCCTTTGGTTAAAGGAATGCTGGCATACACTCATAACAATTAGCAATGATTTAGCTATTATGTTCCAGTTAGCAACATTTGCTTGCTAACGTAGCTCCTTTCTCTACACTGCTCGAGGCGAACTGGGCACACTGCCATTTTACACACATCAGTTTTAAAAGCATGACTAAAACTCGAACTGGAGCATTTGACCAAAACAAAACAAAAATTGTAATGGACCCACCATAACCACAGCGCAAGTACATGGTACGGAATGAACCATTGAAACAATAAATGCATAAATTAGCAATTAGCTTAATGAAATAAAACAGCACAACATTGTCCTAATTGTATGCTTTCATACTCACTCAATGCATGGACCTGCAGTGAGACGAGATGCAGTGATATCTCATTTTTAAACTACATCAGACAAGTTGGGGTTGTCTTCTTTTGGTGGGGTGTTACAAATGAGATGCGGGGGCTGAGAGTAGTACATTCCACACTAACAGATTAATACATCCATATATAGTTTTTTATGTAACACAGTAGTGCGCAGTACACAAGTTGGACCTCTGAGCGACACTGGCATGAGAATGACTTGCTGTAACACTGCCAGTCAGTGCTGAAATGGGACCGGAATGACTGTTTTGGAGGGGAATCATCGGAGGTGAGGACCTTTAGATGCGCCGGAGAGACATCGAGGTTCCCTGACAACAGTCTACAAGGCAAAGAGGGCATCTTCCGTCCGTTCAGCCTTCTTGTGGGAGCCACCGGGGGCTCTGGCTGGGTGAACAGGGTTACCTCCGGGGGGAGATGGAATGGTGTCCGCTACCTTTGCTCGCTCCTCCAGGAACTTATCGAACTCTGAAAGAAACAAATTGACTTGTCTCAAAGTCTTGTACAGCTGAAGGCTCATATCAGTGTTATTCAAATGATATAGTGGAGAAATCCTCCAACATATTTGATCTACAGCAACATAAGAAATTGTTAACATTAATAATTGTTATCAGAGTGTGTACCTTCACTGGTCACCCCCTCCTCGGCACCATCCCCTTTCTATCAGAGGGAGAAAAGTCATAAGACAGTGTTCACACTCTGACAGAATCTATTATTAACTGAGTTATTTGTTTCACAAACCTTGGTATACACGAGCAATTCAATATGCTGATACACAAAAGTGTCTAACAACTCAGTGCATACAAACGGAGACAAATCCAAACAAAGTTGCTCATGATCCGTCAATCATGCATCCTTCATACACAAGAGTTTTAAAGGTGGACGCAACAAGAAGCCTTCTTGAGCCCAACACCACAACCTTCACATGCACAATGTTGAATAAGATCACATCATCCGTTTTAAACTCAGCTATCGTTAGCACCATGTTAGCGTAAGAGAGAAAGGCCTCAAAGCAAACTGTAATATATCAGTCACTGGTGGAGAAAAATGAGAGTAAATGAAGGAAAGAATGTGAAGTTAAAGAAAAGTGAATTTAAATGTATCCTGTTATATGAAGATGGATGGATGAAATGTGCAATCTAAGAAAAATAAACCAAAAACTAAAATAAATGGGGGAAGAAGAGAAAGAGGAGGAAGAGAAGAAGATATAAATCAAGGTAAAGAAGTCTCACCACGTCAGCACAGAGCCACTCCTCTATGTCATCCATGACAGAGGACTGCGATACGGGGATCTATGGAGCAAAGCCATGGACAAACCACGAGGCAGCACCAGAGCCACACGCAACCCAGACGACAAAAACAAAAATGTACACACACACACACACACACACACAAATAACAAGAACAGGAATCACTAAAAGCTCAGTAGGGAAATGATAAAAATAAAACAAACCACAATGAGAACAAAAACAAAATCTGCTCTGCCGACACTCAAGCCCTCTCCAATCTGTGCTCTTACTGTTTTATCAAGTGCAACAACCTGCTACTCAGCTGTCTTCCATGAGAACAGGAGTTCCCAGGTTGTGTATTGTTCTCATTAGTTCTGTACAGCTGACATGGCTTAACAGCTGCCGACTAATGTCACACAGCAGCATTAATTATTCCACATCATTAGTTAATTAGCAAATCGCTAGAACGTGATTAAGAGATTGATTGGATGGGAGAAGCTGAACGCACAGGGGCTGTAGAGAGGTAGGGCAATCCCACTGCAAACACATGCTGTACGTGGAGCGCGCATACACACACACATACACACACACACACAAATCACACAGGGCGCATGGAGCATGGTCAGCGCTGCATGGTGTGCAGTGCCTGTGATGTGATGGAAGCCATGTTAGTGTGGAAAGTGCGCACTTGTGTTTATGTTGGACATCAAACTATCAGGACTGCTCAGAGAGGGAAACAGCGAACTTCTAGTTTGGATGACGAAACTTCATAAGGAGGAACAAAAAGTTATGAAGTAATACTAGGGCTGTTATGATGTCCTACTTTAACTACACGCTTCTCACAGAAAGAAGAATTCATTATAATAAAATTATAATCTACAGAAAAACAAATATTGGTAATAGGGCTGGGTTTAAAAAAATCGATTTTCCGATTCATATCAATCTTCATTTAAAAGATCTGATATCGATTCATAAAATCCTTAGATCAATCTTTAATGTAAGCCACTTCTTGTTTCTTCCATTAGATCTGCACAATTGCGATTTCTACCCACAACTGTACTGAAGAGTTGCTCTCTAAATGAATCAATATATCGAATCGGATCGGAAATCGAAATTGAATCGGGACTTTGTGAATCGGAATCGAATTGATTCAGTAAATCAGTTAGCAATACCCAGCCCTAATAGTATAAGAATTCATTCTCAACGCTATCGATTATGTGTTTTCTCAAATCAATAATTAATAATTAGACTCAAATACAAGTGTGCAGAGGTAGAGTGAATGGATAGTGTATAAAGTGATAAATCCACAAGGACTAGCATCTACCATCATGATATTATCATATGTGTAGAATCAACAGTTAATTAACGTTTAATTTTTGAGACATGACGACTATGGTCAATACTGGTATCTCACTAAACCCATACAGTAGTTCATACACAATCCTAAATATAGCCTGTGGTGGAACGGACCAAAGTCCATTGTCGACATTGACTTGTTATCAAAGTTGAAGAGAGAGAACAAAAACCCTTTTCCTGAGGCCATGTTGTTACATTAGAAAACACTGGTGGGGGTTTCCACAGTTGACACAGTGAAGGAGCAAATCAAAAGACAGGCCGAGGCAGTGAAAGTCATCCACAAGGGAGAGAAAAAAAACAGCCGTGAGAAAAGGGGAGAAAATGTAGAAAAGGGCACAATAAGAAGTCTGTCCCTGTCATGACTCCCAGGAATTACACTGATAAATATTCAAAGAGTAATCCTTCATACTCAGGCATTCACAGTCATAACAGCAACTTCATTGTTATACTGTTACAAATATTAGATGTTAGTCTAAAATTCTGTTTAGAGTGACACATGTGAGGTGGTCATTAATAACATCTAATGTATTATCTACAGACCGTTAGAGAAGAGCTGTCAAATACTCACCGCTACATAGCAAACCACTCCTTCAGCACTGCTCATTATTGTTGATATGACTTTGCTGTGTAGCACAAGTATTTGCGCTCCTGTGCTGTTTTAGTGTGTGACTGTTTTAGTGATGGATCTAGCTGATGATGAATTCTCCTCAGGACCAGTTAGCTCACTGTTTCATTCGTAGAGAGGACACAGTGGAAATCATCAATAATGGGTTGTTTTGAGTGCCCGTGTTAATAAAATACAATAGAGGTGAGCAATATGAATTAAATCTGATATCATAGAATATAGTATTTCTTCATTTTCTGGATATTCAACTGTTTGCAAATGAAAAAAAGGTGGAGATAAAAGTCTATTAGGCTTGTCCAATAAATGAAATATGTCACAAATGAAGGTACTTTGTCAGAAATTTCAGTATTTCCATTAAACTGTTAAGTTTTTTTATTGGCCACACTGTCTGCAATAGCTTATTACAAACCATAAAACAGATGTTAAATAGGTGTCCACCTCAGCAGAAACTGCACACTAAAATTAGAACTGGTTGATAAATCTCTAACATCTCACAGTAGTGTCATATTGCCCAACACTAGAGTATAACGTCCGTCCTCCTCTTAAGGATAATAACTTTTGTTTGTTCTGGTCCTCTTTGAGCATTCAAGGACAGAGCAGTGAGATGAGGCTGATGAATGAAGTATAGCTTATGAAGACTACGGATGAAGACGGAAGGTGAGAGCAGGGGTGATGGTGGACATGAGGGTTGGGTAGGAGGACACACTGAGGATGGAGTCCTCACCATTCCTTGGGTAATAAGCCAGCTGTCTATGGGCAGCTCCTGATCTGCTGGGTTATCATCCCCTTTTACCCTCAGCTGAATCAACAACAGAACAACACCTTACACAAGAGAAGAGAGGTAGCAGGCCCCCACCACAGCATAGCATTACAGTGCAGAGAGAGAGACAGAGGAGAAGTCAAATATGCAAGAGACAGTTTTCATTTAAAGAGAAAACTTAAAGGGGAGAAAGAAAATGGCGAAAGGTTCATTCCATTAAGATGAAAATGAGAAAAATATAATGGGAAAAAAATACTTTGAACTCCCTTAAATAAAAAGTACTGTGGGAAAAAAAACAGGGCACCTGAGGTAACTTAAAAAAACAGGGATGGTATGTGCAATCACCTCTGTGTGTGTGTGTGTGTGTGTGTGTGTGTGTGTGTGTGTGTGTGTGTGTGTGTGTGTGTGTGTGTGTGTGTGTGTGTGTGTGTGTGTGTGTGTGTGTGTGTGTGTGTGTGTGTGTGTGTGTGTGTGTGTGCGTGTGTGTGTGTGGCAATTCAGGTTTCAGAATCATCTGTGTACCTAGTGATAAGCATGCAAATATATTGCAATGTGGGCTCAGACAGGGAGAACAGCTAAGAATATCTCAAAACTAACATGTGACTCCTGTGTTTGATTTTCTGTGCAAACTGTGAGGATGAACAGGAACGAGACTACCAAGGAACTGATATCCACTTTGCAGAACCTGTTTCCATGTTTTTTAATGAACTGCTGAGACTAATGTTTGCCGGGATAAATGCAAAAAAAGTGACAATGGTCTGGATATAGAACCTGAAAGTTAAAACAATTTGCAGCCATTTTCAAGAGCTAAAGCTAAGCCGATATACAAACTTACACCACTGTTTGGGCAAAGTTCAAGTATCATAGCGCCCAGGACAAATATCGCTGTAGAACATACAATATTACAAACCAATCAAATGCAGAAGGTTACCGAGGGCTGAGGACAGACTGGAACAGGAAGTCCTGCCAGTTGTTTTAGGAAAATAACCACAGCAGCACCCGCACTACACACACTGTAACTAACTACATGCGTCAGTGTACTCACGCCTCCTGTGTTGTGCTGTCTCACATCCAGAGCTGAGGCCAAACCGCCAAGAGCCTGAGGGTCCTCATACTTTACACTGTGCATGAAGACATAAAAACACATAAGCAAGACATAGCCCTGAAGCATCATAATAAAAACCTATGAAAACACCATTCACAAGAATAATTTGAAACTTGAAATGTTGAATTCAAATACCATTGAAAAAAGTACAACAATAATATTCCTTTAAGAAAGTTTGATCTGATCTAAATTAATTTGTAAAAATGAACATCTATTTGTATATAGATTGATTTTTAAAAGGGATTTTTGGACATAATGTCTCAGCAGAAGTGAAAGAAAAGGAATTGTCTTAAGAATTAGGAAACACCACAAAGGCTCCCAATTAAAAATGTGGTATCTGGTTCAAACCCCAGACATCCCAGTACCCCCTGACATCCCCCAGATTAACATCCTCACTTCTGAAACACATTCACATGTCAATCTAAGAAATAATAAAAGATGAAATACTTAACTTAAGGATATGTGGTACAGGCAGGTTAAGGGACAGTGGTCTTATCAACGAAAAAAAAAGTGCCTGAGGGTGGATTTATTTTAATATTTAAATATTTATTAAGGAGGTTATGAATAGCTGTTTCATTAAAATAAAGGACACCCTGGATAACAACATGAGAGGACCTGGGCTGCCAGAGATCAGAATTTAATCTAGACCTACTTTTTGCGTTGTTCAGCCAGAGAGCTAGTCCTGGTCTGGGCAAACATGTCGAAGTCGTCCTGGTTGCGGCCTGATAGAGACGACAGGGTGCCGCTCACGGTGTCTGAACCCACATCTGGAGCGGGATGGTGACAGAACAGACAAAGACAGAGAGGGGTGGGGGGGGATGGGAAAAAAAAGAAAGTTCTTAAGAAACATAACAAACCTGAGGAAAACGGAAGGCAGTGCAGATTTGATCTATATCTTTTATTCTTATTCTATCTAATTACAGATTTGCCATTCCTCACAGTGCTGCCGTTCAGACCGCTCTGACTGCTTCTACTCCGCAAAATAAAGACAGGCAATACATTGAAGCTTTACCCAGAACTCAACAGCCTGCAGAGGTTTCCTAGAAAACCACCAGGGGAGCTAGCAGTGATAGCAGTGAATTATGTTGCTGGGCTTATTTCCCATTAGCTGCCAGATTATGAGCCTTTTTTACACTCTGCTGCTTCTCCGTCGCCAGGCCTGCAGAGACTCGGGAGAAGGGATGTCACAGCTCTGCTGAGACTAAGTGTATGTGTACGATGGATGGAATTTTAAAGAGCAGGTTTGCAGGCTTGTTTGCACACAATATATTTCAACACATTGGGACATCAGACTTAAAAACCACACCGTCCTTCTTACCAAGGCCAGCCAGTGCGGTGGACAGCGTTGCTGTGGTGGGGTTATGGGCTGAGGGGGCTGGGGGGGCTGGGGGGGCTGGGGAGGCAGCGGCGGCAGCAGTGGAGTGGGGTGGTGGGCTGGATGTGATCCTGGGTGTGACCACAGCAGGTGAGCCTGGGCCCAGGTCTATCAGGTTGTCTTCTGTGGCCTCGTTCAACATCTGGGAGAGAGAGGGAAAGACAGGTGGCCGTCGATTATGATTGGATGCAAGTGTCCAGTACTTTCTAAGTGCTGGAGATGATGAAAGTAGCAGCTTATGAGTTTGTTGACCAAGTTTAATTGCAGTGGGTTTACTCTTTGTATACAGAGAGGAAATTTTGCAGCTACAGAAATCTACAGGATTGAAAATTTAACACAATTTGTGAGACTGTGGGTGAGTGGCTGTGGATTGGAGGCTACGCACAGGGAACAGCACTGAGGGTTGAATAAACAGACTTTGTGTGTGTGAATCAGAAGGCAAGAAGGATGGGAGAGGACATATATACTATCTAGTTTCACACTGTGATGCTAATGTTGGCACATCATATGGGTCAAAGCGTTAGGCTCCATATAGCCGCTGTGTTAACATTCATCACTCAGTTCATCCCCGCACTGGCTTGGATTGAACACAGCGGTGGTTGTCATACTTGCCTCCGTCAGCTAGCCACAACACAAACAGACAGAGCACACAGAGAGATCAGCAGCATGCAAACACAAACAGCTACGTGGGATCTAGTGAGAGAGATGCCCCGGTCCGCTGTTGATGACTGATACTGGCAGATGCACACTTTAAATAGCAGACTGTCACTCGTTCTGCTTTGCTCATCCAATTTTACGAAGCTAAAAATGCAACGCACATGTGCAACACGGTACTGCTGCAGAGGAATGTGCACCACCGTTATGATATGAATAAGTTGTAAGTATGAGTTCAGATACTAACGAGGTAAAATAAGAACGACGAATGGCTATGTGGAGTGGTTTATTTTGGAATCATTTCTTAGAAAATTGCCACAGGCGATGGAGCTGTATTAAAATGTAAAAAGAAAAAGACATTTTCTGAAAACATGCTGAAAGCAAATGGAAAAAAGAGGCAATCCTGAGAGAGAAATTCTGCCGTTTGATTTCTGCTCTTTGCATTCACAGCTCCTATTGATGGTACTTACCCCGTTGTTCTGTGCGGCTCTACCCGACCTGTACCTCTCATACCTGTGAACAGCACAAAAACCTTTGAATGTCTTACCACATGCTTTGTGAGGTTCAAATGCTTATAAATCTTTCATCTTAAGAAACCTCATGAAAGAGACATTTTAGCAGTTTGAAGCCACAGAATGTTTTAAAAAAGGAATGAGTTGTGCACTGTGCTTCAAAGGAAATCTCTAACTCTGAATTGTGTACTTGCTCAGAATGTAAGAATGTGAGAAAGAAAAGAAAAGAAAATGAACTGATATCCTGAGATGTGATCACATTGAGAGATGTTTAAGACATGGAGTTTGATGCATATACCAAACCTAAATTTAGCTATTAGACAAAAACTGCATTATCATCACAGAACATTTTCAAATTGCAAAACAAAGTTCTTTTGAGGTAACAAAAAAAAAAAAAAAGCAAGTCATGTTTTATGTGGCCCCATTTTGCTAAGAATTCTGACTGGTTAGTTGACGGTACCTTTCATAGCGGAGGAAAATGTTGTTGAGGTCGTCATTAACGTGTAGCAGCTCCTCAGTCACTTCCTCATTCGAAACACGTGAAATCAGCTCAACCACTCTCTGCTGCATGGCCCTGCATGTCCTGTTCAGCTCCTTGATGGATTGGCACACCAGTAAATTGATCAGTGGATTCACCAATACATTGATATGTAAAGATACACAATACAGGAGGAGGAGAAAGAGAGGTTGACAGACAAATAACAACTCAGACAACTCTGACTGAACTTTGAGTGAAAAAGCTGAGGCCATCGTCTAAATCAGGGGAAATTAACTTTACAATAAATCTTTTCTTTTTTTTTTTATAGGCCATCCAGTGATATTTGCAAAACAGCTTTCAGTATAAATTCCACAAAACCAGAACCGGCACAGGTTCCTGAACACGAAGCCAGATCCTGGCAGCTGACACAAATACCTGAGAGGATTTGGTCTCAGGAGATTAAACTCCACACAAGTTTCTATACTACTGGTTTTTTTGTCACCTCCAGGAATTTTACCACAGCCCAACTGGCTCTTGGTAAGTCGTAGGCAAGCTGAGCATTTCCTCTGAAAACTAAAGTCACCGCTCCCTCTAGTGGCTGCAAATGGATGCAACATTTAAAAGCTGTTAGAAAATCTTTTTCCTGTCCGATTCAAATACAGGATCCATTACAGTGCGAGATGGGTTCATAAAGTAGAATAATTTTCATGATTATGGTATTCTGATTCACTTGTCTTGATGAATGTAGCAACTAACAAGGTAGAGACAAACAACAAACCTGCAGTAGCTCTAGGTCAGAGGCGTCTTCCTGGCCGGGGACCATCTCTGTTAGCATCTCGGACATGACTTTGATGTTTCCTCTCACTACGTCCAGCTCACTACGCAGCCGGGCAATCTGAGACGGGGTAAAAGGTCCATTAGTTATTGTCCAGTGTCATCAGTGCAACAGATGTTCTTGAACAGTGGCGTGCACGGGGGGGGGCTGCGGGGCTGCGGGGCTGCCCCCCCCCCCACCCCACCCCCGTGGCCCAATTGTTGAAAAACGCATGCTAAAGTGCCCTTGGAAGCCGAAACGTGTGCTAAAGTGCCCTCATGGCAGCCAAAACGTGTGCTTAAGTGCCCTCTTCAGTGGGGAGGACGCGCCCCTGCCCTTCAAAAAGTAAAGTCTGTGCATGCCACTGTTCTTGAAGGCAGTACACTGAATGGTTGGGAAAGCTTGTAATCTGCTTTGAATCATACACACACACACACAAACTGAACTTTGGGTAAATCTGTTATTGACCAAGTCTGGTGGACCGGTGGCAGGTTAATGTAACTAGTCACCTGTTCAGGGGTGGCTGTGATGGGGCTGGGCATGTTGGGGACCTGTGTGGCAGGGGCAGGGGCGGGGGCAGGGGTAGGTTTAGGAGCCCCAGGAGCCGGTGATGTGGGAGCTAGGTATTTGATCATGGCTGGATCCACCTCAGGCGTACCCTGAGGGAGGGAAAAAAAAAAAAGCCTTTTAGAAAATTGCTGTGTGAATAAATTTGTACAGTGTGTGTACTTTGACTCACCCTCTGTGGTGTGTGAATTGGTGACAGTGCGTCCAGGTCTGCCATTGGGAATTCAATGCCTTTCCTCTTCAGTTCCTCATAAATATGGACGACTCCTGTAAGATCGGGGCTACTCCTGAAGGCATCAGCCCAGGCCTGCCCCAACACACACACACACACACACACGATAAAGTGCAATAAATATAACCTTTTAAAACACAATAGCTTTTTTTTTTTTTCCAAAAAGCCAAATCCTTGACAAAAGAAAAAATGAAAAAAGGATCTCTTGCATCCTCTCCGACATACAGTGCACTCACTTTTCTGACTGAGAAAAGTGCCTCAAAGAGAAGTGTCCCTAGGGGTATCCTTCGACAAATCCCTATAAATATTTAGAGGACAGCAAGAAGAGAAATGGAGAACACCACACATGCTGGCCTGAGCTGACCTCAGGTAACTGGATAGCAGCACCAAAGGCTGCAGTCTGTGGTGCAGCACCTGGCAGGTGGTGCACACAGACAGTGCCCACCTGGGTTTCCAGATACCAGCCCCTCACTGAATAGTAAGCACCAAACACAGACAGCAAAAAAAAGCAGAGAAAGCTCCTGTATACCTGTATGAGCGACAGCACTTTGTCCTGTACGATAGTTGGAGGATTGGTTTTGGGAGAGATGATTTTGACCAAAACGCCATCGATGAAATCTCTGTTGGCCACTTGGACATGAAATCTGTGGCCACAGTTCTTCACACACGTTTCCAATACCTGCAGGGAGAGAGAGAGAGGATTAAACAGAGATAGAGGCTTGAAAAAATGAAGAAAAATCTGTGAGAACCAGACAGAGGAACGGAAGACACAAAACATCTCATCACACAGAAGGGCTTTTTAACTAGCAGAGCTATCAAAGATGTGGGTGGGTGACAATTGAGATCACAAGGCATGGCCACTCCAAAGACAATGAAAGACAAGCCATATTAGACGGATAAAAACAGGCCAGGCGGTGGCTAGAGACACTGTGGAATAAAAATGGCCAAGAAGACGAGATCAGGGGAGGTCAAGTTTAATGCATGGTGCAACCTTTTAATGTGGTGAACACGCTGAAAGGCAACAAAAGAAGAAGGAGAAAAAAAAAGAGCAAACGTTGCCTCCAGAGAATTACACCATAACAAAAATGTTCCACGGTTACATAGCCATTTTTGACACAACGCCCACTGACACGTCTGGTGAATTTAATTCAAGCTTTTTCCCTAAAAAAATAAAATAAAAAAATAAAAAACACAACATATTCTTACCGTTAGTGCCAGCATCACTTCTCTGTAGTTCTTGTTGCCACCGAGTCTCTTCTTTAGTGCCCTCATAGCATCTTTTGGCCTAGAGGGGAAACAGCAGAGAAGATACAACTGCATAAAGCAAACCCCAGCTGAGAGCACAAATCACATCTTTGACTTAGGGAATAAGTGATTTTCTGTGCCACAGTCACACACGCCAGTCGGCCTGTCAGTGTGACTGTTTGACTAAGACAGAGACGCATCGTCACACCATCTGTTTCTCTCTTCTCTTGTCTGCGTGACTATGTGTTTCTCCCGAGGCGAGATCAAAGCCGTCCATGTATGAAGAGTTCAGCTCAGGTTTGGCTTCCTGCTTCAAACAAACCCGTCTCTTCATGACAGATAATGCGATTTTTTTTTGCACATTTACTGTGTTTCCATTCCTGTTTCCAATCTGTCTAAGTGGATGGAGACAGAGAATCAATCTTCTCTGGACATTAGAGTTGCCTTTTGTCTGTGTTTTCTTTTTTGTTTGTTTGTTTTTTCTTTGTGCATCTATTGTGTGTTGCATGTTGCCACACTTTTAAATCAAAATAATTTTGGGATCATGTTAAAACAGTATCATGTGATAAGACACACTGAGTCATTTTATGTTGCAGAATCTCAGCAGTCCAACTCTGGAGATAACCAGACATTGTCTAACTTGCTAAACATTTCGAAGACAAGAAGTTCTGTGTTCTGTGACACTGAACTCCCTCTCACTCTCGGTCTGTGTGTGTGTGTGTGTGTGTGTGTGTGTGTGTGTGTCATAGTGTGTGACAGAAAGGGGCCCATGTTGCGTGCTGAAACAATGAGTGTGGGTAGACATGAAGAATGTGAAGTAAAGTGCTGAAGGGAACAAAATGGAAATACACAGATTCATGAAAAGCTGTTTTGAATATTCTTCCCCAAGAATACTCTTTTTCCATGAAGGTGAAACCTGCTGGGATGCCCTCCCACTCACATCTCATCAGATCATGCAGCTCTTTACTTAGTATGCCCTACTGTAACTAGTTGTCAACTTTCTTTCTTGGAAACACAAGTGGAATTACTGTGTATGAAGGAAAGTCACAAAAGGTTAAATAAATGCAACTTTATCTACCTTGATTTCACTTAGATTGACATTATATGCTGCAGTGTGTAACCTCATCTGGACATTATGGACCTGGCACGACTGAATCTGCCACATTTCTATTTATATATTTATGTCAAAGTGTCAAAAACTGTTTCAAAATGAGTGAGACAGAAAAAGCTTGTTCTGATGTAATTGTGTTTGATTGTTCTGATCTCACATTTGTCTCATAAAGTGTAGCAGTCTGTTTCAGTGAAATAAGAATTTCATTCATTTGGTGAGTCATTCATTCATTCTGTCATTGACACCTTAGGAAAACAAAAGGCTTTCTGTCATGTGCTGTCTGTTGCTGGAGAACAGTTGTCAGTGTATTATTTGCTTGAATCCCTCAGTGTGTGATAAAACAATGCAAGTTCCATTATAAACCAACACGGGACCCAAAGTCTTTCTCTGAGAAAAGACCTCATAAGTGTTTATATATCCTATATGTGCATGTACAGTATTATAACCCAACGATCATGAATTCCCAGAAGGTGCAGGAGCTCACCCCTCGTCTGTCTCATTAATGATGTCACAGATTTCCATGTTGAGGGTCCAGTCCTCATTCTGTAGGCCTCCGTCTGTGGCCCTCTCTGGAGAAAAACACACAAAGATAATGTTTAAGCAACTCAAAGTAACATCACAATAGTTGTTATCAAACTCACAGTGAAGGAGAACCTAGCTTTAACACCCAACACCTGCTGTCTCACTTGCAAATGCAAGACGCTGCCTTTTCAGTCAGGTTTGGATGTTATCTGTGCTGAAGTCGATCCACATTAATTAATGCAACCAATGATTTTTATAATGTTGAGGGTAGAAACTGTTGTGGAAGCAAGTAGGCAAACGGTGATAGACCTCTGGTCTCTCTGATGCCTCTGTTCAACCAGCAAATCTTTTTAAGGCCCCTATATTACCCTTTTATGAACAGAATCACAACCTTCTTCACTCCATTGAATAGATGCATACAGTGCGGCTGAAGCTCCTGAAAACCTGTTTTCAAATGCGTTAACATCTCTCTGTATCATAGTTACAGTTTTAGATGAGCAGCAATTGAATGAATCTGTATCTTGATTTCTTCACAGAAGTATGTTGGTATGTTCTCGTTTCAATTCAATTGATTAAGCAATGGATGCAGCCAATGACTGATAAACACTGCTTAAACTGAAAGACGGATAAACTATTGAGTCAACCTACGGTATGTTTCTGAATTTCCAATAATAAACTACTTTCATGTCAAGAAAGATATCTTGATCAAATGTCATCATGCAAGAACAGCTACTCTGGGACTCTAAAATGCAGCAATCTACTGGTAGCATAATAGTTACAAACATATAACTTTCGGTGTGGATGGAGGAAAAGTTTTCAAAACTGTTGTTCATATCTTGTTTGGATGCATTTTCTTCTGGTGAGATTTAACTGAACGTAACTTGACAAAGCGATAAATAATAAGATGGCAAAACAGACATAAAATTATAGGATGTCCACAAATCTAACCTACCTGATGTTGTTATTACCATTATGAATTGACATGAACATGCTTTGCCCCAAGGGGGGAAAACGTCCTTTAGTCTAAATGAAAACTAGTGGAGACTTTGGTGGAGGATCAGGAAAGAGATGAGATGGTTCTTCATCCTTCATCCTTTCACAACACCATCGTTTCTGCGTCCCTCAAAAAAAATCCTTGTGCACCACCGCTCCTTCACCATCACCTGTTGCTCCAGCGCCTCCATCTCCAGGAAATGAACCAAACACTCGGCTAGAAAGTGGAACGCTCACATCTGAGGAGAAAGTGAAGCTGACTGCGGGGGGTATGATGATGTGCCTGTGTGCTCAATCAGAACTTATACATCAGCTGAAAAAAAAAAAAAACAGCAGCCACCGAAACCTGCTCTCCCCTTCACACTCCACCCTACCATTTAATAGCATTTTGGCAGGAAATAATGCGATCCAGACAGAGGGAGGCTTCAGTGATGAACTGGCACTGCAGTCGTCTATGCGTTCCTTGCTCTGTCTCCTCCTTCCTCTCCTGTCCCCTGAATCCATCCATCATGTCTGTGAATGCTGATATATTTCAGGGTAGTAGTCATTTGGGGTGAGAAAAAGCCTTTTTACAAGAAGGTTTTTTCTTTTTCACTGAAGTAAGCTGCGACTGAGTTCCTGTAGCTGACAGTCGATAGATTCTCATTAAACGATTCCTGAGCTCCTCTTTCTGAAGCCCAGAGGCCCTGAACAGGCTGTCATGCCCTGGCCAAGAGACTCTCGCTGGGCCTTCTTGCCTTCCCTTTGGGGGGCTCAAAGTTGGACAAGCCCCACAGCCATGACTTATTCATGTTCTACCTCCCCCTCTATAATCATCTTGTCACAGACTGGGGAACCCACTGCGAGACAGGTATCTTTGTAGGGGGAGAATAATAGAAAAATACAGGTATAAAGTCGATTTTGTTATGAGTGGCGTATATAAATAGTGTGCAGGATAAATGACTTGAGTTTGGAAGAATTAACCAGCCACTTCCACTGGGATATCCCATGTAATCTCCTCAAGTGGATTGTCGGGTCGAGGAAGGGGCAGAGCACGGGTGGCAGCCAGGGGAGGAAAAAGGAAAATCTGAACTCTCCATGTGAAATGAGCTACAACGACCCCGAACAATCAGAGCCTCACTAATGAAGTCGAATGCCAACCGAGTGCATGCATTGGTGGTGTTGTGTCAATCCTCCCCAGTCCTAGGAATAGACACCACTCCAGTGAAGCCAGTCGATCACATGGCTTTCCCAGTGGCAGGCTGTGCCACTCACTGCCAACAAAGCCACAAATCTCTGTCCCTCTCTGGCCCCATCTCTCCACGTTTGGTCCTTCTATAACTCTTCCTTCCTCTGCACATTTTTCACTCAACCTTATCATTTGTCTTTATTGTTCTTGCTCATTTTTTAATTTATCTCTTCTACTTATCTCAGAATCAGTAAAAGGTTTATCATCACCTGCTTGCCAAAAGCTGGCTATGAATTCTGGTTATGTTCAGGGCTTTTCATCACAAAATGAATGGAAGAAATTCTTGACGTTCACATTTAAAATTTTGCATTATATTTTAAAAGAGACAGTTGTAACTCGATACTTGGTTTGTGTAAAGATGACACGGTAACGTGGCCTATCGACCCCTGTCATCACATAAGAGAAAGAAACCGTGTGTTTTCACATCAATGACAGTGTGTCCTACTCTCTGTACTAACAGATCCTCATCCCTATCTTTACTCTGCCTCTACCAGGAAACTGCAGCTTGCATAATACAATGATAAAAGGAGAGTCGTAGCTTGAACCTCTCCTAATGTAAAAAGATGTGCACACATGGTACATACCTGTATACATCATTCAACACTTCTGGCTCTTGTCGGTCACTTAGGAAATGACTAATAGCCTCATCTCTGTCTCCTCTGTCCCTGTGTCATTGTGTGAGGTAAGTCGATCCTTTGTCCTGCTGCTGAGGTACCACTGCAACGGGGGTAAAACAGACAGCTGGCTGTACTGCTCTGCACGGGACGGAAACTGAGACCAGATCAGACATCTCCATCAAACGGGAAATCCAAGATATGCTGCATATACAGCCTGCTGATTGACGTAGAGGAACCTTATGAAGAGTAAGATGGTGAAGGTAGAATTTTCCAAATTTCCACTGGCATCCCCAAATTATGAACGAGTGAGTTGTCATGTGACAACCAGTAAAATACACTTGTGACAGATGATTCTGTAACAGCTGTTGCATTTACTTAAACATAAATATAAATCACCAGTGTGACAGATTTGTGTTTGGTCCAACATCTGTTCCAGGGCTAAAAGCTTTAGAAAAAGCACAACTTTATTAACACTGGCAAGAGAATTCAAATTAAAGCAGTCTAGTAAAGAAGAGGATTAAGGCTATTGGAGTCAAGTAAATGTGGGAAATGAGCTAGCAGAACCAAAGATGGTGACAAAGGTCATTTTTGTAGCTCTCACACAAAAGCTTCAATGGTCAGTTACAGCATCCTCTCATTATAGAGACACACCGAGGTTGGGTAACAATTGGCCTGGATCAGAGGTTACTTAATTTAACTCCAAATAACCCTAACCCTTTCAAACAATAAGCAAGATGCAAAGATAGATGTGACCACACCAAAGGGATGTGGTTAGCCACGTCTTTCCTCTCCTCTGCAGCACAGAGCAGACTGAGCACCACAGTGCTGAGTCCTGAGATTTAAAACTAAAAAACAACCAGTCAGACAACCCAATGAGGTCAACTATTGTCCAGAAACTTCATTAAATGGTGAACTTCAACATAGCCAAGCCTCTGCAACTCCCACCAAGCAATTTCACAAACACGCCCGTGCTCCTCCTAATTTCTTTTCTTTTCTTTTTCTTTTTTTTTCTTTCAAAAACACCGCACTACTCTGTCTACATAACACAAACGCGGACTGGTTTAACGTAGTGACTTGTGATACAGCCGACTTAGTTTGGTAACGTTAGGTTAGCAGGCTAACATTAGCTAGAAGCTCAATCCAAGTAGATGACGTTTGCTGCGATGATGCTGGCTAGCTCGCTATTTCAACTGGCGAAACGTTTGAGAAAACCGAGCAGCAAAAAACACTACATTTTTTATCCACGCTCATGTTCTGTATGGCTGAGGAAGTATCGGATCCTCTATGAATGATTGTAAGGCCAACGTACCTACACACTGTCCCACAGGAGTGCTGTACGGATTGCCAAGTAAGAACTCCATTTTGACAACAAACAATCCGCTCGGGAATGACAGGGGTAGAGGCCCAGGCGGCGCTCACTAGTCCCGCTCACAGACGAATCCTATTGGTCGAAGCCCCCGAAAAACTCGCTGTGTATGGTTGGGAGTTAAGTCAGTCATGTTTAGCAACTAAAGCTATGTTCAACAAACCAAATATAAGCATGTATTCTTACTAAATGGCTAAACACAGTTATCTATAAATACAAGAAACAGACACAAACAATGATATAAATGGAACCCAGACATTTATTCTCTTATGTATAGACTATTATTGTACATTTTTACTGACTGCATAGCTCAGACGTTGAAAGTTTAGTGTGACAGAAGCACTTGATTGTATTTGAACGCAGCTTGAAGTTAGCCAGTTGCCATGTAACCGTGTGTAAACAATTGACACCGTTCTGAATAGACTGTTCTGAAGGGGCTACAGGTCGTTCTGTCTGTATTTTTAAGTAAGTCATATTTTAACTGGCTCCTTGATCTGGAAAAACTCAAGTAGCTGGCTTTTTTCAGTTGTCGTTGGTAGATAACGTTAGTTGTCGTCGGAGAATTATGTTTTTTTTGTTGTTGTTGCAAGTTTACAATTATGTTTTAGCAAGCCAAGCGTCCCCTAATGTTTTCCTAGACATACTATCTTTTTCTTCTTCTTTTTTATACTAGCCTATATAATATTAGGCCTATTCGTTCAGCGTTCACAGTATTATTATCATATTTAAAGATACGAGTTACTTTTCTTTTCTCAGCAAAGGGTGAAGATGAGTGCATCGTTGCTCCAACTCCACGACTGCACGAGTGGACATTATGACAAAGATCCCGTTTTGATGGACGATGAGCTACTGCAAACGGCAGTAGCAGAGCAGTGTTGTCAAATTGCGAAGGCGGAGGAAATGCACTTTGATCAAGTCACTAAATTGTGTCTGGGATACAAAGGTAAAAAAAATATATATAATAATAATATCAATCACTGTATATGTGTATTCGGTTTAGGTATGTGAGAGTTTGTGTTCACAGACATCGCGATGATTGACAACTTGAGGAAATTCACATCATTGAACAGGCTTCAGTTGAACAACAACCTCATAGAGAAGATTAAGGGCCTGGAGCGTCTGGTGAATCTGACATGGCTTGGTAAGATGAAACTTTGCATTTAGCCTACCCATATTCTGGTCATATGGTATTGACAAACATGTACAAAATATCTTAAAACATCAGTCCAGGAACTCCCAATAATAATTTCAGTAATTTGGATCCGATTGTGTCTTTCAGATCTGTCATTCAACAGAATAGAGAAAATTGAGGGTCTGGAGTCTCTCCTGAAACTTGAGGTGCTGAATTTGTCCGACAACAGAATCTCTGTCATTGAAAAAATGGATAAGCTTGGGGCACTAACTAATTTCTTTATCGCAAACAACCTCCTCAGACAACTGGACAATGTAATTTTTTTCTTTAAAAAAAAAACATAAAATCTGTCACAAATAAAATCTATGTGTGTTTTTCTTTATGTAACTAATGCAAATCTAATGTAATTCAAAGGTGTGCTATCTCAGGACATTTAAGAACCTGTTCAACCTGAACCTATGTGGAAATCCTATCTCAAAGGAGGGCGATTACAATTTTTTTGTTGCTGCCTACCTACCAAACTTGACGTGGCTAGACTACAGACTACTTAGTGAGAAGACAGTAAGTATAAACAGTGATGTGTTAAACCCATGTTGTAATATGCTCTAATCAAATAAGTTTTGTTGTCTTTTTTCCTTTGCAATAGACAGTTTTTGTAGATAATTTCCACACCATATCTATGTCCAAGTTGGTTTGGAAATTGTCCTAAAGGGCATTTTTAACTTCCTATATTGATATTGTATAACTAAATCACTTGTGTCCATGTGCAGAAGAACGAAGCATCTAGCAAATACCACTATGCTCTTGAGAAAATGAGAGATGAAGAGCTGAAGACACAACAAGCTCATGATGCTGAGAAAAGCCAGAAAGCTGAACTTCAGTTACACAAAGTAATTTACAACTCTCATTTTGTGATGCAGTAATTGTCCACTGAGCTCTCAAACTTGAAATGCACATACAATCTGTCAGTTCAGTTCATCTTTCCTGCAGGACGCCTTTGTGGAGTTCCTCAATGGGCCATATTTGTTTAAGGACATGCTCAAAGATGATCCAGAGTCAGAGATACTACACAGCATACCCAAGGTGGCTCGCCTGCTTCAAACATATCCTTTTTTCCATCACTTTTTCATCCATGTTTGTACGTTCATTACAAATTGGGAAAACCAGTCGTTGAATTTCTTGACCCTACACTTACGTTTGAGCAACAGATGGTGGATCTGTGTATGCAGTTGTTTGAAATAGGCTTGGCTGAGCACAAGCGAAGAGAGAAGGAGGTCAACTCCTTCTTCAGTGGTTACACTAAGGCAGAGAGAGACTACCAGCAGATAGCATCACAAATATTGGAAGATTTTGAGGAGCAACATAGAAAGGTGAGCAGGGAAGAACATATTTGTATGCTCAGTAAACTATTAGTTAAAGGAGCATTATCGCAAATCCAAATTCTTAATTCGGCCACTAGATGGAGCCAGGCGGAGCATATCAGATATAAACAAGTGGGCAGCTGTCAGAGAGAGAGAGGAGCCTTGTTTAGTCCTCCTCCCTCCTCCCTCCTCCTCCCTCACCAGGCTGAATGAACGTGCAATCGCGGGAAAGGAAAAAGAAAACTTGCTAGTGGAAGCGGCAGCTCTACTCGCGCACAACCACAACAACGGCAACAACAGCAACTGCAACTTCCTCCTACAAATGTATGATCGTTGGTGTGACGTGCAGACCGCAGTGGGACGATTCAGTGACTGTAAGCAGCCTAATACTGCTACATTACAATTTACTGTTGCATTTTTCCGGTTCGGACTCGGAGGTCGGATTTGCCAATTCCGAGTGCAATCGAACGCAGCAAGCGCCGGGTCGGCTTGGATCATAACAAAGACAAATGCTGCATTTGCCCCACGGACACTAGCCTATACTGTTGGCGATTTTTTTTGTAAATTTAGTTATGGCTCCCCCCAACCTATCTTTTGCATATTTCAGCTTGTTTTATGCTATTACTGCTGTATTTGCGATAATGCTCCTTTAACCTATTAATGTTGTTATTAGAGACCAGTTAAGGAAAATCTCATGTTCACACCTTTCTAGAGGAAACTGGAGCTTCAGCAGTTGTCAGACCCAGATGTAGTGAAGGTCAAGATGAGCCAATGCAAAGATGAAATCAGCAAGCTCAGTCACAGCCTCATGACAATGGAGTTTCAGATGGTGAACCAGTTGGAGGTGGGTGTGTGTGTGTGTGCTTTTGTGCATATACACATTTTACACCTAAGGGTTATTATACAAATATACATTATTTTTTCTGTGACAAATTATTATAGATTCATAATTATCCTTTATGTGTCAATTAAATGGTTTACTGTGAGTAATATGTCAAAACTTTTTTTTTTTTCATTTTAGGGCATCATTAAGATGTTGGACATGAATATCTCTGAAATGGTTGTCAACTTTACTGAAACGGCTCAAGGGATATATCCTTTTCCACTACTTTTGTATAATATTGTAATGGAACACTTTGATATACATTATTTATACTGTAAACATGGTCTTAAGAAAAAGAAGCATCTTAATGGGTTAATGTGCCCACCAGAAAATGATTGCAGAAGTTGCCGCTTTTATAGGCTTACAGTAACCTCTTCACAAAGTAACAAATGTTCCATCTTCCTCGAACTGGAACAATTCAAACTGAATTTTGTTTGAGCTGAATATGAGTCTCAGGCAGTGACTTCTTTAACATAATCGTACATTTGCCCAGTGTCGAGATCGGGAAGATAATTATTATCACAACGTGGAAAAGATGATTGTTGCAACTCTGGAGGAAATGGCCAAGGATGACCTGGAAGAGGAGCTATCAGAAGATGCAAGAACAGTAAGTGTTATATTGGCTATTTAAAGAATTTGATTACATTATGGTTACTGTAGACTATGGCCTTATAGTAGATTTTGATTAATCATAGACTATAGAACTACAAGTCAGGTCTGGTGGTGTGAGGACATGTTCATTACCAGTGTCCAAGCCCACAGCCTTTTACACCCACTGGTTCTCTCTCTGTGTAGCTGTTAACAGACAAAGATACTGTGATGGATGCACTGGCCACTGCACACGAAAACCACCAAGTGATGATCACTGACCGAGAGACAGCGTTAGTTACAGGTGTTGATGCCTGGAGAGTGTCCTTCTTTAAACAGGTATGGGAGCTGGAATTACCTTACAGCAAGCGCCCTATCTTATATTTTTATATGGATGACAAAACTTTCCTCTGTATCTCACAGTCTTGTTACTGTTTCCTGTTTGTCTTTGTGGGCTCTTACAGATTCAAGAGCAAGACCTTATATGGCACCGCAAGCGCGTCTTGGACATCCACAGAAATGCAAACCACCTAATGGAGCAGCTGGATGAGTTGCTCTAGCATGATCTTTGTTCACAAATGTTAATTTCATTCATGTACTCAGTAAAGAAAAATGGATCTGGACATTTTGACAGCCTTCTTGGATAAACTTATCTGTGTCAATTACTTTCTGTATTTTGGTATTATATTAAAGAAATACTGTATAAATGAAATACATTTATCCAAGTTTGTGCTGTTTGTTGGGTCACATGCATCATATCAATATCATGTCTAGTGCTCCTCATATGAATGTGAAGCTCAAGAATAATACAAAAATATAATCAAAAGGATAAGGTTTTTTTAAAAGACGTAAAAAGGCATTTCTTTCATATCATATCTTTTATTTAAGAAAAAACAAGCAAATTACTTTGTATGAAGAGACTCATTATGTATTAATTTATTTAATTAGTTAGTTGGTTGGTTAGTCTTTCTTTCAAAACTCTCAATTTAAATATCTAATCTAAGTTTCCCCAATTTCTCTCATGGTTATAGCAGAAGTTCTCTGGTTATAGGCTCGAATTGTATTGAATACATATCCCAGAATACGTTTCGTTACATTATCCAATAAGATTCTTGCTCGAGCCGAGCACCAGTTACCAGCCAATGAGATTCAGGGAAGCTGAATTCTCAAATGAGACGTTGTAGTCCGCCTCCTAGGGAACCAGTTCTTGGATTGCTCGCAAACTGGGCAAACTTTTGGGACGTCGGGGATTTCCTCTGTGCATAATCTGGCGGAGCCTCCTCTGTCAGTAGTTCCCCCTCTCTGCAGCAGTGGTGAGGCTCGGCCACAAAGTTCATGACGGTTGCTGACGGTGACACTTTAGCGCTCATCATGCCTGTCCGAGCAGAGTGCTGCAGTGCTACCAGCCCGGCCTGCTCATCCTCGGCGTCTCTTGTTCCCCCTGCCCCGATCAACACCTACCAGCCGGGGGTGGCCACCTCTCTGCTATACAGCGGCGCTCAGTTTCGGGGTTACCAGAAGAGCAAAGGCAACGCTTACGACGTTGAGGTTGTTTTGCAGGTAAATTATTCGTGGACAAACAATTCAGCTTTTTTAAATGTATTTATTTGAACCTCCTTTTACTTATGGATAACAGCAAAGTAAGCATATTTATAGCTCCAGTTGCTAACTGAGCAAACGGGAGCTCCTTGGCTTTTTTTTTTTTTTTTCTCGCTGTCACACAACTAACATGCTGACCCAGTTTCAAGCCAACCCAGGTGACTGTGTTTCTATTCATGCATTTCATTTTGGTCTTGGGCCAAATTTCAGAAATGAACGTTTTGGTCACGTACTTTGCAGCACACATATTATCTAAACATGTTAGCATTTCGTGCAACCAGCTAGCTAAATGAATGAAATGAATCAAAGCCAACAGACCCAATAGGAGATACTGTAATTCCTATCTATCTACGTTACTACTTGCAGTGTTTGTCTCTGTTCACACCAGTTCTACTGGTATTTGTTTGTTTTTACTAACTCAAAAAAGGAGAACCAAATGTGCTCCTGTGATTTCAGACCAATTAAATGTTCCTTATACTGTATCTTTTTTTCTTGGGCAGCATGTGACTGTGGAAGACTCGTACTTGTGTGGATACCTGAAAATCAAAGGCCTGACTGAGGTAAGCTTTGAAACTAGGTCAAATGTAGCAAAGCTAACCTTTATTCTGTCAAATACTAAACTGGTTTAAACATTTCGTCCTGTGTAAACAAGTAGAAACTGGTTTCTTCTCGCCTGATACAGACTGAATTGTGACAAAGATTAGATATAGGCAAATGGAGGGGGGTGGGGGGCCTTAGGTGTAACCCGCCTCTTCAAGGTGTAAGACTCTAGTCCTTGGCAGAAGTGTGTCAACTGTATACCCATTACATTATGCAACATATTCAAGGGAAAAGGTCAGTAGGACCCTGGGGTAGATTTTTGGCTGTGGCACCGTGGAGTGAAAGATGAGGAGTCAGGTTGTGTCTGTGTCGCTATAGAAGACATAAATTATATTAGAAGTGACAGGGTGTTTATGAAAAGTTAAACTAAGAAGACAGATTGTAAAGGCGGCTAAATACATCTGCTTATCACAGTGGGTGTATACAGGGAGGTAAATCAACATGCATGGCTATACACAGCTACACCCTGATATCAAGTGAAAGTAAGGGCCTGGGGAAAAGGATACTGATGGTACCTTTTTATGCAGTTGGGAAATGGATATAATCTTTGCACTCATGCAGTTTGGGGAAAATAAGTTTCACCACCAGCTTTGTTTCATCTTTTTCTTACGTTTCTCCTCTGCTTCTCTGTGTGTCAGGAGTATCCCACTCTCACAACGTTCTTTGCCGGTGAAATTATCAGTCGAAAGAGGCCTTTTTTAACCAGGAAGTGGGATGCAGATGAGGACGTGGACAGAAAACACTGGGTATGTTCTGTTCATTTTTATTCTTTTATGTTGGATCAGTATGGCTATGGATTGTTGACTGATGATGAGAGAAGTAAGGATTTGATCAGACCTACAGTATATAGACAGCACATAGATAGTAGTACAGCATTATTTATGCACTCGACTCACTCAAGACATTTTCAGCAGCTGAACTTGCATCAATCACACTAAACTGAGGGATATTATACCATGAAGTGAATATTATGAGACAAGGTCATCGTAGCAGTAGCCTGCAGCTCTTCATCTTAACTAGTTCAGTGTCATTTTAGAAACGGTGCAAAATTAAGTTGAGTCTTTTTAAATTTTGATTGGTGAGCTCTTAATTAATAATATAAGGTGGAGCATTTATTACCGAGGTGCGAGAGAAGCCCACTGGAACTGTTAAAATAAAATAAAACGCATCTCTTTATCTTTATGAGTATGTAATGATTTAATAATGATTATTTATATGGCAGCTTTTCAATAAAATGTTGCACTGTGCTGGGTATAGTTGTTGTTGTTGTTGTTATCTTCGTCTTCTTAGTTTATGTTCTCTTACCTGTTCTCTCAATGCTCTCCCCCCCCCCCAGGGCAAGTTTCAGCCTTTTTACAAATATGCAAAAAGCTTCAACTCGGATGAGTTTGACTATGAAGCACTGGACAACAGTGATTATGTCTTCATGAGGTGGAAGGTTGGTACATGATCTCACTGTCACATCACTCACGTTCTGTCTCTTGTGTTGGCTTTAACCTCTAACCTCCACTCCTTCCTTCCTCCCTCCCGTCTCAGGAGCAGTTTCTCGTACCAGACCACACTATCAAAGACATCAGCGGTGCCTCCTTTGCAGGCTTCTACTACATCTGCTTCCAGAAGTCCACGGCCACTATTGAGGGGTATTATTACCATAGAAGCTCTGAATGGTAACTGTCTCCTGTTTGTAGCTCGGCTGTATTAGATGCAAAATTCAATGTTGTATGTGTATTAAATGTATATTTAATTTCTGTATGTTTTTACCTGTGTCTGCAGGTACCAGTCTCTAAACCTAAACCACGTTCAGGAGCGCAGCGTGCCCATATATGAATTCCGGTGACACAAACACACTGGAGTATTGAGTGACGTAAGGGACAGTTCATGCTGCGCTGTGCTTAAATGGGACAGGACCGACGCAGGAGCCCTTTTAATGCAAAGAACGGCGCTGACCAGGTTTCCCTCGCTGTGGGGAAAGAGACATGTGGTCAGACACTCCTCTGGTGGACTGATGGGAAGGAGGCACACTGAGGCACACTGAGACACACAAGACCTGAAAGGAAAACAGATGAACAGTTGTCACTGTTGCTGTGGAACTGACGTTTGCCTCGGATTTCTTTTTTTTTTTTACTTTGTTTTTCCTCTTTTGCCTGTTTTTTATTTCAATTTTGTGCAACTGATTGCTTTGCGCTCTCACAGCATCTGTCTCCCTGTAGTTGGATATCAAAACAGGATAAACTTAATTGCCTTTCCGTTAAGAGTTTCAAAAAAAAAGGAGTGTAAAGTCGTGAAGATGGGTGTTTTGTTCAGGAAAGCTTAATTTATTTCTCTTTTTTAATTATAGAGCATCTTTGAAATATCACTTTGACGCACCTCAGTGATAAATGCGAGTGTGATGTCTTGCCAAGGGGTTTCAACAGAAGCAGTGATATATTTTCTGCAAGGTCTGTGAGACTGTAAGATATGGTCTGTCGATCAGGAATAGTGTGGACTAGAACTGGTCTTTAATTACCGATAACCAATCATTTCCAAGCTGCTTTTTTTTTTCAAAAATCCTCTAACATCTCAACAAAAAAAAAAAGTCAGTAAATGGCATCACTTTGAATTTTCTCTATGCAAGCCAAAGTTCACTAACAGGAAGTGTTTATTACACCACCTAACTTATTTTACCTTCAGATAATTTGTCTTCAAGAGTGATTTATTTATTTTTTGAATCGAGAGGGAGAATATATAAGAAATAAATATAAGAAAGATGGGAAGAAAATGAGGAGGCTTATTTAATTGCAACGACCAGCATAACAGAGATTTTATGGCACATGCGTAGTTTGAGAGATAAATTTAGAGTTTCTTTCCGTTCCTGCTTCACGGTCACATTCATCTGTCCCACATTGTTTCCACGTGTAGAAGCAGAGAAAATGTGGCTGCATTGGTTTATTTTAAGAATTATTTTTACTTTTGAAAAAGTCACAAAAGTAAGATACGACACAGAGCTTCAAGTAAAACGCCTCACCTCGGTGTGTGACTGTTCTGTCCTGTAGAGAGCATTATGTCAAGAAGCACCTTGTGTGGCTTGCCAAGCATTAAGTAGGGGAAGGTGACAGAGACAGAATAAAACCTCCCGGATGCTTTATAGGAAAAACCTGCTGCCTTACAATTTAAAATGTTTGTAAAGCTTTTTTTTCCTTTTCTTATTATGAGAAAAAAAGGTATATTTTATTTGAAAGGAATCAAAGTATATTCTTTGTTTGAGAGGAGTTGTGAAGAAAAAAACACAAGTTTTTTTTCACCTTTAAAGATTGATTAAAGTTTACTGAAAAGGTGTGATGTAAAAGTGATCAGCTGGAGAGAGCATGTGCTCCGCCTGCCTCTTTGTTGCTTGTAGACTTTCAGCTGGCTCGGTGGCCTGCAGCATGACATGTGGACTTAATGGGTGGTTGTGGAAATACTGGTGGCACTGTCATTTTAAAAAAAAGTAAAACCTAAGGAAATGGATAAAGCTGTTGCGATCCGTACGACTTTAAAAAACAGAATTTTCTTTTTTTTTCTCCTTTTTTTTTTTTTAATTCATCATATAATAGAATATTCGACTAAATGTGCAATGTAAGAAATAAGTGTTTGTTTGAGAGTGTGTCATTAAAAGCTATGAATGATTACATCTGATTTAAAGGGTCGGTTTAGAGAAGATGTATGATAAATCTGATATGAATGTAATACATGAGGAGAAATAAAGACAACTATTTGTAAAATCCTGATGCTTTGTGTTTATAAAGATTTTTTTTTTTTACCTCATTTGTCACAGCACATAGCAGCCAGCACTAGATGTCAGTAGTGAACAACAAAAAGTCTTAAGGCCTTGACTCCGTTGATGCCAGGGAGTCCAGACCAAGCCATTATTGTTTTAGCAGCACTAATGTGAAGCTGCTGAAAAGGGAATAAAAAAAATGATTCTCACTGCTACAAATTAAAGATACTGGCTGGTTTTCCTTAACCTGCAACCTCTAAATGCACATATAAATCTTACAAAATGGTAAAAGTGATCCAAGTCATACTAGGCTACTACCATAGAAGGGCAAAGTGACACAGAACATCAAATGTGTATTTGGTTTTCTTTAGGTGTCTACTGATCGGAGGTAGTTTTACATTAACAATTCACAAGAAAAAAGCAACACCATGAATACTATTGTTTTAAGTCCTGTTACATGGTTACAAGTAGGCTGCTGATTAACTTATTAGTGTTCTTATTTCCTGATGAATTTCTGAGTCAGTTTATCTGTAAATGTGGCCCGTGTTTTGTGTGTGTGCGTGCTGCAGCTAACGAAGGCTCACGATTGGGAAACATTTGTTCCACTATGAACCACAAAAGGAAAAGAAATGTTCAAAATGATATGGGCAAGAACTTCCTTATCTGGCTTTAACAATGCTATTGTGTCTTGATGACTTAACACCCTCTGCCTCCAGGACTACTGCATTTCAGTGTCTTACCCATGCACACACTTTGATTTTGTTTTAAAACATTATATTAATTGTATTTTACAGTGTTTAGTTATACTGAACATATATTTTAGTATTTGATGCAGTTTTAATGCAAGCAAACAGGCTGGGATGAATCCTCAAGACTGTCATTAATATCAATATAGTCAATAATACTTTGAAATTATAATTTTGTTCCCTTTTGACGTAAAATCACAATAATACACATTGAATCAATGTGGTAAAGGCTGGTTGTCTGCAGTCGATCATCATCATAAATCTCATTCATATAATGTGTGTGGAATGTACAGACCATAAAGGACAGTATATAAAGATACAGCACATAAATAAAGAATAAGCTGTCATTAATTCGTACTATGTTTGCAGATGATTTGGAGATAATTTATTAGTATGTCATATATTTCCACACTCTTGCATTTCACAATACAAATGAGCAATAAATCTTCCTGTGCAGAAGTTATCCAGATCATGTCTGTTGTGTGTCTTTGTGTTTGTGCTGCTGGGGTTAAGTGTGGTTTAGTCTACATGCAAATTAACCAGATGACACACATACTTCCAGTTCTATTTGTGTCACTGTATGTAATTTGTATTTTGTGGTCTGTCTTGTTTGTCCAGATTGCTTAGTGCCTTTCATCACTGTTTTAATTGATGAGTGGGTTTCAGCCATCTCCAGTGTAATCATAACACTTATTTCAATTTTCTACACTGCCCCTCTCAATAGAAGATAAAAAAATACATGAATGTAAAAAAAAATCTAATGTTATGGGCCTACTGTACCAAGACCATGGAAAAATAAGACTTCTTCCATTTATGTAGTGTGGCATAAAAATGTTGTCCCATGCACTCATGTGAGTTTTCTCTCTCATCACTCTTTTTAGTCATTTATTCTAGTCTTTTTTTATTTGATTAATGTTTTCTTTATCTTTATGCTGTCTCATGAAACATAAGTCTGCATTCTATCATATTAATAGTTGTTCACACCTTAATTGACTTTGTGTGAGGTGTTAGTATGTGTGTGTCCTTTCACAATGATATTAAATTCACAGGAACAGCTTTATTTACCCTCACTAAACAAGCTTTGTCTTTCTGCCCGGCTCAGACATGTGTTGGACACAGAATGGAGCATTTCTCAGAATGAGAAATCAAATCTGACTTTTGAGAAAACAATGTAGCCTACACCACTAAACCAAAGGCACCCAAGGGTGTTCATGGGTGTATCATAATCTAATAACCTGCTGAATTTAACTAGCCTATAAAATGTTCCTTGTCATTTGGTTTCAGTAGGTAATTGAGCCTTCTTTGTGGAGCCTAATTTTAGAAAACACATGTTAAAAGCGCTGTTATGTAGGCTACACACACATAAATCGGATGCTGGAGTTTCCTGAGACGGACGTGGAGATTCCTCCTCCTGATTGTTGCGTGGCTGTGACTCACGGAGCCACACCTGCTCCGGGGGAGGAAATAAAAACACCTGCAGAGCATCGCTGCTCCAGTCTCTCACGCACACACACCTGCCCTGCTGACAGGCCCCGAGTCGCAGCTCGTCAACAGCCGGACTACTAGTAGGCTTTCTAGTGCAGCCTGGACCATGGAGGCCCAGCGGTATCCCCTCAGTGTCCGCGTCATGGGAGTGATGCACAAGGAGAAGAGCAAAGTAAGCGCGCAGCGGATCAATATGAGTGCAGTTCTGTGCTTTTCTGCAGTGATCACATCTGCATCTTCCTCCCTCCAGATGTACATGACCTCTGTGCTGTGGTCCGACCAGAGTGACGTCGTTATTTACAGGACTTTTAGGGATTTCAAGAAATTGCACGTGAGTATAAAAAGTGTCGTTGTTGCACATGAGGAGACTGGTTTTCTGGAGGCTTTAACTCGGTCCTCCTGGTCCTTACAGAAACAACTGAAGAAGACATTCCCAACAACTGGTAAACTGAAGAAGTCTGAGAGAGTCATCCCCAAATTTCGAGGTGAGTGCAAGTGTCGTTTTCCAGCTGCGGTTAGTGTAGATCAGTGCGTGCAACGACAGGCTTTTTGACTTGTGTTTCCGTTCAGACAGGAGGATGAAGCGCGGCCGCCAGAGGAAGAGTCCTACTAAATCACTGGTGCGCCTCAAGTTCTTGCAGAAGTACTGCAACGAGCTCCTGAGCTGTGACCCGCGGGTCTCTCAGGCCGCAGACCTGATCCAGTTCTTCCAGGCCAAAGACCAGGACCTGCAGCCCGAGTTCGCCAAGAACAGGTAGGCGGCCTATATACCCACCGTCTGCACAGCTGGGGTTTTTATTTTATTTTTTTTACAGCTTTGTGAAGCCAGATGTGGTTTTGTTCTATAGCTCCATCCAACCTCCACATGCATAGTGAGGTACTAAGGCTAAATCAATCACAAGTAAAAAATAAAATAAAAAATAGAGAGAGAGAGAGAGAGAGAGAGAGAGAGAGAGAGAGAGAGAGAGAGAGAGAGAGAGAGAGAGAGATTAGAAAAAGAAAAAAGTTGTATTGACTTTAATCAAATAAATGGACGTTTTATAGTTTGTTATACTGTAGCTTATTTACATTGTATTTGTTCTAAGACAAAGTAAACACAAATTTGTAGACATTTAGCTAACTCATTTGAGAAGAGAAGGAAAGAAAGAAAGAAAGAAAGAAAGAAAGAAAGAAAGAAAGAAAGAAATGGAGCAACAACAAATGTTTTTTTATGTGAGCAAAGTGATTAATGTTGATAAAAAATGTGCAAGACTTATAGGTAAACATGAAACATTGAATATTTGAAAAACATGTTCAAATCTGCAGTCATGGCACTGGAGCCCTGCTAACAATGTAGACCTGGAAGACTGCATTAGTATCTTGTCTTTTCAATGACAATAAAGGCAATCAACCAATCAATCAATCAATCAATCAATTGTAGACCAGGAACTGACCCTCATGGTTTCCAGGCCTACTGTTCTAAAAACAAACTAACCTGCAGCTCTCATCCTCAGCATCATGATCATGCCATCAGATGATGAAATCAGAGCAGGACAAGGTGGCAACGTGACCCAGCCTTTTGTCACAGAGACGTACAGATGCGTGGCCCCGTATGAAACCAAAGACACCAAGAACAAACCGTTTAAAGTGAAACTGGATGAGAAAGTGGACGTTCTTATCAAAGACAAAGCAGGTGAGTAAACAAACTTCAGTCAGGGTCCTGTTAATGATTTTAACAAACCCCCAAAAAACAAAAAAAAAATCCAATCTGGGATGAGTGTAACGTGTGTTTGTGTTGGTTCAGGGTGGTGGCTTGTGGAGAACGAAGACAAACAGATGGCCTGGTTCCCTGCTCCCTACCTGGAGAAGGAGTATGATGACGATGATGATGAAGACGATGTGGGCGGGGATGGGAGAGGTAGCCTAACATGCAGAGCTGCTGACCTTACCTCTACACCTTTAGGTCATTATCCCGTCAACACCTTAGCGATATTAACTATTTTCTTTCACTTTCAGGAACCATGTGCACCGTAATAAAGAACTACAAGGCCACCAAAGATGACGAGATCAGCGTGAACATCGGTACAGTGGTGGAGGTCCTGCAGAAGTCTGACAACGGCTGGTGGCTCATCAGGTAGGGAGGCTATCTATTTAGGGATGAGGATGAACAGAGTAGCATGATGAATATGAAAAGAAAGAGTGACGGAAATGGCAGCATAATAAACTTCTTCCGTGTAGTATAGGGGAAAGCCATCCATCAGCCTCAGGGTCTATCAAGAGCAAACAAGATCAATCTTCAGCTAGATACCAGACAGTGTTTGCGCTCACGTCGACCTCACATTCCTCACTGAAGTTCCTGCTAATGAGAACCGTGACTTTTATCTGGACGTGAATCAAAACAATCCAGATTTTTTTCAACTCTGCATTCTTATTTTGTTCCAGATACAAGGCAAAAACCGGTTACATCCCCACCATGTTCCTGCAGCCCTACAACTACCCTCACATCCGGATGACAGCCCACTCCCCAGATCTCACCCCCCACCAGCTCACAGTCCCCTCCTCCAACCTGGATCGGTCCCAGCAGCTCAGCCGCTCTCAAGGGAACCTGCTGCAGCTTCCGCCCTCCAGGTCGCCCTCGCCCCGCCCGCTCCAACCGGACAGCAAGCTGAGGTCGCACTCTCTCAACCTCCTGTCCGAGCAGCCTCCGGCGCCGCCCGCCACCAACGCTGGCACTGCACGGCCCAGTCCTCCACCCACCATCATGGTGGAGACTGAAGGACAGGAGGAGGAACACCACGGCCCCAGCCTGAGGGCAGGGAGCGTGGCGAGCTTTGCCAGCAACAGCACCGACTTCAGCTTCAGCAGCGACGACTTCACTTCCTCCTCTGCCGGCTCCTCCCTCAACCTGAGCCAGAGCCCCAACGACGAGATGCTGCGCCTCAGCCGCACGCCTCCGCCCATGGTGGGCAACCGCCTCAGCCCGTCCAGCATCACAGAGGGGAGAATGATCCCCAGCGTCTCTGATCCCAACCTCTACAAGGGGCCCACGACGCCCAAGGTGCCCCCCAGGCCGCAGGCTCAGGAGATTCTCACCCGCTGCACCACCATCACCCGCAAGAACGCAGCCAGAGGCGGCGTGTCACCCATACCGATCGAGATAACGAGCCGATGAAGTTTCCACTGATGTTCGTCTTTACTTTTCATTGTTAAACCAGCAGTGTGTAGGAGTTTGTGGCGTCTACCTGTGGGGAGGAACTGAGGTGGCCCCCTCCTCGTCCACTCTGGGCTACAAAGAAACATGGCAGAGTGTGTAAAAGAGGACCCTCTCCCTCTGCAAATATGAAGGCATTATTCTTAGCTAATTAAATGTAAATATTTTGTTAATTTCAGGTGATTAAATCCTTAGGACTGTACAGTACATTTTATCTGCATTGAGAGGACTGTGGGAATGTGTAATGGGAATTTAATTGTGCCAATACCCCTTTTAAAGCCGAATAGAAATGTTGACAACAAAATCAGTTAAGCGTAATCAGCTTAAATGTACGAACAAAGATGATTAATCAAATTTCTCAAAAATGCATAGCTCACCTCTTTACTGTCTGTTTTGATGATGATTTATTTTCCATACTGGAAACCTTGTGTTGTGCCTTATATGCATTTTGGCTGTGCCCAGTGCACAGGGTGTGATCGATTTGTTCCTGTAACTGCATTAAAAGTAAATATTTGTATGAAATCCCAGTGTGTGCTGTCTGTTGTTTCCTGTTTAAGTATGTTTACAGCAAAAATCCCACTTGAAGGAGTGTGTAATAATTAACACTGAATACACATCCAAGATTAGATTAAAAATAGTCAGCATGTTTCTTTATTACTGAGGAGTTTGGTACAAATAAAGGCAGAGGATTAGGCTACATGTGCCCCACTTGAACTTTAATAAAATATGCAGAGTTCAAAAGATCAAAAGCTGCGGTCAGCCGACAGAGATTTTCCCACTTACTCTAGGAAACTATTATTTTATTAGGCATGTGACTGATGAATGCCTGATGGTTCTTACGACAACATAAAATACAAAAATCTCATTTTAAACTATTTTTAAATCACAAGGAGCTTGTTTTTATTTTTTATAAACATTTGTAGTTGTGACATAAAAAAAAAACCCATGGTAATATAACCAGTGTGTTGTTGTCGAGCTGGTAGATCAGGACTATGCAACATTACAGAAGCAGACAATGGAAGCTGGTATTTGCTGTGAGGGGAAACAACCCTAGCTCGAACCTGCCTGCCTGCCTCCCTCCTCCCATCTCTCCTTCTATACCTCTTCCTTCCTTCTGTCCATTTTGTCTGGGAAAATCAGAAAAGAGAGGCCTGTTATCTGTAACATCATCATTTCACACCTGCCTCGTCCTGCACCGCCACACATTCAGTGTGGCTCCGGCTAATGGTCCGAGATAAGAGGACTTCCTGAGGTATTTTTTTCCCCACAGGAGTGAGTCCTCTGTGGTTAGTCTGGTGGTCCCTGTCAGCTGGCGAAGGTCTGGCACTGAGGGGCAGAAGAAACTGGGAGACATTTCAATTTTTCAGTTTGATTGCCCTCATCTTCTTCCGCGTCTTCGTCCTCTGAGCTCTCCTCAGAGTGGTGGTTGCCGTTTGTTTTGGTGCTCTCTCCATTTTTCATCCTTTCGTCCGCTGTGGAAGCTTTCTTGGTGATGCTGACTTCGTCGTCCTCCCCCTCCTCCTCCTCCTCCACGGGACAATTTGGATCTTCATCTTGTCCGCTATCGCTGTCATCCCCGGCATCCTTCCTCTCCTCACCACTGTCCTTTCCTTTTTCCTTGTCAATCATAAAGAAGGGTTGGTGCTGTGCCAAAGGAGTGGTGTCCATTTCCTCGTCTTGGCCCATGCTAGACGGATAAAACAAGATGGATTAGACCTGAAGAGTTGTAACCAGCATCTCTCATAACTATAAACAAAAAATATGTTTTTATTCCAGATAAGGCGATATTTAGGGAAATAGGTCGAGAGGAAGTGAACCCTGGAAACCATCACCATGCATCAGTTAGAACCTGTCACTTAAAGCTACATCTTTCAGGATCTCATTTTGGAGACAAAGCTTCATTCAGAAGGGGACATATGCGGCTGAACGCCTGGTTCGAGGCAGAGAATGCTGCTCAGTAGCAAACAACACCACCTCTTCATCTTCCTGGATTCCACAGGGTTCATGTTATGCTGGTTTTAGCAGGTTTGACCCACATAAAGACTGACAGGTCACGAGACAATGTCCTTCTAACCCCGGCCTCAGACGCTCACCTGGATGGTGCTCCGGCCACTCGCATCTTCTGCCACATGTAGTTCAGGAACATGGACGCCTGCAGCAGATGTCCAATCCTCTGCATGTGTCTCTCTGTGAGAAACAGAGGGGGAGTTAATGGTTTTCAGCCAAAATTAGATTTATGATCAGGAAATACAACGCAAAGGGTAACAGGAAACTCAGATAAATATCTTAACAACACGAGGCATTTTTTCCATCTGCTTTGCCTATGCGAACGATAGGCATCATGTTTATGTTTGCGCTGTACCTCAGGAGAAATAGGAAAGGGTATACACTTCAAATAGTAGTTAAACCAGTTTCAGTGATGGCTTAGTGAGACTTAAACATCCTGTTTCTCCAGTTTACCACCTCTGCCAGACTCCTGACAACAAACTATTTACAAACATGTCCTCTATAGCTCTCAAATCATCTTAGCTGTCACTTTGTGGTACATGGGTATGCATGCACCAATTGTTTTCCCCTGACTACATGCAAAAGATCATGCTCATTTTCTTTCTATGAGAGTTACCTGCTGCATTTACAGTATTAGATGTAACAGATATCTTAAAAACTTGCTTGACTCCATCACATTACATCAAACCAGTCGTCACAGTTCACTTATACTGCTCCTCATGCACTTGCTCAACTTTTCTCATGTCAACTATGCTGGTGGTGTTGTTCTCATTAAGCCCTTGAACCCAATCAATGATTCACTATATCAGAATAATTGATGTACTATTCTGTATACCGATATTTTTATACTGATGGGGGGATTCCACTATGTGGATGTTTTACAATAATTTGTGCATAGCCTGGATTAAAGCTATAAAAATATATTTTATTGTCTCTTGTCTCCAACATCATTTGTCTCCAACACACACACAGCCCTACCTGTATATGGGATGAGTGCCTCCAGGTGTGTTCGGGCACCCTGGTACTGCAGCAGCTCCTCAGGCGGCAGGTGTGTGAGCAGCACCTGGAGGACGGCCTGGGCGTCCAAACAGTTTCTGGCGTTGGTGTTCCACACCACACAGTAGCGCAGGAGTGACTCTGAGTGGGAGTGAAGCCATGACATGGTTGAGTGTGGGCCAGCAGCCAGGGGTGAAGGAAACAATATCACTAGGTACTAACCCTAACCCGAATGACAGACAGCGGGCTGTGCCCAATTGAGGGGCCACATTTGGAGTCTGATTGTGTCACAGCAGCTCGACTGGGCCACCTCATTACAGAAGCTTCAAATGAAGCCAAGAACAGCCTTCTTTTTCTGGCCAATGAAGGCTCCAGTAGGTGGATCCTTCATTGCCAATCAATCCAAGAATTTATTGTGCACCAGAAATGGAAATAATATGGCAGCAGAGAGATTGAGGATTACACTTACTGTACAAGAATTGTGTCTCAGTTCAGTTCAACACTAAACAGTACAACCAAGAGACTTGAAACCTCATGTTTTTGTGAAAAAGCTTAATGGTTTAGAAAACCACATTAATTCTTTTTTTACTCTCCACTTTTCTGATGTCTTTTCTTTTTAACACAACAGGCCAGAGTTTTTTTGCAAACTCTCGCCAGTGCATAACCTTCTCTTGAATAACACATTTTCACAGATAATTAGAATTTGAACTTTAAATTACTGTAGATGATCATTAAAGCAGAAGTAAGCGATCCGGTCGTTTTGGCTAACTTCTTGTCAGCCGATGGAGGTAGCAGCCCCCGCCCTCGTCCCTACGTCACCACATTCACGCACATCCCTTGGCTGCACACACAGAGAGGACCGCCCCTTTATGCCGTTCTCTCTCCTCATTGGATAAAGGTTGTAGGATACAAGGAAAGTTTTCTCCTCGGCTTACAGCAGAGCAGAGTGACTGATAGACCCGTGTTTCGGACCAAACACTCTATGTAAGTGATTGCTGTCGGAAGATATAACTATTTAAGACTTATATTAACACAAACATTCCGCTTACTTCTGCTTTAAAAATGTTTTGAAAATGTTCAATATCAACAATGCATTTGCCACAGAATTCAAACAGCCTGTGCATTTTTACCTTTTTGTTTCTGTGCATGGTCATTGCAAATATTTAAAGACCTGTTACCTTTTTGATCCACTCGAAGTTTCAACAAAGTCTTCTCCAACAGCTCTTGTCTGTCCTCACCCTGACGGATCGCTGAAAGCACAAGGTCAACATGTCAGAGATGTTAGACAGGAAGTCGCTGCAGTGAATTATGTACCTAACTCACGGATCATCGTAGACATACATATACAGGACTTCTTACACCTTCAGCTTTACCTCATTTATGGATGAAACATTGTGGAGTAAAAAGGTTTACGAATAAATGCAACAGTGTTGTTGTGTTTTTGTTCTTTTGTGTCTAAGTCTCATCATATCAATCTGATCAAGTGCCACCTTCCTTTTTATGTAAACACCTCACACCACACACATAATTATAATTTTGAAGCCACTATATGAAAGCCTGTGAAACTTGTTGGTAATCACACACCGTACCAAAATCACTGTTGTGTGGAGACTCATTTCAAGTTAGCATTACACAATCAGATCTGCTGTGACGCTATTTTGGGAAAGTTTACATCTATGTTCTTGTTATGTCAGGATGACAAGGTGCAACCGATACCACTGTGCATAATAATGCAAAACCTGCACTATGCGCCTGCCTTTTGTTTGACACATGCTGATCCCACACCTGCAATACTACCTGAACAATGACCAAGACAATGACCTAGACATACAACCTACTACCTGCTGAAGGATCATTTCCACTGTTTAAATAGCTCTGCAAACTGAGAGAATCTGAGAAAACACTGGGTCATTCAGTTTAAAATAAGACTACCGGGGTGCCGTATAGCTCAATGGGTTCAAATCCTGAATCCGGTGGCCCTTCGCTGCATGTTATTCCCCCTCTCTCTGCCTCCTCATTTCCTGTCTCTCTCAACTATCCAGACAATTAAAGGCAAAAAGCCACAAAAATATACTTTAAAAAAAAGCACAGTACTGGTTTCGATGTAAGCACAGACAAGAGGTTCATAAAAGCATTTACATTATTAGAAACTATCTGTGATTTGTCCCAATAACCTCTCTGTTTTGTTTTGACCTGCAATTGTGTCAGTAAAGCCCTGAGGGACATGATGGCTATTCAGCATACGATTACCAAACTTCATTGTGATAATCTGTTTTGGGGACATTTTTTTTCTTTTGTGTCAAAGGCAGTGACAAGCCGAGTATTTCAGCTCAAGAAGCATGACAGTGCAGTATCGGGTGTGGTGAATGAGTACAAGTGCTCGGACCACTGAAAAGTGAGCAGGGTGACATGACGGATTGACAGAGACAACACGCCCCGTCAAGAAAAATAACAGGTGAGAAGATGAAGGAGATGGATTGCATGCAGCAGGTGTTAAGAAAGATGACAGAAAACATTTTGGACTGAAAATGCAGCACAGGCTGGGAATCAATAGGAGACAGGTTGGAGACGGTGGAATGGCCTCATGGGATAAAATACCTTTGATGACAGTGAGCACGGTGTGAGGCTGGTCCAGTGAGATGGCCAGACCCAGCGCCTTCAGATACTTCTTCTCATGGAGCAGGTTGGACAACTTCTGCTGCCTGGAGACACAAAACAACACAACAAAACAACACAGTCATACACAGGCAGGCAACTTTTTGAGGTGTCATATAAAATTTTTACTGATCATAAGCTCTAATAACGTTGACAAATACATACAAAAATACACATAAATCACATAGACTGTAGGTCATGTTTTCCTACTGCCGGGGGTTACTACAACTTTCCTATGAAATACACAAAGTCAAATGTACACACATTTCTGTTTGAATATGTAAGTAGTTCTTAATTTGATGTTTCAAAACGGTGTTAAACTAACTACAACAAATATAGCATATTGTTTTGGTGGGCTAGAGTTATTGATAGGTTGTATCATTCAATTATCTGTGGTATTTAGACCAGGTGATAACAAGAGAGACACATTTTGAGACATTACCTCACTAATAGGGTTGGGCATCGTTTAGATTTTAGCGATTCCGATTCCGATTCCGATTCTCTATATCGATTCCGGTTCTAAACGATTCTCGATTCCGATTCTTTGAGGTGCAGGTCAACAGGTCACAACTTATTTCACAGGATATTTTTTTATTTGACAAACTCTTCACACAGGCCATTTTTGCATGCATGCTTGGACTTCAAACATACATCTTACACAGCTTGTAAGACCTCCAAAAGGCCTCCAAAAATAGATTTTGCCAACTATGGTATTCAATTAAAAGGGAGGGTCCCTAACTGTAACTGAAACTTGGCAAGCAGTCTAACATACAAAGAGCTGCAGAACAGGTGACTGTATATGCAACAAAATAAAACAAACACTGGAGCAGTCATGATGACAAATCAAAAACTGTTTTTGTTTAAGAAGATAATCATGTCTGCCTTCTCAGGCTGAGGAGGTCTGTACACTAGTGACGCGCGGTGCCGGTCAAGAAATGTTTACTTTATTTGCGGTGCGGGGCGCGGTGGGGCGGGTCATTAAAAACACTGATGATGAAGTCCAGAGTGTGTTATCAGGGGCGCGCTGATGTTGACGGGAAAGCCGGCGGAGGTGTGAGGGAACCGGTGAGACGGCGGCTGGGCGCATCAGCAGAGCGGGGTTGCTTTCAGTGAGAGGAGAGAGCAGAGCGGGGGGCCTGCTCTCTGCTCTCTCCCTCTCGCCCTCTCGCAGACCGGGGAGAGAGAGAGGCGGCGGCCGCGGCGGCTGCACTCGCTGCACTGTGACTCTCTCACTCCTCACGAGCTCCACACTGACAAGCTACCGGCAACACAGCGCCTCTGTCTGCCCTTTCAAAGTAAAACGCCGCTGTCTGACGTTTAATAGCGGCGGGGATGGTTGTGAAAATAGATGCGGTGGTGCGGGGCGGGTCAAATTACTTCAAACTAGTGCGAGCGGAGTAAAACAAACAAACTAGTGCGGACATTTAGGAACCGATAAAAAGAATCGAAATGCAAACGGCTTCTTAACGATTCCGGAACCGGACGTTAGGAACCGGTTCCTATTTGGAACCGTTTTTCGGTGCCCAACCCTACTCACTAACAAGAAATATTACTTGACAATGTGCACACATAATTTGTCTTTTTTGTCTGTGTGCGACCTGATAATAAGCCATTTGTTACAAGGGCTTGCAGATGACTGCATGCATAAACACACTAGTGAACGGACACAGTCACCAGTTAAATGTGCAGTCAATTGTCTGAGACCTGAAAGTCCTTCATGTTTATCAGAACACCGAGATGCCCTCACAGCCCTGACCTGTGACCCAGTGAGGTCCACCTCAGCCTAACAAGCCTCTGTTTATTCATCAGCCTTCAGACAGACAAGAGGGGGAAAAGTAGACCGCGGTCTAGTCTGACTGACAGATCCACTCCTCCATGACCTTTGACCTCCATCAGAAAGACGACCACCACTTCAATTGGACGGACTAGAAGCAGCTATGATGGCTTTTACATACCTAAAAGATAATGTTAAGTGCAACTTACTTAAGTATCTGATCCTCCTGTTTGGCCTGCTCCTCTGCCAGCTCCACTTCAGTCACATCCTGACAAAAAGTGGACAGAGGGTGATTTTTATATTTTTTTATGATAATGTGTCTCCCCTGAAGTGAAATCCTCCTTTTTACCCCCAAGAAAAGATGAAGAGCAGCACTAATGAAGGATCACCTGAGAGTTACCTGCTAGATAAATGGTGCTTATACTGACTGACAAGCCTCGAGTGCTGTGTCAACATTGTTTTTAGATATCCTGATATCTGAGCTGTTAAGTAACAAATCATACAAGGCCGGGTGCCAATTTCCATTCTAATAATTCCTTTATATGGCACTTTATACGGCTGAAACATAAACTGCTTTCCAAAAAAAAGAGTAGAAATAAAAATTCAGGGATCCAGGTAAGCCTCTCTGGCAGGACAGAAAAAAAGGCTCATACAGAGGGGGTGAAATTTCAACCAAGGAAATAGCTGAATTATGATGCAAGCATAAGGTGATCTTATCTAAAGTAAATAAACCGCAATCTTATACAACAAATAACAAACCAACAAAAGGAACAGACAATGCAGAAATGATGCCTAAACAAAAACTATTTAATCTGTTGGGATAGTAAGATTAAATAGAGGAAATTAAACTTATTAAAACACCATGAAATAGCAACATAGTGACAGAGAAGAAACATTGTTAAATAAATGTTGGTAAAAGTGTCTGAGCACAGCATGAAACAGCCACAATGACAGATACATACACAAACACCAACACCGATGCCAGGACGGGACAATCTCTGCCACGTCCTCATCCTGGCAGCCAATGCTATTAATTAGCTGCATTTAGTGGTTTGACTGTTAATCAGTCGATCTGAATCCTCTCTTCAGCTCCCCTGTTGATGACAATCAGTCAAATCCGACTCACCTCCCACACAGTGATGTTAGAGTCCGCTGAGCCGGTCACCATCTTATCATCTTTGCGGCTGCCGTGGAGACCCCACACTTTGTCCTGGTGGGCGTCCAGTGTCTTCACACACTCGTTGGTCTTTATGGTCCACAACTTCACTAAACCGTCTGAGCCACTAGAGATAGAAAATGATAAGAAGCTCTGAATCACAGCCGCCATTACACCATCATGAAACACATTTTTTTTTAAACTATGCAGGTATGTGTCTATGTATGTTTTCAACAATCAATATATGGAGTAAAGCTTTATAAGAGAGACAGTTGGGTTTACCTGGTGAGCAGCTGAGTGCCTCGGCTCACAAAAATGACCTTCAGGACTGAAGCATCATGCCCCTCAAATGTCTGAAGACATCAGGAAAAATACATAAGTAAAACACAATCACATGATTTCAATGGCACAATTAAAAACATCTCAAGAGATAAAATCAAAAAGCTGTAAATTAATGTCAGTTACATGAAGAGGTGTGGACTAATTAACTTCCTCCACACCTGCTGTCAAGTTTTAGATAAGTGCTTTAATGACGTGCTTAACTGGGTGTAACACAGAAGGAAAAAAATCCACTGGTCCAGTGAGACATAACGTTTCACAACACTAACTGTCTGCTTTTCAACTGTATTTCCACTACGTGACTTTTACATAATTGCTTCATCACTAACTTATTGTTTACATCTTGTCTTTCTTTGTGAAAAGGGCTGTTAAAAAGGAACACATTTATTATGCATGCAGTCAGTCATCGGTTCCCGTGACATCAGTGTCTCACCTTGAGGCAGCTGAAGTCTTGCAGGCCCCAAAGCTTGGTGGTGCCATCTGCGGAGGATGTGGCCAGCACCTGGTCGACGGGAGAGAAGGACACGGCCCAGACGCCGCGACGGTGGCCGCGAAGCACCCCCAGCAGACCCAGGTCCCCCTCCGCCGGCAGGGACCACAGCTTTGCGGTCCGGTCCTGGGACCCCGTGGCCAGCAGCTTGTCATTGGGCGACACGGCGACACTGTTTATATCCTGTAGAAATGACGAGGAGAGACAAAGTTGTTGAGATGAAGTAAGAAATTATGATTGGACAATGAATTATACTAAAACAAACAGAGACAGATTCTTCAAATTCCTCCCTATTGGCTGTGATAAACATCGCCCACTCTGCATTGATCTGATAGATTTCTAAAGAATGTTTTCTGTAAGAACAAAAGGAAAGTGAAGTAAACAGGCGCTGCTGATGGACACACAGTCAACTGTCATAGAGTTTGAGTCATTGTGTCAGTGAAGCAGGAAAAGCAGGAAATTAGGCACAAATTTGACTTCCCAGCAGGAGTTTTCATACACTTCCTCATGAGAGGAGTCACCTTTCAAAAAAAAAAAAACAAGTACAAAGACAAACCAAGAAACTGACTCACTCTTTTGTGTATGTGTGTGCATGTGTGTATTCCTCACTTAAAATATTTCTCGGCAAGGCCTGAAGAATCCAATAAAATATAAACCTTTTTATTCATCTGTTTAAATCTTTAAAATCTTAAACTCTGAATATTATACATTTTATACGATACACAATTTGTGTGGGAGCTGAAGTGTGAACCGCTTTCCTCCTCCATAACAGAGAAAAGGAGCGCAGGAGTCGTACGTGACATTATGACAGCAGCACCTTTTTTCATTGAGATGGTGGAGAGAGAACAATGGTGTGATGGTGAGGTGATAATGAAGCGAACAGAAAACTCTTAAGAAATTCAATACCTGGTACTTCCAACAAATACAAAACAGTGTGTTAGTGGCATCATTTGGTAAAAATTGGACCTTATATGAAGAATAAACTATTGTCACAGACATGAATGGATGATCCTCCATTGCTTTGAAAAATAAAATGGTACAGGTAAACAAAGCTGCTCATATCATGTGGACAGCTGCATAAAGACGCTCATTCAACACTATAACCTCAACTCATGTAATGTTTGACAACATAAATACCCAACAATGTTAACACCTGTATTGTGCATTCAGCTATGTGATTATATTCACTGTATGTAATGAGAAAAGGGTGGCGACTCCAAAAGTGAAATTACACCGCATTACATTCAGAGTTAAAGGTTAATAGCTTATTATTCCTTTGGCAACTAAAGCTCACTTTCCCCTGTTGTCACTTCGATGCAGCATTTCCTTGTAAAACTTAAATGAAGGGAAGAACTGGTTCCTCTGCTGACAGGTTTCATTTTTCCAATTAAAGTCATTGAAAGGAGTTAAATAACAACTGTGTTTTCTTTGTTTAAGTCTCCACTTAACAAAAACTTACAAAATGTGCACACAAAAGCCCTTTCTTTATGAACTTAGAAGATTTACTACTTACAACCCGCATTTGTCCATGTTTGAATAAATGAAGGTTGACAAAAAATGCAGACACACCCTCAATTTTTGTTTGTAATTCATCTCAGGTATTGGGTTACGTTTTGTTTGAAGCTCTCTGATAAGATCATGGAAAGGATATTCCTATGAAACGCAAAATGCTATGAGCTGTGACGTAATTTGCCTGCTGCACTGGAAAAAAGCTTGTGACCTCCTGTGGGTCACGTCTTTCTTTGGGTCGGCTGCCAGCTACAAATGCTTTTGTGTTTTTCTGTGGTGGAATATTCAGTCGTGTACCTTGTCATGCGCCTTTTCTGTGGCACGGGCAGTCAGCTGACACATCTCTGCCCCGGGTGTAGACAAGTCTGCTGGCAGATCCCACACCTTCACCGTACAGTCCTGACTGCCAGAAACTATGAAAGACGGTTTCATTCTAGATATGGAAACACACACGGAAGATCGTTACTGTAACGCACATGCACAAACACTCAGATCCCTTCTTTTTTTTTTCAATCTGTGTTCATGAATGTGATTAAAAAAACACTGGCTGCAGAGATGTGGAGCGTTACCTGGAGCAGCTGATGGAGCCCACAGCGTTAGCATGGCTCGAGCCCTGGGCCACGCATCGTATCTGACCGCTGTCACTGTCCATATCCCACACACGCACTGACCTGTCCTGAAAACACATGCGCACAAACACACCATGAATGTGGTTTCATAACCTTTTAACCTCGTACAACAGCTTCACGTGGCTTTGTTGTGGAGTTAAGGTGAGCATGTGTGGATTCATTGTTTGTTTCTGTGCCTTGTCTGCAGCGTTGCTGCATGCGTGCTCACCTTTGCACAGCTTGCAAAGAGCGAACCTTTTCTGAACACGTCCAGTGAGAGGACAGTATCTGTGGAAGATGAGCAGAGGAGATAAGAATCACAATAGACAACAGATATCTATTCTGCTCAGCAAGTCATAGTTTAAAAGCCCTAAACTGAGACAAACTCAGATTCTGCTTCTTTCAATGACAGTTTTCATTTTCATTAATCCAAATTGCCTTTATGTTTTATTTTTTTGTTTTTCACAGCTGTGTTATTAAAGATCAGAACATTTTAATTGTTCATAAAATAATTTTAACTTTCATTGATCATTCCCTTTCTTTATTACTATTATTATTATTATTATTATGAGTAAAGTACATACTAACCTTCACTTTCATTATTATTCTGTGTAGCCTTTCTCACTTTCTGTATTACCTTACCTTATGATAAAATGTGCATAATTATAATAAGATGTTCATTTCCAGTCCTACAGGTTTTCCATTTAGTGCAACAACTACTGCGGCTTTCAGAAGCTACAAACAATAAACACTGCATGTCCTGCACCGCTGCATAAAACTCATTTGGCAGATGTCAGTGAATATATGGACTTGAGAGCTGTAAAATATACATAAAATAAGAAATAATACTTTCTTTGCTGTTCACGTCTATGAGAAAATGGCAGAATTGTATCCACTTTTTGCTCTTGAGTGAATAAATTAAATACTGCGGGATGCCTCATCTACACGAACACATGCTGCCCTCTGCTGGTGACTGACCTGTGTGTCCGTACAGGATCTGGCAGGTGTTGGTGAGCAGCTCAAACACCTTCAGCTGGCAGCTGTTGGTGGCCACCACAATGTGACTGTCGTCTTTACCCAGGAACTTCACATCGAGCACCTCGTCGCTGTAGCCCACAAACTGGGAAAGAGTGGAAAGAGAGACTCCGATAAATATGCACCAATGGCACGGAAACCGCGGATTTTATGTAGATCCAGTTTGACATCACACAAGTTCAAAATAAAAATGTGCAGGAATCTCAGTATCTTCTAGGATCTACATAAATGTATGTGATATCACTGGGTATTTTAATTCAACTTAAATCTAAAATGACTGTTTTGTGAAAATCATAAATGATTTAATAATTCAAACATTTAACTTCTGAATAATAGATATTAGTTCTGTAAGTATTGCACTGTGTGTGGCCACCCACCTGCTGCTGAGTGGTGAGGCCGGGCAGCTGGTAGAGCAGTATGTTGTGTTCTGCAGTGACTGCGGCCAGTCTGGACGAGGTGGCCAGGTGAAGCAGGTACGTTAAACTGCGTGGGTCATCATCCTTCTCTTCCTCCTCCTCCGTAGAAACAGGGGTGAGGGTGGAGGGGAGGGGCTGGGTGTAGACGCAACGTGCCGTGCTGGCCTCCCACACTCTCAACACACCTACAGGGACGGAACAGAGGAAGAGAGTGAGTTCATGAGGAGCAAAGACGCCGTTTATATTGTCAGAACAGAGCAGGAATTGAACCTTTGCTGCCAGCTGTGATGAAATGCAAGTCTTTGCTCTGGACTCCGATCTCAGAGAAATCTTTTTTCTCAGGCAGCAGCACAACACCCTCCACAGCCTGGGGACAGAGACATTATGGACAACAATGAACAAACAGAGTTCAGAGTCACAGCTGCAGCATTTTCCCCCACACAAGGAACAAAACAAGATTGTGTGTTTGCAGTTATTCTATATGAAATAAATCACTGACATAGCACAAAACCTGCACAAAACCAATATATTTTCCATTCTACTGTCTGACCTCATAGACCGGTACAGTCCTCTTTGCTTTGCGAGCCTTCAGGTCCCACACTGTGCAGATCTTGTCTCTGCCAGAGCTGCAAAAGACAGCAGACACATTTTAGATGTTCTGAGTTTGACTTCTGATAACAGGGATATTGCATTTTGGGCGGGGGGGGTAAATATACAGCACATTACCTGACCATGGTGTTACCATCAGAGCTGAAGCTGAGGGAGGTGACGGCGCTGTAGTGGCTCTGCAGCACACACACACACTGACTGGTGCGCAGGTCCCACAGCCGAATGCCGCAGTCCAGAGAGGAGGAGAACAGCTGCAGCCGGTCGATGTCTGGGTGGAACTGGACCAGGCTGCAAAGACACACACAAAGGCGGTCACAATAGTTACAAAATCTGTAGCCTCCATTAAAAACTGAAGGCTCTAACTTCGGAGATCTGTAACTTTCTAACTTATTCTTCTATATTTGTGTCTAAACTTACTGCACAACACCAGACGACCCCTTGAGATTATGAGTGCAATATTGTTTCACCACATCCCACATCTTTATGGTGCCGTCGCAGCCACCTGCAGGACAATAAGAGGAGAAACTCAGTAAACTGCAGCAGCTGTAACTGTAACTACTATTAATGCAACATCATCAGCTGACCTGTGGCCAGGAGCGTAGAAGTGGAGTCAAAGGTCATGCTGGCTACAGGAACAGTGTGAATGGCCCTCCAGGAACGAGTGCACTGAGCTTGTCTCCAGTCCCACTGCTTCAGCAGCAAAGCCCTGCTGGCTGTTACCAGCATCTGTGGTTGGACACAGAAGAACATATAAGACCCCCATAAAAGAACTCCCATAAACTCCCATAAAAGAACTCTTTAATGGGGTGATATTAGACTAAACAGCAAATCAACACTGTGGGTGAGTTGTTCACGTTACCTCATCATCACAGCTGAGTGCAAAGGATGTGATGTCCTCTTGATCATCCTGCAGTTACAATATGGACAAGATGGAAAGATCTCAGGATAATCAAAGGCACAATTTCACACAACACTGACATTATTTCGGATACGCCCATGGATGGCGCAATGATATTCAGAATGTATCTCCACTGTGCTACTTAATGTGAAGTGAGTAGGTGATATCATTATTAAGACTGGAACAGTACAGACTCCAGCATCCAAAGGTAACCACACACACTGTGAACTCACATGCTCAACACTGTGGACCACCTTCCCGGTGCTGATCTCCAAAACATTGACACGAGAGCCACAGGTGCAAAAGATGTGTTTCTCATCTTTGCTGATCTGAAAAACAAACAGACGAAGAGTTTAAAGGTTCAGTCAGAAGATCAAACTGTCCCAGTCAGTTTGTGATAACAGCTGTGTAATGTCTTCTGTGAAGAAGTCTCTTTAGGAGCCTGTCAGATGCAAGGAACTAAAAGTCAAGGCATGTTGGTCTCCATTGCATTGCTTAGGACCATTGTTGTTTTAATTTGTTACTTACAAATTCCCCCAACCCCAAAATTGACTAGTAACGAGCATTTCACCTACCTGCACTTTTCCGCCTTTGTAAAACGGCTCAATCTTGCTGGAAACAGCAAAACTGTAATGAAATAACAGAGATATATTACTGTGAGCTGTGGCAAGTTTCAGTGACACTTTAGCTTAGCTCGTGTTAGCCAGCCAGCCGTGTTTGCAGCTGGGACGCCGCGTCGCGTAACAAAAACAAACTTACTTTGTTTTGAACTGAAGGTTGGTATTCGCCATCTTAAAAACTAAATAAATACCACCCCAAAACTACGTATTTTTGCTGCTTAAGCGAATCAATTGGCAGTTTTCACATCACACGTTGGAGACAGTCAACACATCCATCCCGCATGTTGTTAACCAGAGTCGCACACATTCTACGTCATCTGAGCGCACGGCACTGTGATTGGCCAGGATTTTTTTCTTTCTACCAGTAAGGGATCTATGGATCTATTATCCACGCTAGTAATACTTTAAAAAAAAAATCAGTTTCTATTGTTAACGTGCTTCTCTACATGAATTCATATGATGAGATTGATTTGGAGGGATATACAGTTTGTGAACCACGTTTCTTATAATTAATAATTATAATAAAAAAAAAATCAGAATAACTTTGAAACAATAGACTCAGCTGGAGCCATTCACGTTTTAAGGTTCCTGTTTGACATGTGGAGGCGGAGCTCTAATGCTAGAACAGCTGGGAAAGGACGCTGCATAATGAGCGCCATTATCTGCCTCCGTTTTTTTTTTTTTTTTTTTTTTTTTTATCATTTTCTGTTTTCGTTTGTCCACTCACACACACACAGAAAGAGAGGGAGGGATAGAGCGAGAGAAACACACGGTCCCTCCTTCATGTTTTGTCAGGAATGTTCATGTGTGTGTTGCATTGATAACGAGGGTGTGAGTGTGACCTGTGAGAGGATCGATATGGAGTGAACCAGCGCCGGGAATGGAAACACGGTGAGGACAGAAGCTTAATATGGTGAGTTGACAACAGCTTCTCTTCTTTCTTTCTTTTTTAAACCAGGATTCTTTCTTTATTTCACCTTTATTGATGGGTGATCGCGGTTAGTTTTGATAAGTTTACTCTTACATCCTTCATATCAGAACAGCTAGTCTAGCCTATATCTTTAGTGAACTGAATGTGTTGTCCCTTAAAAAAATGTTTTGTAGGCTATGTGTTAGTGTCATCTTTTTTGACAGAAATGTTGAAAATTAAATTTTTAGGAATTCCACACAATGATAGCAGTGAAGTGTTTATAAACATTTTTAAAACATAGCCTACACCTACATTTTGGTGTGGAAAAAGAGTTTTGTCAGACTGATTGCACCTGCTTATTGTCATCATGTGATCAGTCATATGACTTTCCAGAACAGTTCTGTTTTGTTGCCTCCTGTCTTTATGTAGAAAACACTGTGGAAGAGTTGTAGGCAGCTGTAGGCTCATGTTTCACACAGCTGTAGAGAAAACTGTTGAGACTCTCATGGCATGTCCATCTCCTCATGCTGTCGCGTCTTTGATCTGAAAACATAATAATACACAATGATAACCCAGAGTGAAGTAGTGTTTCTATTGGCCACATCCAGGCAGACCCAGAGGTGTCATCACAGAGCGGGGGCTACGATGTGGAGCTGTTTGTGGACACCCCAGACTACGACCTCATCTGCACCATATGTCAGGGGGTCCTCAGGTGTCCGGTGAGAGCAGCATGCCACCACATCTTTTGCAAGAAATGCATCCTACAATGGCTCAAGAGGTAGTGAACACAACATGGATCCATCCCACTATCAAATTGGACTGTATTTGACTCTTATTGATGTTTGATCCATGAAGAAGAACAAGAGTAACTGTTGTTTGTCCTCTGTAGACAGGAGACCTGTCCATGCTGTAGAAAGCCTGTTAACGCGAGCTTGATATTTGTTATGTTCAAGCTGAGCAAATCTATTGGACGCATGAAGATCAAGGTGGGAAAGTGGAAACAGAGTGATGAATTTGTTTCTTTTTGCACATAAAAGTTATGTCCTGTCATTGAAAGTAAGTGATATCTGGTAAAATAACTAAACAAAAATGATAAGTTAGAAGCCCGGAAGAGACCCTGCGTTCATTTTGTTTTGAAGCTCTGTTTCTGGCCTTTTACAGTGTAAGAATGAGATCCGTGGTTGTGCAGAGACCTTCCCCCTCTCAGAGCAGTACTGCCACAGCATGAGCTGTCTGTACGAGCTCGTCCCCTGTCCATACCAGGGCTGCCGGGCACAGTTACTCCGCAGAGACCTGGACACTCATGCGCGCCACTGTGAACACTGGCGTCAGCCCTGCCACATGGGCTGTGGGACGATACTTTCCCATCGCAACCAGGCCGAACACAACTGCTACAAGCAACTGAGGCAGGAGTACGAAGCCAGGCAGAGAAACCACAGGGCCATCGCCACCGCCCTGCAGAGGAAGATGAGGAGGATGCAGAGCACCATGGCCCACATGAAGAGGCAGATAGGGCTAATCTGTGAGAGCCTGGAGGTGATGGACGATCTGCATGAGGTGGAGGAGGAGGACCTCGGCGAGAGCAGTGGCAGCTCCAGTGGGACTGCAAGTAGTCACAATAGCAACTGTTAAGGGTCATTTACTGCTGCTGCTGCTGGTGGGCTACTGCTGTGTATAATTTCCGCATGTGTTCATTTCATTGATGGTGTGTGTTTTTGATTACCGGTATGTAGGTTGGATTACAACGAGTGGATTTGTAACAGTTTTTTGAAAATGTTGTAAATAAAGCACAAGTAAAACACACACACATGCTATAGTGCCTGCTCCACATCTTCATTCAGGGGAAAAGTGGTGACATCAATCTAACAAGGAAAAGAGCAGATCATCCCATGGTCCCTGGTCTTGAAGAATGACAAACATTAATTGATTCTGTCCCTATTTGTTGTAAAATTGTGTTTTTGACCCCTCTTAAATTAATTGAATTAACACAGAGAAAACCTATAGGTTCCCACAATTGCAGCAAAACTGAGGCTGCATTAAACAATCCCTGTCATTATCAATATGTTATGATTTTCTTTAGTAACTGATCGAAGATAGATAAAACTGATACCAAACTTATTTTCCCAGTTATTCAACGAGTGCAGGACATTTGTATAAAAGATGCCAACAGAGGGCAGTGCAGTATGTGTCCACTCGGGTGAAATATCGCGATAACACGTCTATATAAAAGCCAACGGGACTTCTCATGGTTCTTCTTCCTGTTATAACGATCACGTAAGTTGCACGTACTGATTCTCAATCTTTAGGAAATCCGTCTTCATCTTTGCCATCGTTCGTCCTAACATATTAAATTTACCTGTAAAATGACCTGAGAACATACTCTACCTAACACGTGACATAGTTATTATCACAATACAGCTAAACTCGAGTTATTTATACATTTATAAGCACGGTCTAGGTTTCCAATATGGCGGCGATGCTCGTGTTCTGGTTTAAAATGTTAAATGAAATTGACACAGATCGATGCTTCGAACTGTTTGCTATGATGAACAGACTCTTATTAGTCGCCTAGAAACAATAAACATATTTTAAAACATGTTGTCTTACAGCAAATGGCGGACGACGCCGGTGGTAGAGGAGGTTTTCGCGGAGGTTTTGGCGCCGGTGGCCGCGGCGGCCGGGGCCGTGGACGCGGCAGAGGCCGTGGCAGGGGCCGCGGAGCCCGTGGGGGCAAGTCCGAGGACAAGGAAGTAAGTCTGAGACCTAAACCCTGAATAGTTTTCACGTTGAGATGTGATGAAGTGTATGTGACAGGGATGATGATGATGGTGGTGATGCTAACGGTGAACATGTGCTGCTCGCAGTGGGTGCCGGTCACCAAGCTGGGCCGCCTGGTTAAGGACATGAAGATCAAGTCCCTGGAGGAGATCTACCTGTACTCTCTGCCCATCAAAGTAAGCCGCACTCCTGGATATCTATACGAGACTTCATTGACGTTAGCGGGGTTGTTGGATGGTCCTGATTAAATGTTTTGTGTATAGATTGCCCTACTTTATACAATATGTATTACATGACATGTAATGACAGAGCTCTGTAATGCTTCCTGTCAATGACAAAGGTTAGGTCTATGCCAGTATAAGCTTTACTGAGGGCATTTCCAGGACCTTCATACAATCCTGTACCAAATGTGTTTCTGCCTTCAAAACTGTCATTTAGTAAGATGGCAAAGTAAATGTTCATCTGGTAATGAAGAAGTTCAGAAAGGAACAGAAAACACAAATTGAATTGATAACAGCCTAGAGAAAGAAGGAAGTTGACAGCTATTCATGCTTTGTTTTCTTGTTTTTGACAAATTACATTTGATGCCCTGATACTAGCTAAAAGTATGAATTTTATATATGGGTATATGGTCTTTGAGCTGATGTTGTGTAAAGCTCAACTCTGCCTTTTTTCCTGTAGGAGTCTGAGATCATCGACTTCTTCCTGGGTTCTGGTCTGAAAGACGAGGTGCTGAAGATCATGCCCGTCCAGAAGCAGACCAGGGCCGGTCAGCGCACCAGGTTCAAGGTGAGTTTTATGAACTCTGCAGGTTTCCTCTGCATATGTAGCGTTATATTTTTGTAATCCTGATGTCTAAATCTAACATTGTTGGCGTTGTCTACAGGCCTTTGTTGCCATCGGTGACTACAACGGCCATGTGGGTCTGGGGGTGAAGTGCTCCAAAGAGGTGGCCACCGCCATCCGCGGAGCCATCATCCTGGCCAAGCTGTCCATCGTCCCCGTCAGGAGAGGTTATTGGGGTAACAAGATCGGTAAGCCCCACACCGTGCCCTGCAAGGTGACCGGTCGCTGCGGCTCTGTCCTGGTGCGTCTGATCCCTGCCCCCCGTGGTACTGGCATCGTGTCGGCCCCTGTGCCCAAGAAGCTGCTCATGATGGCCGGTATCGACGATTGCTACACCTCCGCCAGGGGCTGCACCGCCACCCTCGGCAACTTCGGTAAGCAGCTTTTTAATCGGTTGTGTGTCTTTGTCTGCTCAATGTCTCCTTGCTCTGCTCAGCTTCACCTATACAGTGGTGTAGTTGTCGTTATCAGGAGAGAAAGGAACGAGTATTGTAATGCACGGCAGAGTGACCTTTCACTGGTCTCCTCTGTTCCCCTTTTCAGTGCTCTACATTTTTGTCTTTTTCCAAGCAACATTTCAGCACTGCGATGTGCTGGTGCCTCTGTCTAAAGCAGTGACTCATGGTTTCTTTTTGCTCCTCAGCCAAGGCCACCTTTGACGCCATCTCCAAGACTTACAGCTACCTGACGCCTGATCTCTGGAAGGAGACCGTCTTCACCAAGTCTCCCTACCAGGTACAGTACACAGCTTGGATTATCTTTAAGATTTGTTTTCTTGTCAAGTTTACAGGTTTGTATAACTGCCCTTTTTTATCTTCTCATTGCAGGAGTTCACTGACCATCTGGCCAAGACTCACACCAGGGTGTCTGTGCAGAGGGGACAGGCTGTACAGGCAGCTCCCTCCTAAACTTTTTGTACAGAGAACCGTTGAATAAACGTTCTGAAACAATATGTAATGTGCTTTGTCTTCTGTGCATGTGCTGACAGTGTGGTTAATGCAACTATCCATGTAAAGTCAAAAATAATGAGATGGGGAAATTCAATATGAAACTGACAGACCCATAGATCTGTATTGCCAGAACTATTTAATGTTGTCTGTAATGGCCTTAAACTTCCTGTAAAACTACATCAGCATCTAGGTGTAGTAGGAATTGGGTTCATTGTTCGAGAGGAGACTAGGAATACATCTTCAGTGTATTGGCAACACTCAACCATACTTCCAACTGCAGCATGTTGACATTTATATTCGTTTTTGTTCAATAATCGTTTTTTCAATGTTAATTAATGGGCTCTGGACTAATTTTAAAAGGTTGCAACTTAAGTAAAGTCCTTTTGACCATTTAAATTTTAAAATTCGCTTTACAATTAAATGAAATTTAAATTCTGACCTACCGTGGCTTCCTTCATTGTTCCTTTCTGGGGTCAGAGAACAAACGCCTCAGAGTCCCTCATCGATATCAATTGAGTCCTTCTACTGTTGTGTTTCTGACCCAGAAAGGAACAATGCGGAAGCCGCGGTACGTCTGAATTTAACTTTAATTATAAAGCGAATTTTAAAATTAGAATCTTGAGCAAAAACGAATATAAACGGCCACATGCTGCAGTTGGGAGTGTAGATGGTATGAAATGAACTGATCATAGGTGACCTGATACCTGAGGTAAACATTGGTTACGACTGGAAATGCCCTTTAAGCCTACACTTTTGACTCTGGCATCATCTGAGTACAAGGAAGAGAAACACTAACGCATGATTTGACATAAATTTTATTTTACAATATTACACAGGACAGATAGAACTGTTTAAGCACTCTGGGCCTGAGCTGCCATCATTCGTTCCTTCTGCTTCATTAGACATTTCCTCCCACTGGCGTACGCCCCGAGGTCCCCATCTGAGGAGACAAGGTGTAGATTTAAAATATTTACTGGTAGTCATTTGAAAAACTACAAAGCCATCAATACATGTCAAGTAGTTTTAGTTTTCATAAAATATAACTCGTTATACATTTTACATGCTGGAACCAATGGCTCAGTTATTTGGTGAAGAAGTGACCGTCAATGATAATTGTTTTGGTAATACAGTAATAGATATTGCAGTATGCCATGTGGGATTCCTGAATGAAAGCCATGAAATTAACAGCAAAAAAACAAACATGTTATGCTTCACGCAGTACTTACAGCGGGACAGGAAGTTCTTGGTCACCTCGTTGAACTGCTGAATTTCTTTGGCACAGTTCTGGTGGTAGCTGTGTCCCTCTCTCTGCTGGCAGGCCCTCAGGCGCTCCTGGATCACCTTCACAATCTCCTGGTCCACTTTACTGAGGGGCAAAGACGACAGCAACTATTATCTCTTGTTTAAAACGAGGAGCGCTTCGTGGACTGCTTTCTCAAAACTAGAGGCTGCTTCTTGAAGACAAACTCCACTGCACACTCTTGAATAAATAAAATGCCTTTAGTTAATCTGGCATTGTCACAACGACATGTTTAAAATAACTAAGACGCGTTCCGCATTTGATGCTGTTTGATGCCGAAACTCGTGTTTTTTTTACAACTACGGTATTATTTCTTATTCCTGAAGGAAAAAAAAAACACTTATGGAAAATACAAGAATATCATTATTCCTGGAGTCGTACAAACTTTCTCGGTGGATGGCTTCACATTCTGTTGATCATCTTATAAGAACGACCCTAGATACCCTACATGGCCAAACCTGTGTGGAAACAGGCATTGCATCTAAAGTGTATGTGATTAAGCTGCAAGAGCACTGGCCATATGTGGTGTAAAGGTCTCCCTGTGCACAGGTGTATTGTCATGATGTCACAAAATTAGAAGAACACGAAAATGTTGATACAATTAATTGAGCTAATGGGCTCCACCTCAACTAGCACAGTGCATGAGTCCAGGCTACAGGAGGAGTTTCAGCCAGCATCATCACACCTGTAGCAAACACTGTCACTCGCTAATCAGGACATTGAGAATTTGCCCACAGAAAATTACATATTTCATTAGCTGATCAATTCCTGCAGCTTGTCCTAATTAATTCAGTTGATTAAACCATTAGAACGTTTTCTCATATAATACCAGAGAATACTGGAAAAAAATGTACAACTTAATACCATGAACTTTGAGGAAATCCTCTCCATGGTTTGCTTTGTGCAAAACACACAGTGAGTCTAAGGCCTAAGTACAGTGGAATAAAGAAAAAAAATGCAGGAGCTACCTCGAGCCTTTAGTATACTATTTATATTCATGACAGTACAACAACTTATAGCAAACTAATTGCCATAAAATGAATTTGTTTTTTTGAGACAACCATATGCATTTGCAGCTTTGTACAGCTGTGTGTTGTTCAATATGTGATACACACTAAACTACACTACCCAGAGCCTCCAAACCACCCTGGATACAACAAGTGTGAGTTGCTCACTAGTCTCTCCTCCACTGCATCTCTGCCTCGTAGTAGCAGACGTAATCTCCCTGCTGGCACTCAGTCAGGTCCGGGACACGGCGGAACTTCTGGTGGTAGTACAGGGCCTTGTTGTTGGACCGGATACTGTCCACAGCATCTGGATGAGGGAAGAGCAGAGGTGTTCAACAGGGGGTCCACAGAGGTACTGCAGGGGGGTCATGACATTTTTGGTTGATTATACAATTTTGTATTTATTTTTTTGTTTCTACACTTACGTCTAGAATAAAAACGTCAATTGTAATAGCTTGTATGCATGATTATCCTGCAATTAACATACATTGTTGATATAACAAAGTATGTTTATGAATGACAGTGGCATGGCCATCCTACTCACTGTACCTTTAAAATAAGAACATGAATATATTAGCCTACTTGAATAGCTTAGTACTGAATCCAGGGCAACACCATTTTATGAATATTTAAAGTATGGGGTCCATGCTTCATCTCCCCATTAGTTTGGGGGTCCTTGGCCTAAAAAACGTCGAAGACCCACCCCCCCCCCGGCATAGAGGAAGAGAGGGTGAAGCAGAGCCCAGTTAAACCGGGTCAAGGCGCTGCAGCATGGATACAGCACAACACCCCGTTAGCAGAGCATACATAACATAGCTAACGTTAATTACCCCCTTATATTAAACAAAGCCTTATAAATTAGTTTCTGTGATATTCTGCAATGCATATCGCCGTTTTATGTCCAAACACAGCTCGGTTTTCGACCATACACCAGCCTGCAGGTCCAGTTAGCTGTGTTGTTGTCCTGTTAGCACGGTTAGCTCCGTTAGCCTCGGTTACCTCTAAATGTGGTGACAGGCAGGTCCACGGAGTAGTAGAAGAGTTTAGACAGGATCAGGGCCGGGTTTGGCAGCGCGGTCTGTTTGTCCACAGCCGGAGTCTGCCGAGGAGGCTCCGGGTATGCTCCTTTGTCATAGTCTGGCATTTTTGATGTATTTTGACCCACACCGAGGAAAATCCTACGATTCGACCTCGACAGCTATTCTCTCCTCCGCGCATGCGCAGTCTGCGCGATAAAAATGGCGAAATAGAGGTCAGTGAATTTAAAACTATATATTTTTTTTTATATCTTTATTTTATGTCATTCTGGGATTATTACTTGGTACGCATATTTTTTCTGAACGACACGCTGAACATAAGCCTTAAAAGAAATGTTCTTATTAAAAATGGAGGTTGAAGTGTAAAGGTTACAGGTGGGCGGTGTTGTGCCATTTATAGGCAGCAGGTGGCGGTATGGTGCAAACCCTATGGGGTAGTCTTCTCTACTGAACCTGGACCAAAACCTCTATGTAAAGACATACATTTATAGATAAAAAATAAAAAGTCAATGAGACAACTACAAAGAGACAGAAAACAACTATAGAGAGACCCTAAACAATCAGAGGTGACTATTCTACAGAATAGGACACAGAATGACCTGAAAGAGATCAACTGAAACACAAAACCATACACATGGACAAAACAGAGGTACAGAGGTATGAAATTAAGAGAAAATGCAGAGAAACAAAATGAGCAGACTCTTAGGTGTGAGGGACCTTTTACACACACAGAGGCAGTTGTCCCATAATTTGTCCAAGACACTCTTGCACAGAGTCTAAAAGCTAAAGAGTCACTTAAACTGTTTTGATAATAGCAATCAAAGAACACGTAAAAAAAAGTATGTGTCTTAAAATCTGAAAATGCACTCTTTTGTGACTGCGTTTGCCTATATATTAATAACAGAATGACACCAGATGTGAGATGACGGGTAAAACAGCAGGCACATCTGTTTCGTTTGTATGCTGTAGTCTGGAGAAAGATACAGAACCCTAGTGCTGTAGATCACACCAATACAGGAAAACCTGTTTCAATATAGACTAAAATGATGCAGCTGGGATATTTATCTATATTTATGTAGCAATTTAATCAACAATCATGTCAAGACATGGTTGATTAAATCAGATGGCTAAACCAAACTGTATCAGTGTGTCGGTTCTAAAACAGGTCAACTTCGGCTATCTGAAAATGAAAACTTTCTTCTTCCTTTCTCTCTCCTTTCTTGGTTATATGGTTCCTGTCCACTGGGCCTCCCCACCACCTCAGACCTCAGTCTTTGCCCGCTCTTCCCTCCTTCCTATTTTCTCCCTTGAGAACTTGGCAGTGATTACCTTGTTTGAAAGCAAATACGGCTCCTCAGCCGGGCCAGACACCAAATTAGAGCTCTTACGCCGTGTATCATCTTATGACCCTTGCATCAGCACTGGTTCCTCTTCCTTTCTATCCCTAGACCGGACAGTGTGCGGACATGGTCAGTACTCACTGTGTTTTTGGCTTTTTTCTGCTATAAAGGATTCATCCTTGTACAGTTTCACCTGTTTTTATCTCTTTCACGTAAGCATGTTTGTGTGATTTATGAGTTTCTTTAGCCATCTGGATTTGTAAGCATAGATAAAGTGTTTGGAAAAGTTATCTTGAGATGGCTGCCTGTGAGGAGACCACGTGAAACACTGAAATGGTGACTGCTTTTTTAAAATCCAATATCCCAGTCTCTGAGTTTTCTTTATTATTTGTCTGGTAGATTGCTGATTCACAGAAAATGTGACATATAGAAATCAACACAGAAAATACAAACACATGGCTTGGACAGACTGTTGATGTCCTCTTGTCCTGTTACACATAGGAATCTGATTATGTGGAGAAAATTAGGGAAACAGATAAAAAAAAAACAGTAACCACAGAATATTCATTTCCTGATTATAGCGGGCTATTAATTTGTCACTCTGCACATTTTAGTGTGATAGACTGTAAAGATCAAACACAAGTGTCTGCCTCTATAAGGGCCATTAAAATGTGCACATCTGGACACCATGCAACCTGTTACCTATTTCTCCATCTCTCTGTTGTACACCTGCAGTGTATTAATGACATCTATGTGTGTTGCACACAAAAACTAAAACGAAAAAACTCAAGGAAAGCTGTTGTTGCATATATATATATATATATATATATATATATATATATATATATATATATATATATAAACTCTGCAACACTTGGGTAGTGTGAATTTCATATTAACAAGTAGTGTCTTTTCTAGTCTCATCGCAAATTCCATGCTCCCCGCCACGGGCACTTGGGGTTTCTACCCCACAAGCGTAGCAAGAAACACAGGGGGAAGGTGCGCACATGGCCCAAAGATGACCCCAGCAAACCTGTCCACCTCACTGCCTTTCCAGGATACAAGGCCGGCATGACCCACACCCTCAGGGAGGTGCACCGCACCGGCCTCAGTATGTATGGCTGGATCCATGGGAGACTCGAGTGATCCTTGTTGTTTGCTTGGTTTATCTGCTGGCATGTACACATAGAATCTCCTGTTGAAAAGTCTATGCTTGATTGAGTTTGACTGAAAAACTGACATGATCTCAGCAGATGGATATTTTCCATGTTCCTTCCCACAGAGCAATCCAAGCGAGAGGACGTTGAGGCAGTTACCATCATTGAAACTCCACCTGTCATTGTGGTGGGAATTGTGGGTTACATTCACACTATCCGCGGCTTACGCTCCCTTAAAACCATCTTTGCCGAGCACCTGAGCGATGAGTGCAAGCGCAGATTCTACAAAAGCTGGTGAGTGGAATTAAAATGAATTTCCTATTTATTTTAAACTAGATAAACTTGAAATTAGGTCCTAGTGGTTCTGCTAAATTACTGCATTACTACTAGTTCTTACAATGTCTAAATTTCATTGTGTCTTTCTGTGTTGTGCTTCAGGTACAAGAGCAAGAAGAAGGCCTTCACCAAGTACAGCAAGAAGTGGCAGGATGAGGCAGGAAAGAAACAGCTGGACAAGGATTTTACTATGTTGAAGAAATACTGTTCAACCATCAGAGTTATTGTCCACTCTCAGGTACACTAATCCTACCTTCACACGACACTAAGCATAATCCAGTCTTTTAAAGCACAACAAGAGTGGTCTCTTATCACATCTTGTTTCCACCTCGTCTTCTTTTGAAACATTCCTGGCAAAAGGGCAGAGGTGTCAAGCTTAGACCACATGCAATGGAAAGAAAAGCCACCACATCTCAGGCTTCTCAGCTGCCGAGATCCAAATAACTCTGACCATGATGCTCTGTCTGCGGGGAGCGCTGGAGTGTGCCGTCTCAAATAGCAGTTTAAAAATACATTTTACGGCAGAACCTGGCTGCTCACCCAGACTTTGCCAGGTGAAAACCTTTATGCTGGCAGCAAACTAAATGAAGATGAGCCAAGATGTCAACTGTCAACGCTGTTGCTAAGACCAGTTCTCTGTGCAGATTAGACTCAAATGCTCAAGTGCCTGATATTATTACTAAGAATTTAAACATGATCTCATGCTGAATAATAAGTTCAATTATTAAAAGACACAAAACACTATAGGTAGAAGTACTGGTATATATAATAGGTCAATATACATATTAAACTCAAAGCATGATAGTCTATGTCTTTGGAAAACCATAGTTTTCTCAAGGCTTTTACAGTCTTCACAGTTTCTTCTGCTTTTCCAGATGCGACTGCTGCCCATAAAGCAGAAAAAAGCCCACATAATGGAGGTGCAGCTAAATGGAGGAAGCATCTCAGACAAGGTGGACTGGGCAAAGGAGCATCTGGAGCAGGCTGTGCCTATATCTTCTGTCTTCTACCAGGATGAGATGATTGATGTCATTGGCGTCTCCAGGGGTCACGGCTTCAAAGGTGGGAAACATGATGCTGGTTGTGTAAGTCCAGGGATTTGGAAAAACAAATGTACTCAGATTTATAACCACCATATGTACCATTTTACTCTTTTTGGCTGATAGGTGTGACCAGCCGCTGGCACACAAAGAAGCTCCCCAGAAAGACTCACAAGGGCCTGAGGAAGGTGGCCTGTATTGGAGCCTGGCATCCCGCCCGTGTGGCCTTCACAATCGCTCGTGCTGGTCAGAAGGGATACAACCACCGCACTGAGCTCAACAAGAAGGTTGGCTGATGGGTGAAAGACTTATTGAATATAAAAATGAACCTTCATTATTCTCAGTATATACTACAGGTGGGTTTACCATGACTTTATGTGTCCATGCTTGAGACCCATTATGTCCTCACTTGTGTCCACAGATCTACCGCATTGGTAGGGGAGTCCACATTCAGGATGGTAAGGTGATCCGGAACAACGCCTCTACCAGCTATGACACCAGCCAGAAGAGTATTACACCCATGGTAATTCCATCTCTCTGTGACAAAACCATTGCGAAGCTAATAAATCACATTTTCATATTTTCAAGCATATGTATGCTCAAATACTGCTTTCTATGAAGACCATATTGATAATGTATCAATGACAATTTACAATTTTTTAACACAGATTTTAGTCTTTGTAATACACAAGGCATATTAGCAATTTTGCACAAATGTTTTTCAAGGTGGTGTGAAAAACATGGTGCTTTCTGTAACTAGTAGGTAATGTGGTTCCAGCACCACAATGGGTTGCACAGAAGTAGTACATTTCTGCCTGAGCAAGCTTCAGTTACCCTTCGTTCTCTCCTGTACTCTGCATTGTCTTTCTCCTGGTCATTTACCCTGTAGGGAGGCTTCCCCCAGTACGGTGATGTGAATAATGACTTTGTCATGGTGAAAGGCTGCGTAGTCGGGACTACCAAACGTGTCCTCACTCTCAGAAAGGTACAGTGTGACTTTGCAAGTCTAATTTCAGATCTGTTGTTGTTCATTTCTGAATCTGTAACTCGATTTACTCACAAAGTAAAAAAGCTAAGCTACATGTACAGAGTGTTTATATTTTTGTGTGTCTCTATCTCTCCAAAAGTCTTTGCTCGTGCACACATCTCGCAAGTCCAAGGAGACGATTGAGCTCAAGTTCATCGACACCACTTCCAAATTTGGGCACGGCCGCTTCCAGACCGCTCAGGAGAAAAGGGCATTTATGGTGAGCGTGAGAAAGGTTTGGTGCACACTCAGGTCTGAATGCCAGGAAGTGAGGACAAGAATGGCTTGTGCATTTTTGCATGAGTAAAGCCAATATTTGCACAAAAGGGGTCAATTATTCCTTTCTTTCTCCTTTTTTCCCCAGTGTTAACATAATCACTCTTATCTTTCTGTACTATTTTGACCTCACACTTCTGGTCTACCTGCAGGGGCCACTGAAGAAAGATGTAAAGAAAACACTGCCAGAGCCGCCGAGTGAGGACGCCTGAAAAAAAAAAGGACTAAATGATTACACAATAATAAAACAGAATTTCAAATACATTGTGTAGTTATTGTGTGTTGTGTTGTATGTACACATTTCTTTGCAGTTTAAGTTCAACAATTGACATAGATTTAAAGTTTGGAACAGGTTTTTATTGTTCACTGAGAAATCCATGAGCATATTACAGTTACACTGTTCAGAAATAACATGCATCATGGCAGCTTGGCTGAAATGAACAGAAAGTTCTTATTAGGTTATTATCTTATTTTTTTCACCTCCTAATTTGTTCAACCTCTTTTAAAGGATCAGCGGATAAGAAAATGGATTGATGGACAGTTTGGTGTTCGGTTTTCATCCATTTAAAACAGTAGCCATGAACAACACCTTGTTTTTGTGCAGTAAAGACATTCTGATCTTCACCTACATCAGCACCTTTTGGAAACCCAGTGGACCGTGTCCACTGTCTCACTGGTGATCAGGGTGTTAGGTCTGGTTCAATATCTTCACAGTAGGGGGCACTGTAGCACCATTGTCACAGTCTCGAGGTCAATACCATGTCCCATGTGCCCTCAGGAGGCATCTATCCCACACTGGTAACAATGAACATGCTCAGGATGAACACTAAGCCGGTACCCAGCTGCAGCTGCCTCACAGTCCATGAGATTCATGGCAATAGCTGCACATTAGCTATTTTGCATCAGGAAATATCCCATCTGTAGCTTTATGGGAGCCATTACTCTGACATGTACTCCTGGGACTCCATGGAGGACTGTTGGGATGTGGATTGGATTGAGGAGTGGTGGGATGTCGGTGGATTTTCCAGGCCAGATGTCATCAGGGGCAGATACAGATCGTCCATATTGGGCATAACTAACACTTTCTGTTGATCAACAATGATTAAAAGTGACATTAACCTCTAATATAAACAATAAAAATGCGGATTCAAATAATTTTGAACAGACTCATGAACTCACTCACCTGGAACTCGCACTGCAGCTTTTTCTCAATCCACTCAGTGACATGGGTGAAGGTGACCTCCCTCTCGCCGAGCATGGGACGCACATGGAGGTCTAACCTGGGAGGCACCCGGAAGCTGTACCTGAAAGAGAGAGAAAGAGTGCTAGTGAAGAAAGATACAAAGAAATGATTGACCATAAAATGTTCAGTTTGCATGGAATCTGTGTATGAACAGTACCATATCCTGTCAGTAGGAGGAGGTGGGATGTTGATGGCCAGAGTACCAGAGAGCTCCAGGACCTCTACACTCAGCATCAGAGGCATGTTGGACACCTCAGCTATCTTCTTCTTGATGTACTCGTTCTCTGTGGCCTTCTGGAAGTATTTGGACTTTGCTATCTTGTCCACAAATCTCAGGAATTTCCTGCTTGTGCTGCCACCAGTATGCCTGGGATTTAAAAAAAAGAAGAAAAAAAAAGGGATAATATTATAAGTGCTTATGTACTGCCAATCCAAAACATGACAGTCACTGGATTGATTTTTTTCAACTTACTAGTTTAAAAAACTGTCTGAAATGGTTGAATTGCTAAGAATAGACACAGAATTTAAAAAAAGGATGTTGATCCTCCACTTTTTTGTTCAACATAAAGGCAGTTAGGTAGACCTCTTTAAATAAGTTGAAACTTTCAAGGATCTTTTGAAAACATTTCAGCTTTTACACGCCTTATCCTTCCTTAAATTCATGTTACTTTACATATTTCTGATAAATGTCTGTTAAACTTGACCCAAACTGCCAAGACACTCTGTGCTCTGACATTAAATTCAGCACCTAAATATTTTTGCCTGACAGTTTTCCTTTTCTTTCCCATCTAAAATCCTGTCTGGGATAGAAAACAACAATGAATTTTTTTATTTACCCATCAGCTGCTACGACTGTGCTCTTATCTCCAACAGATCCCTGGGGCTCAGATGGAGGGGCTTCCTCTTCATCAGACGAGCCTGCGCTGGATGACTCTTCATCACTATCGGCCAGTATACACAGCCTGGGCTTACAGCTGAAAAACACACCGGTGGTGCCTCTTAATGCAAACTACTACAAAGCTTAGAAAACACACTTATCCTCAGCATGTTCACCTATCCTATTTATAAAATGAGAAATATTAAAGTTGAATGAACCTCACCCCACTTGCTGGGTCTCTGGGACACAGTGAGTCTCGTCCTCTCCCTCTTTACCCAGTTTACACAGGTTCATCTTAGTCTCCAGGGTCATCTGAAGGCAGCCTGTGTACATCACCTCCATTTCCAGCCACAGGCCTTGGAGATGGAGAGAGGGAGTTAAAGCAGAGGCGACAGCTAACAGCTATCAGGTAGCAGGCAATCTGGCAGATTTCTTGGTCTAAAGTAAACGCTAAACACTTTGGTTTGGAGGCTGAGTCGACTTCCTTTGTTGATCTCCTCTGGCACGGTGTTGTTGCATGGGGAACATTAGACCAACAGAGGATAGCTTTGGCATGTTATTGTTGGTTGAGCTTAGTCAAGACTAAGAGGATTGCTAATCGCTTCAGTAGGAGACAATGGAAAGCTTTTAAGGCGGGCATGACGAACTCTGTAATGAAATAAATGAGATCATGGCCTGAGCTGACTGCAGGAATGTGACAGAGAGAGATCTGGGTAGACGCTGTCGGCTAAACTTATTTGACCTCATAAAAGAAAACTCATCAGTTTAAGCCACAGGGGAGTGTGCGTACTGTACCTCTGCGGTCCAGCGTGGGTTTGGACGTGCTAAGGACCTGGGGTAGACAGGTGCCCATGTCCAGATCAGCCAGAGTCAGTTCATTCATGAAGTATGGCAACTGTAATGGGGCAGACAGTCGGGTTAATGATGGAATAATTACCTTCAAATTAGATCAGCGTATGACAAACAGAGAGACCCGCACTGAGTACCTCAAACAAAAGAGCAAACGATGGAGGCCTGCAGGAAGTGTGTCAGTGTGAGAAGAGAGAGAGAGAGAGATGGTGTGTGTCAAAGAGGAGAGTGGGAAATGAGTGATGGGATGTTGTGGTGCCATCAGTACGACTCCTGCCTTAGGAACCAGAGGCAGTGCATTATCAGCTCACACAAACACACACGCAGGCACACGCACACACACACACACGCAGCATCAATGTAGCTTGTGTTTTTTGACCTTGTGCAGACCCTGGTGTTGCTATTCAGCTCAGATCATCCAGTGACACAGTTTGTAGAGCTCTGACCTACACTACACTCACTGTTGCCAGGTGATATTATGACACTGATGATGCTACTGATGATGAAGATGAATGTGCGTAACAAAGAACATCAGTTGCAACCATCGATCGCCCTCACCTTGATCTTGCTGAGTTTCTTCTGGATCTTGTGCGCCACCTGATCCGTCCAGTACTTCTCCCGGAGAAAGTCCCAGAAGATCCTTCCCACCACTGAGTTGACCCAGGTGGGCTGGCCCTCTGCAGAGCATCCCCCTGCCCCTGAGCCTGAGCCTGTGCTGGACTCAGCTCCAGCGTGACCTCCAGAGTTGTGCTCTTCATTGTGAATCTGCAGCAAATTTCAGAGAAAAAAATACGTTTGCAATTTTTCACTGACTCATCATGACAGCGTCTCAGCGGGCTGGCAATTCCAAAACACCCAGACTGGGATTAGCGGCCGAGTCTGGTACTCTGCAGATGCACCACACGCAGTTCCTATTAATATCCTTCCAGCTACTTGATACCTGATATTTCTGCATGTTGACATTTGGTCTCGTCAGCAAGGATATATTTAGCTGAGCAAGCATCCTGGAAAAGGCTGATATGAGTGCAGAGCAGAACAGTGGCTTATATCGACCAGCTCTGATCAAAGGGAGTATTAGCCTGACACCCAGAGGTTACGTATAGCAGCAGCAATGTTGTGATATCTCCTCCTGACTGACAGGGCTTCTTTTATTTGAAGTCTGATACATAAAGGAGGAGAGTTAAACGTTCAAAGCATATATCAACCTTTACTGCCCCGCTCGCTGCTGGATCTAAAAGCTGAAGGAAAATGTTGCTCATTAACCTTCTTGTGGGTCGTGGGGCTTCCCTTTTCACTGGGGCAGGGGCTGGGTGTGGGGTTGCAACTCTCTGAGCCAATCAGCTGAGTCATGTAGATGCAGTAGTCCAGCAGCGTTCTTGTTTTCATGGCTCCTGGCAAATCCTGCAGCTCCTCCGTGCTCTCTTTGACCGCATCCCCACCAGGTAGCGTTTCTGAAGGGGGAAGTCAAAGATAGATACATAGTGAGTGGGCTGAAGCGTGTCGTTAAACGTCGCCACGAATCACTATAAACCATGACATCTTACCTGCGTTCTCCTCTCCACTCACACTGCTCTTGGCTCCGGAGGCGGACAGGAAGTGCTGGAACCACTCCTCCTTCTCTCTCCCCGTGCGGCCGAACAGGTAGAGTGTGACAGGAAGCTGGTGGTCCGGTAAGGCGTGTATCTCTGTCTTTTCCTCCTCCTCCTGCCCTTCAACCAGGCTCTCCTCCCCTACCTCCCCCTCAGCCAGAGTGATGCAGATGGGATACTTCTTGTTCCACACCCTCTTGCGAGCCAGACCAGGAGGCAACAAAGACACCTGGGATAAAAATGAACAGAATGGGAACATTAAAAAAAAAAAAAAAAAAACTTTTTTTTATCTCTTTCTCTCTTTCCATAACACATGCTGGCAGGCAGAAATGTGTTGACTGTTAACTACTGCCAAAAGCCCTCCCCGCATTGATTATATTGTGTGCTAGCTTTATTCTATTACCCTACTGAAAGCCACTGTTGCCTGCCTCAGTGGGGCATAGTGGAGGGGTCAAGTTTATTCAGAGTGTCATCACTTCAGGCCTAATCCCTCTGGTCTTTCACCTCCGTGTTAGATGACAAAGTGGGTGAAGAGAGATGAGGAGTGAGGAGTTCAGATGAGAGGTCACCTTGCTTCTCTCTCTTTTTTAACTCCCCCCGGGGAGAGACATGCATGCTGTGCTGGGACCTATGAGTGACACACTGACCTTACAGTTAGACAGCTGATAAGTGCAAGAACGTAAAAACACGGCATCCCGGGGCGACTCATCGAACGCCGCCCATCGAGGGATGTTGGCACGCGGTTGTGCCAGGCGCAGCCGGCTTCCCTCCAGCGTGACGTAGACCGAGTGCGTGATGGAGGGGTGGAAAGTCTCAGGGTCGTAGCCGTGCGTCTCGTTCATCCAGCCCTGTAGGGAAAAGCGATGGAAAGCGGCAACACAGTGAGTAACAAATCACTTCACAGTTCTCCTACATAACTGAACAGTCTTGACAGCTGTGTTGTGGCATTATTTATGTGCATTTAACTAAGTGTTAATATCAAGCAGGAAATATGTCAACCAAGCAAAGTCTCTACTCAGGCAAATGAAATTCACAGCGAGTGGTGTAAACTGTGACAATACAGCTCAGCAGGAGGGGAAACATGAGCCATGGCAGAATACATCTGTCTCATTTAACACTGTGAAATAGCTTACGGCCTCATACTAGAAACTCCTCTGTCCTCACGAACTTCACCTTACCTGAACCTGCTACTGCTGCCTTTAATGAGGCAGGCAGCACAGCGGGGTTGTCACCAATGTAAACCTCCCCTCAAATGCTGAACCCGCTGTTCCTATGGGTCGGTTTTAATACAGAGATGACTACAAAACTAATCCAGACACTTCTGATAGTACCGCGCCATCCACTGCCTCACATGTCTGCTGTTGTTTGCTGTTATGATCCCTGACCCTTCAGAAACAAACACTAAAGTTCGTACCTCATTTCCATGTAGCCAAATCAGTCAAACGAAACCAGGAAGTAGGCTAATGTTGGAGCATCATTTCAATGCATCTCAGTGCTAAATATCTACAGCCATGTTGGAGTAGGTCTAGTCTTTTGACCTTGTTAACATGCACTTTAAAAAAAATAATTTCTTAAACACAATTACCATCTTATTTTGGTGTGTTAGCGCGCAAATATACTGTATAAGTGTTGGCATGCTAATGTTGTTTAGCACTAAAGTACAACTAAGGATTCACTCCAGCCCTCTGTAACTCTGTAAGGAGAAGAGGCCTAGCTAATGGATGGATGTATGGATGGTAAAGTCAGACTGTCAAAGTTTTTACTACTGGTTCTAAAAGGGCATGGCTGTTTGTGCTATACTTGATGGCAATTTGTTTAATTGGTGCAGAGTCATTTTACAAAATCTATGATGTCAACCTTTTGGCTGTAGTATAAGACGCCTAGGGTAGAAAATAGCATTCATCGTCTGTCTGCACTATATTTCATGTCAATCCAGTATAGCTGTTGATATAATTCAGTCTAGACCACAGTAGTGAATTGGACAGTATTGTCATTCCTAGAGCTGCGAGCAGCATGGGTTAAAATTTAAAAAGGAAGTAATTGGAAAAAAAAGGAAAACATAAATAAATCTGTTAACGTCAACTTTTGATGAAATAAACAGACTGGTAAGTATAGGTATAGCTGTCTGTGGCCACACACAAAAGCATGAATGATTCATACTAATTCAGAATTTATACTCTGCTCATTGGTTTTTCCAAGTCAGTGCCTAGCTCTCCACTACACTTAGCCTACATGGATACATCACTGCACAGCCAGGTTTTGGCAAAAGTATAGAAAAACAATGTTATAACATCAGATTGTTTTTGTACTATACTTGACTACTGTGTTACCTCTAGGATTTCTGGATCTGTGAGCTTATCATCCAGTGGACACATGCTGGACTTGAAGCGAGAGCCCTTGTTGCTTCTGGTATTTGAGCGTTGCGGGGCAAACATGAACAAGACCACCAGTCCCAGCATGAAGCCACACGCAACCCCAACAGATAGACCCGTCAGATAAGGGGGGAGAGGCAGCACAAAAAACCCGTAAGCTAGAAGACCCACAGGGACGAGCCAGTGAAAGGGCAGCGATGAGCCTGGGACTATGCCTCGAGGCTGGGCGTAAGTTTTGCGATGCGTCCCTCTGGATCTGTTCTGGAGCTCCACTACTTGAAGCACATCTCCGTAAGTCTGAATTTCATAATGGCTGTCTCTGCTGTGAGTGTGGTGGTCTGCGGAGCCAGAGGATTTCAATAATGAACCCTTTTGGAGTCTTCTCAGAGGAGTTTCAAACACTCCTCTGTGCTCACTGTCAGTCCTCCTAAAGCACTTAAACTCTGCATCTTCACCGCTCATCTCTCTTCCACAGCTCCCTTGAGAGGCCGGTGAGTCTCCAGCACCAGAGGCCCTCCCCTGCTTGGGGCTGCCCGAGCTTTCGTCCCCCATGATCTTACTCAGCATGCTCAGAGGATCCTGCATGGCCTCCGAAAATTTCCTCCGCGTGTCCTCCAGCTCAGCAATCAGCGAGCTGCCCCGGGGTTCAGTGGGTGACATGCTGCCTGTGGAAGGAGGTGACGCCCAGTCGTCATTCTCGATCAGTCCACCCGTTTCGGGCCTTGCCTCTAGGATCCTTGGCTGGGTAAGCTGTTTCCAAGGATGCAAATGAAGCTTGGAGTCAGACTTGGAGAGATTGACCTCCGGCTCAACCCGGCGGGAGATCTCCGTGCTCAGAGACTTGACCAGACTGAGGAGAGGTTTGCTTCTTAGCGAGCTGCTTTCCCTTGGCTCAAGGTCCGTAGAGGAAGATTTTACCAAGTTTGTGGTGACAAGCAGGCCTGCCGATGATGACGACAGGTCAGCTAGAGAGCCCGGGGAGGAGGGTGAGTGAGGCAGGAAGGGCTGGGAACGGTGGCCTTGACTCAGGTCCAAATCGATCCCCAAACTGAGGTCAGGCTGGCTCTCTCTGGCTTGTGACTTATCTTTGGAGAAGGCCACGGTGGGACCCTCATCGTGGTGGTCCAGACTGAAGATGAGCTTGCTCTCCTCCATGCTGGCCGTCAACCAACCACAAGCTATGGTGAGAAAACAGTCAACCAAAGGGTGTAGCCGACTTCCAAAACATGGAGCATGGTGCTAATGCTGGGAGTCTGTAACGGCACGTAGGCTTGAAAGATCCCTCTTGGGTACCTCATCATGTTGGATGCTGGAAATGTGGTGAGACATAAAAAAAAAAGAATATTAAAATTAAACAGTTTAAACAAATCCTTAGCAATATTTCTTTTGAAAACAATTTGTAACATTTAACATCAAAGGTCCATTCTGCTTCTTTACCAGCCACTCTGACCTTTTCCTTCCTCTTTGTTCCCTTGTCTCCGTCACTTTTCTAATTTTCTCTCCTTTCACCTCGAGACCTTTATTTTTAAATCGCCTCTGCACCCCCTACTGTGTCTGTTTTACTGTTCCCCCTCAGGCATTTGTGTGATTCATTCTGCATGTGCTGTCAATTCACACATACTGTCTGAGTTTGAGTAAGGTAGGGATGGGTGAGTGCTTTGTTTCTGGAATAATCTGAGGAGTCATTAGCCCAGAGAGTCACACTTAATCCCAAATTAGATGCAATGGCCCATTAGCTATCTTCCATCATCGTTCATGCCAATTTTTTGCGTCACGCATAGTCTAATGAGACCTGGAAGAAACAACAAGCCATAATTTCTTGGCATTATTTAAAGCAGTTTTCCTGCAGGAGATGTAGATTGTTATTTATTTACAGTCTCTGTCAAAATTTTCCAAAATAGTTCAGGAATTCAAAACAGCAATTCTTTGATCACATGTTCACTCCTCTAAATGCATGGCTACCTCAGGTTTGATTAAAGTGAAACTCAGGGGGACAAAATGGTGGCATCTGCTCGTGTAGATGATGAAAGTGAGAACGTGCTATGTCTAAAGTGTGAGGACAAACACTTGAACAAGCACTAAAGATAAATATACCAACATGAGGTTAAACTGTGATGGCTTATTCCATGCTAAAGGTCAGAAAGAGTCCGTATCGCCACCTCATTTAGCCCCGGTGAACATGAACCTGGATGGAATGAACATAAAGCATCAGACTCAACTTACAGAAAAAGAAAATCAATTGTGTTGTGTCAAAAATACACAGGGAGCACAGTGTGTCATATGATCACCTCACAGTGTCAGTGGAGTCTGCGGGAAGATGTTATACGCCCACCAGAAATCTGCAATGCTCACAACAGCCACCACAGACACAGGCACTGGTATATCTTTAATGCAGCACCTTAATGTGTGCAGGCTATGGCCATGGCGTGCTTGATTCTAGGTTGCTCTTCCCTCTGCCACAAGCATACACCAGTGTGCCAACCAGTTGCTCAAATGTCAAAACAGATCACAGCCTCTCTGGTGAATGGCCCCGTGAGGCCCCTAGATAGAAGTCCAGATGGCAACAAATAGAGGAGATGGAGAGTTACGAATGATGGCAGCCCAGGAGGAGCAGGAAACGAAAGCCGCTCCAGGTTGTGGTAAATGGTAGATGGGCTGCACTTACACACAGGGCTTTTATGGCTCCTACCTACCACTCAGAGCGCTTTACAATGGAAGCCATTCACCCACCTAGACCACACACATTCACAAACTGATGATACATTGATTCAGTATCTCTAAGGACACTTCCAAATGTGGAATAGGGTAGTCAGGAAAAAATATAACAGGGAAGAAAATAACGGGAATTTTTTTCCCCCCCAACCACACTCTTCAAGACTCTCCATCGTGCTTTTGAAAGCATAACAATTAGACACTCCCTTGGGAAATCTGAGCTTTTGAGAGTATGTGGATCTATAACATGCTGTTAAGTGTTTGTTTACATGTGACAGCCACTGACATGCATCATGGAAGGCATGCCGCACAGCCCAATTCACAGACAGTCAACAGCCACGGTCCAGACTCAGAGTGGATTAACTCTAATCCTTCATATTAAAGAGGCTTTTACGACAGGAAATTAAGACACTTGAGACATGAATTAAATCTGATGAATGGGCAATCAGCATGTTTCAATTTCTGATCATTTTTCAGACACACAAAGGCATAATGCAGTGTCATACTTGTAGTCACCAGCTGGCTTAGAGAGCAATACAAATTGTTTGTATTTATAGATAAGTGCAGCATGTGTACACTGACTATTAGAGATGATCCACAAACTGATGAAAAACTTTATGAAAACAATTAAAGAACGTAAAAGACAAAGAAATGATCCTGCACATTACGAATTCTGGTCATAACTGGATGAACCCAATTTTCAAGGCTACAGTTTGTTACCATGTTGCTGCTGGCTCACCACTTACCTCCCCACCTTCTCTGCACACTGTTCATAAGAAGAGAAATTAATTTTTAGCACCAACCTGCCTGGCTGTTCGTCCAATCTAATTAACCAAAAGCGTTGCCTCGCCGGTGCTAAACCTGCTCCAGACAGCCCCTAATCAATTTCTGCTTCAGAGTCAATTTCTGTCAGTTCTTGCTGACACAGAAAGGAAAACCTTCACTGCTCAGAGGAATAGTCAGCGGCGATTTGGCAACTTTCCAGTTTGGATAGTGCCTGAATTTCTGCAGAGGTAAGGAAGGAAATAAAGAGCAACCACCCGACCACTGACACAGGATTCAAAGGGAAAATGTTTAGAGGTCTGTAGGTTTTCTGTTTGTTCATGGGAAATGGAAAGTGAAGCGGATATTTTTATTTCATTTTAAGCAAAGGCAGAACTGTATTTCCAAATGCATGCCAAGTTCTGTAACAAATACCGAGTGGGCAGATGGCTGAGTGATAATCACAGAAAAACAGAGCTATAATCTGATCCAGTCAAAATATACTTAATATTGATATTTTCAACAACAGATTGTGATTTACTTATGGCAGGAAAGGCTGTCTTTTTCCAGTTATGATTTCTTTGCTTATTATTTCCCCCTACTAATAATTTGAATAGGAAATGCCAAAAATGGTCATCACAGTTTCCCAGAGCCAAAGAAAACTCTTTCAGAGCATTTTTTGTGTTCAAACAAGCCAAAAAAACAAATATATAGATTCACCAGTCATTATGGAGGAAATGTTTATGAAGTTAAAGGTAGAAACTTTAATGACTGAAGGTATTAGAGGCCTGTTTAAACGAAAGGTTTGTAAGCCTCACGACAAACAGGACAGGTAGATTCAAGAGTCTATTAGTGAGTGGTAGATCACTTAAAGTGGATTAAAAATGGAGAGGGAGAAATGATGTGACCATCTGAAAAATCCAATTTTAATCCTGGTGTCAGCATGGGACTGAGTCCTGCCAAAAAATCATCATGTCTTTACCAGTCTGTCCTCCTCTTGGCCTTTCTATCCTGGCTTAACAAGGACAATGGGGTAAAAAGGGAACTGAATATTCTTCTTTCTCTCTAAGATGTGCTTCATTAAAACCCAAGGGTAGTGTTGTGTAGGCGGGTTATATGAGGACGGACTATCATTCTGGTCTATTCTTATTCTTCTTTTGTAAATGGCATTCTTGTGCTTCATCCTGCCCTCAGACTACCATTTGACCCCGATGACTGACACATTTGGCTCTGGGCTTGGTGTTTGTCTGGGTATCACATGGTCAGTGCCAGCGAAGCTCTGCTTTATCCCATTAGGAAAATCATTAAGATAATATCTGCTTTTGCTAAAAGAGGTCGATTAACTCTTTATGAACAATTGAGTCAACTTTTTTTCCCCACATCCAAGAGGGCTGTTTCAATAGAAGCCAAATACATCACTGGATTGTCACTGTGTTGTTTCTGTCCTCACCTGTAGAGAATTGCTCAAGTCTTGTAGCCTACTATAAGCAATACAAGACATATATACTCTCCTGTTAGGACTGGGTGCACGGGTAACTACAGCAGTCGGTAACACACAAGCACTTACATGAATATCCCATGCTGCTGCTGCTGCTGCTGCTGCTGGTGGCATCAGTGGCAAAGGTTTGGAGACGTCGGCTCGTGCAGGTCCGTGCTCCGGGCTGCAGTGATCGCTCTGGATGCTGCAGAGTGCGGTGAGCTGCACACGGAAATGCGCACCACCCACGACCCCGCTAAAAATATTCAGACAACTTTCTTTTTTTTTTTTTTTACTCCGATTGTTTCCCGTCTCCGTCGCGAATCGGCAATAAAATAAAATGAATCGTATTCGAACAAACAGTTTATCTCCAAGGTGAACGCGTCAGAGATGTTGGCGCCGTTTGGACATCGCGGCTTCCTTCCGCTCGAGGAGACGTCTATACCCAACGCAGAATAATGTGATTATTGGGAGCCCTGGCTGCAGACTGGACCGACCTCTAATCCAGATTAGGTTTGAAGGGCCAACAGTTGACGGAGCGACGACTCCTCTCTGATCCAAACACACACTCAGCTCAACTCCCCCTCTCTCTGACACCGCAGTCCTGTACGCAGACTTATGTAATTGCACGACCTGCAAAATTCACGCCAGTTACTGCTCAAAAGCCCCTTATTTAAAAGCCACATTTAAAAAAAAAAATGTTTTTGTTATAACGACATGGCAAGTGTCCACGCAGGCACTACAGCAATTTGCAAACAGGATGTTTTCTTAATCCCCCCTCTAATTAAATTATACACAGCTTCTAGGTCTCTCTTTATGGGGATGCATGTTGAAGGCTTTTTATAATCATCAAGCTTGTATGTAAGCCTGGACATAGAGAGAGAGAGACAGGAGGAGCCTGTACATAAATACTGACAGGGAGGTGATAACCTGACTGTCAATGACCTGAGTGTCTGCAGGATGCACCTTCAAAAACATAGGATTTTATGGACACTGGAGTGGCATAAAAATGTTGTTACAGCGGGGCTTAATGCTAAAAGGCAGAGATTGAAGATGCAGGGATGCTGCTGTCTGCAGCAATTCACTGATCAATTGATTGAGTCACTGATTGATTATCACTGACACACAACCAGTTTTGAATGCTGCTGCTCTAAGATATAGATTCTTTACAACCAAGGGTAAAAAATAAAAACAACAATGAAGCCTCAAATAGACAAATATGAATCAGTTTTTATGTTTATATCTAAATTTGAGCATTAGTTACGACCATGTTCATCTCAGTACCAGATAAATAATGCTGCAAACAGCTGAGACAGTTATCTTGTCTTTCAGTTCAACTCCTACAAAATAACTGTGTGTTGCTGCCACCTTTTGGCCAAACTACAGAAGAAGAGTCACTTTCGTTGCAGCTGGAGATGCGGTCACTTGCCATTACCTGAAGAATTTATAATGGTAAAAATCTATGAAAAGATGCTGAATTTAGCCTAAAAAATGATTGTGGAATGTTTCTTGGTGTTCACATCTCAACAGATTGTTATTTCTTTGTAGGCTACCTTCATACCTAAAGCCAGTTCACAGACCCACCAACATGAGTATGTTTTATGGATGAATTTCATCTTGAATGGAAGAAGAACTCACTAGATCTACTTCACTGTAGCTCCGTGCAGGGTACATTTTTTGAAAACAGCCACATGTAAAGTATTTTCTGCTGTTAAATCATTTATTTGACATAAATCCTCATTACAAAAAGAGGAGAGACTCTACACATTTTACTAATGAATTATTAACCCTGCAGATGGAACAACACACACATGTCAGTTACTGAGCGCTCCCCCCTGCATGTGTGTCCTGATGTTGAATCATCTGTCCCCTCTGGCAAAAGATTTGACCACAGATATCACAGGAGAAGGGGTTTTCTCTTGAAAAGCATTTCATGTGATTTCTGAGTTGACCGTGGGTGTAAAAGAATTTCCCACATGATCCGCACTGGTACGGTCTCTCTCCTGTGTGTGTCAATCTATGAGTTTTGAGGTTCTGGCTCTGACTGAATGCTTTCCCACAGACATCACAGTGGTAGGGTCTCTCCCCTGAGTGTATCCTCATGTGCACGGTCAGATGTTCTTTTCGGACAAAGGACTTCCCACAGTCTTGACATTTGAAGTCTTTTATCCCTGTGTGTATTTTTGAGTGTACCTGGAGACATCCGGCGTTGGTAAACGTCTTGCCACAAACGTCACAGACAAGGCGCTTGTTGCGAGCACTCTGCAATTGCTTCTTAGACTCACTTGTCCTATTATGTGTTTTTAGATGCTTTATGAAGGAACGGATGTACTGGAAACTCTTTCCGCACACAGGACAAACACTGTGATCCTTTTGACTTTTACCAGACAAATACCCATCATTCAACGCTGCTTGACCCTTCCGCTTCTTGTTGCCATTCTGTCTATGCAAAACCTTCACCCCTTTGCTGTGCACCCACTCCTCATCACTGTCACTGTTCTCACTCGAAGCCACAGAGTTGTCTGAGGAAACGGGTGGCAGTTCATTAATCATGTGCGTCTCTGGCTGATCGCTTTCTGTTTTCACAGCTTCAGGAGAAACAAACTCTGGTGTGCGACTGTCATCTCTGAGCTCCTCCTGCTCCTCTTTTATTTTGAAATCTATCTGAACCAGGCAGTAGGTTCCATCACTGTTTTCTGTATACGTGCTCGTGTGACGGGACCCTGGTACCTCAGACTGTTCTTGTCTCAAAGGTTGCGTTGACATCTCCTGCAGCACGTCCTCTCCCGTCACAGCACCGTTGGTAAGTGGAGATTCTGTAGCTACAAAAGAGATGGGAGCATGTTACATTGGGTTTGAACTGGAACTGGAACAATCTGCACTCCATTCAGTTGTTGTTCAAATAGTCAAACAATTGTCATTAGCTGCAGCCCTGCTTTACAAATCAATTTGCCAAGGTTAGTCTGCATTGAAAATACTAGTCAAATATACAATTTCCTTGGTCTGCTAAAAATGTACAAGTGATTTTTTTGCAGCCAAAACAGGAGAGAAGGAGATCTATCTGAGGTCTATCTGAGTGGAACTTCCATTTTTGATCAAAGTACATAGAGTGGATTATCTGGAAAATGAAATACAAGAGAGTCTGTATCGCCGCTTGTCATTGCAAAGTCTCATCTTGTTATTAAGGACAGCTGCGATGGATCAACAGTGTAAAGCATGGACAGGAAAAAATCTTTGAAAATAGAATTGGGATGGGAGCAATGACACAGCATATCATCTTGATATTTTGTTTTGTAACGTTGTATTGATTCCCAGATGCCAAACCCTAAACCAAACTGGCACTGGAAAACTAGTGTAGGCATACTTTATATGCCTGTGTTGGTTGATCCCATTGCAAGAATAAAATTATTTAGGTACATGAGATGAACCAGACTAGACCAGAGGGTTTTATCTTATTGGATAAAACAGATATTGTTTCCCTCCTAGAGCATAATTTGCAGCTGCAATTGGTTACGACTCAAAATGTATCAACATGTTGCTGCAAAACTCAAATAGAGCTAACAATCGCAAAAATTGTAATAATAAAGCATGGTAATAATATTGTAGCCTTCCTATCATTAAATGCAGCAGTCACTGTATATAGTTCATTAATTTGATAAACTCTCCCTGCTGTTAGAAACTCTGTAAAACAGTGGACACATGGAAAAGGGTTCAACAATGAATCAATTTATTATTTGCCACTTCATGTTTGTCCAGCAGGCATCTGATTGGTCAATAGTTAACCTGCTCTAGCATCACAGGTTACCATGGTGAGCCATCCCATAACTGGTTAGCCAGCACCTATGGGTGCAGGGCCCTGGTTTCTCTGAGCTCCATAGCAACGGCGACTGATCGAAAAACCAGGACACCAATGTGCACGTAAACGCACCAAAGTCCTTCGGAGAAACCGTGACCTCGGTTTTAATTTCCCGCCTCGGTGAATTGTTTTTGGGTTTTTGTGTTTGTTTTTTATCTCGTCAAGAATTACTGTAAATTCAAAACTTAAGACAACGTGTGTAAAGCCACCAGACCTGACACTCCCCGTCTCTCAGGCGGTGGACACCGGCGTCGTACAGCGCCAACGTGATGGTCTTCTCCACCTCTCCCAGGATCTCCTCCGCCGCCGCGGACAGCCGCTGGTGGACGAAAGACCTGAGCCCGAGCATGGTGCTGTGACTGCCGTGCCGTCCTCCTCAGCAAGTCACAATGCAGCGTGAAAGAGCAGGAAAAGACACCGGTGCAGTGTGGCGGTTTACAGCACCTTAAAAAAGATCATATATGAAAGAGACGCTTCACTCCGTATTTTTTTATTCTGCTTTTTTCTTCTTCTGAGGTTTTACGTTGCCAACCCATCTTGGAGGCGCATTACCGCTCCTGACTGGACTGGAGTAGCTACTGAACTGAAGTCTGCAAAAGCTCACACACAATTATGGCATTTAAATAAACCACTTTTGTTGGAAACACTTTAGTTGTTTGTGTGCAGGTGTTTTGAGTCTTTGTTCTCGACACCTATCACAGCCCTTCCTGATATGACTTTCTAATAATCACCTCTTCTGTCTATGTTGATGGTCCCTTGTAAGATTGCTAAACTTCAAAGACAACTTGGTTTCTGAATTCTTATTTCAGATTTCCACTGCAATCTGCTTGATGATTTCTGGCTGGCAATTGTCTGCATTTTATGTGATGTTGTGTAGGCTACTAGTTGACTCCTGAATCTGTTCTGACAGGATATTTCCTTTTTTTTTTTTTTTTTTTTTTTTTTACAACTGGTCATAGGTTTTCTGTCCATACCATAAGCTGAAGTTGCTGTTACTGATGTAAAATGGGCAATTTGAACCTTCCTGTTCAACAGAAAACTAATCCGTGGGATTGTAAAGGAAATAGATGGATGCCCCTGTGTGACGCCATAACCTACAAATAAATCCTCTTCTGTTTTGGTTGATCCAGGCCATCCACTGAGGGGTGAGTTCATGTTGCAGATATAACTTGCCATAGTACAGAACCAACAGGTTAAGAAGGTCATTTGTTCCTGCAGCTGTTAGTCTGGCTAACAACACTTTGAAATCATAAATTGTAATTTGTGCTTTTATTGATTTGCTGTTGTATTTGTTTGTTTTACTTTGCTGGATGCTTATGTACTACTGCTGTCTGTAAACCAGATTATCCCTCAGGGATAATAAAGGTGCCTTGAACAAAGGCAGAGAATAACATTGGCATACATATTGTGACTAGACAGGTAAAAATAGAGAGACTACTGTAATGTAATTATGACAGAATATTAAACTTTATTGTCCCCCACAAGGATTATTATAAGATATTACACATAACAATATACAAAAATACATATGTATGAAATGTGCAAAACAACAGCTATAAGCTTCAAGAGGAACCAGGTTTTACCCACAGGGATCAGTTCACCTCGTTCATTAGTGCTAACATATTTAAACATACACTATAACATGTAGAACAGCCTTAAGGGATGAACAGTGGACCGTGTGGCTTTTCTTGGTAACAGGTAAAAGGGCTCTTCCAACTGTTCGTCAAAAAAACATATAAAAACATCACATTGGGGCGTTTACAACGTCACAGATGTATTTGTGTGATTTAGACTTCCTCAGCAGAAACAATACATAGTCTAGATGAAATGATCTCAATCTTACACCATCAAATACGTTTACATTCAGACAGTTACCTTCCTCATTTGGTTGTGGATTAATGTGCATAAATAGAAAAATAACACAACACAAAATGTCTGTGCAAGTGAAACAAAATCAGTATGTTCTCTCTGATTTTACAACTACATGGCATGAATTATATCCCATATTACTCTTGTTTCAGGGTGGTAGGCTATCTACTAAATAAAACTAGGTTGGCTGCAGATCAGGTGCAGGAGTGCTCTTGATGCGTGTCAGTAAGAAATAAGGCTAAAAAAAAAAAAGCCAATTGCATGCAAAAAAAAAAGATTAAAACATGGTCAAATAACCTTAGTAATAATATATTTTGCTTTTTAAAGCAAACTGAAAATTTTCTTCAGTCACATTTTTCCGTTAATATGGATATTTGCACATGAATCCCTTCACAATGCTACATTCAAAAAGCTTAAGCTCCACAAAATGAACACTGGTAGCCTATTGCACTAGAAAAAGCCCTCGCTCATCCATGGTTTACTCCAACAGGTGTTTTCACTTTGATTTCGCTTGATTAGACTCAGGTAGTTTCCATGGCAACTCCGCCTAACTTCAATCTTTACACAGAAAAACATGTTCACGGTGAGATGATTTACCCAAAATATCTTTACATAACAACTGGCAGTAAAGAACTGTAGCCTGTGTGTATATATATGATTTGTATATAAACTCAAAAATGTATTTTGTATATAAAAACCTCCTGCTAAACTCACACAATCTGTGAGATGGTCTGTGTGGTTCGTCCGTTTTCACTCAGCAGCTGCCTTTTCATGAGTTTGTAGGTGCACCTTAAGATTGGGTGCAAACCTGTACCTCATGCCACAAACATTACAGGCGTAAGGCCTCTCTCCCGTGTGTGTGGTTCTGTGTCTCGTCATCTGTCCGCTTTGCCGAAAACATTTACCGCAAATATCACACGGGTACGGTTTTTCTCCTGAATGGTATCTCATGTGTGTTTTGAGGTGACTGCTTGTGTTGAAAAGTTTGCCACACAGGTCACAATGATACGGTCTCTCCCCCGAATGGCTTCTTTTATGAATTGTGAGGTTCTGACTCTGGCTGAATGCTTTTCCGCAGATATCACAGTGATACGGTTTCTCCCCAGAATGGGTCCTCACGTGGACAATGAGATGCTCTCTACGGTAAAACGTTTTGCCGCATTCTTGACAGGCAAACTCTTTTACACCCGTGTGTATCCTTTCGTGCAGCCGGAGACAACGGTTACTGGCAAAAGTCTTTCCGCAAATGTCACAAAAATATGTTTTGTTGTGGCAACCTTTCAAATGAGTTACCAACTCTTTTGTAGACTCGTGTGTCATCCCACAAACAGTGCAGTCAGTGTTGGTCTCGTGTGTTTTTATGTGCTTCATCAAGGAGCCGATGTACTGAAATCCTTTGCCACATAAATGGCAAAAACTGCGATCCTTTTGCCCTTTCGCAGAAGGCAATGCTGCTTCCTCCTTATCGTCATTGCCACTTTGTCCCTGCAGTATCTTTCCTCCGTTATGTTCTCCTTTGCTGTTTACCAACTCCTCATCACTCTCGTTGTTCTCGCTCTGAGCTGCAGAGCAGTCCAAAGACAGCGGCTCCAGTTCAGATGAGGCCTGCGTCTCTGGCTCACTTTTCACAATTTCAGGGGAAGGAAATACAATCTCCTGTTGCTGAATCTCATCCCCAACGTCCTCCTCTTTTATCTCAGACATCTTGAACTCCGTCTCAGCTGTGCTCCAGTCATTGCTATCCAGGTCTGTGCTAGTTTGCGAGGGGCCTGGCAACTCAGCCTTCAGACGGAAGGTGGTAGACTCATCTGCGGTTGAGGGTCCTGGGGTTTTTTGCAGCAGTGGGGTGTCACATTGGTCCTCATGTTCTGCAGTGCTGCTCGCCAATGGAAGCTCTGCAGGTAGAAAAGAGACAGACATAAAGGTTACCGAGCAGCCTGTGATGTTTCTATTTCAAGTATGAAAATCTCCAATTTGCATGGACGTTCTCCACTAACTCTTCTGTAGCATCGAGGTAGCATTTATCTGATTCCATTTCCATGTTTATCCATATTCCATGTTGTGATCTGTTTGTAAACAACATCTATTGCACGTCTGCCCTGTCTGGTCAACTATTTATTAAAGGTATAGTTCACCCAAAATTCACTCATTATCTACTCACCCTCATGTCGACTAAGGGCTAGGAGAATTTTCAGAGTCCTCCGTGCCTTCTCGGAGTTACAGGGGGGTCCACGCAGCAGTATTTGTCCATATAATGGTTGTGAATGGGGCTCACTTTTCTTCGTTCAAAAAGACACACCAAAAAACATCCAAATACCTCCCTTAGTCGACATGAGGGTGAGTAGATCATGAGTGAAATTTGAATTTTGGGTGAACTATCCCTTTAAATTGGATCATCAAAGAAATCAGATACAAGCAACTCTCCTGTTCAGGAAATCGCAGTCTGCAAGCAGTTAGCTGCAACCACCATATACATAATTCGCATTATGTGTGAAATTAACTCTTATTGGTCAGAAACAGGTGGGGAGTGGCTGTGGTTTAAACTCAGCCCTCCCTTCGTTGGTGCCCACTGGCTGGCACATGTTGGTCCCATCTTCAGCACATGGACCTCCAGATCTGAAACACAACAAACCCTCCCTATACACTGACATAATTTTCCATCGCAGGTGTCTGAGGGTCCAAGGCAGATAAGACAGATCATTAAAACTTCTTCCTCACAATGCTGCATTCAGCAGGCCACAGGCCTCTCCTCCCTACGGCCTTGGAAATGTTTTGCTTTCACTGTGGCTCTGTGTGCCCTCAGCTTACCTCTGAATGATCAAACAGGTTACTGGTATTTATTACATTAGGAATCAGGCTCAACACAAATCTATATGGTTTGCTTACAAGTTTCAGTTGTCTTTAAACTCAATGGGTTAGTCAAAAATATAAGGCACAACAGGTTAGTTAAAACACAAGGCTAAACTCTACTACTAACACCTCTTAAGCTGCACAGCTCTCACAGTGTTGAAATATTTAGTCCAATGCTGCAGCAGAGCTCAGACAACTAGAAAGTGGACTCAGTGCGCGCATGCGTAAATGAGGGGAAACATCCTGCTACTTCTTCAGCCACCTCTGGATATGAGGATACGCCTCCACGCAGCAACATTCAAGCAAAACTACAGTCTCTCACCTGATTTGTTTCGCAGAAGGCCCAGCTGGTGTCGCAGACTTTCCACCTCCTCTTTGGATCGACTAACTTCGGCTTCGTACAGCGCTAACGTGATGGTCTTCTCCACCTCTCCCAGGATCTCCTCCGCCGCCGCGTACAGCCGCTGGTGGACGAACGACCTCAGCTGGAGCATCGTGGTGTCCATGTCTCTGCTGCAGGGTCTCCGAGCACAAACATTAGCGACAGCGGCTGTAAAGCGACAAGATTAACTCACTCTGCTAACCCACCTCCAACATGTCAAATCCCACAGACTGTGACCTGCCAGCTGACACAGCGACACATCCGGTTTGAACCGTTCACAATAAAAGTGATAGTTCCACAAAGACGAAATTTGGAGAATTGCTCCACAACAAAATTAAGACGTCAAAAGTAATTTTGATTCTAGTCACTAAACTGTCTGACTGTTGTTGTTTTTTTCAATCAGGTATATTTTGCCGCCTCGTTATCTATTTAAAGTGAGTGTATCCAGTGTAGCCTACAATATATCATGATTCTGAAGCTGGTACAAAAAGTACTGATGACAACTGATTTTCAAAAAGGAGAAATAATAATAATATATATATATATATATATTTTTTTTTTTTTACATGTTTTGAATTGGTATTGTATTACATTGGATTAAGTCATACATGCATTAGTAGTATTAAAGAATTATTCCATCTATGAAATAAATGCCTGTAGTTTATTACTCGATTTTTATTTGTGAATAATTATTTCTAAATGAGGACTTTAAAAAAAAGTTATGTAACTTTATTTTGAAGGGCCGGCTTTTAGACCGGAAGTGTCCTTGTTGCCGTCAGTGTGTCCAGCTCCGAGCAGGAGGCTGATTAAATACATCACTACACTGAGAGACACGATGTCGTTTTGTTCTTTCTTCGGCGGGGAGGTCTTTAAAGACCATTTTAAACCAGGTACCTTTACGACTTTGACTTTTTACTTTGTTCGTAGTTTGTGTTTAACAGTGAGGATATTTAGGACAAAGTTAACGATAAACAGCTAGCCACTGTTGGCTAACTTCGTTGCACCGCTAAATAACTACAAATATCCGCGTGTATCCGACTAAAATGTCCATGCATGTTCCTCTCAGCTGTTGATAATAACAATAACAAAGTTTTACACGGGCTTGATACTGTGCACTGGTTTACTTTTAAACCAAACTGGCTGGAAAAGACAAGACTAGACAAAACTTATCAGCAACTTTTGTAATCATTGGTCAGGTTACACAATATGTTACAAAACCGGTTCTAGGTTATTTAAATACGACAGGACTTCCGTGTTAGATATTTACAAATACAAACATAACAAAGTTTATGTAAGGTCACTGAAAACTATAAAAGGAAGACACTGAAAGAAACAAAACATGTCAAATGATTAAAAGTTAACATAGCACTGACATGGTGTCAAGTCTGTGCTGGCCTGGGGGTAATGTGTAGTGAGATCTGTGTGGAAATAGTCGTCTCGTCATGTTGTACATCTGCCATCACCTCCCTTCCTTCACTCCTCAGGGATTTACGTTTGCTCCAAGTGTGATCACCAGCTGTTCTCCAGCCAGTCCAAGTATGAGCACTCCTCTCCCTGGCCGGCCTTCACAGAAACCGTCCTGGAGGACAGTGTATCCAAACATCAGGAGAGGCCAGGGGCATACAAGGTAGGCACCAAATACTTCATTTAATAACTGAACCTCTCAGAGGAAGCTGAGTGTAAACATTTAAGTCTAATTGAGATATCATGCAATGAAATATACCAAGCGACTTACTACTCTCTAAGGACTTTTTGTGTTTAGTTTGGGTGTATGATGATGATGATGATGTTGTTCCAGGTGCGGTGTGGGAAGTGTGGAAACGGGCTGGGGCATGAGTTTGTGAACGATGGGCCAGGCAAAGGGTTGTCTCGCTTCTGAATATTCAGCAGCTCACTGAAGTTCGTCCCTAAAGGTACAAACGGCCAGAAGTTTTTACTTCGGGTTACATGGGTCCTAGAAATCCACCTGTCAATTTTGGGCAGATGCCAATTGTTATGTGAGCAAACAGGGCTTTGGTGTTGTAATACATCCTCCTGCACAGGGCAATTTCCTCTAGATGTGTTGTCATACCAAGTTTTTTATTTGGAAATATCCTTTAAAATTTGGAGAAAACATGAAGAATTCTTCCAGTACCAATTGGTTAGCAAAAAGTGTATTGATTGAATTAACTTGGAAAACTATGTAAAGCTTTTAATTTTGCATGATCATCAGTCTTGATGTGTTTTGACAATTTCTGTTCGGAGACGGTGCCTTTCAAGATTTACATGTGTTTGAGGCCAAAACTGCTTCTACACAATCCCTACATCTCCCTGTCTCCCTCTGCTCTCTCCCAGATAAGGTTGATGGACAGTAAGGTGAGCTGGTAGTGGTACGTGACACTGGACTCTCTGCAGCTGAAGGTGCGGTCAGTGGATGAAGAGATCTGGGACAAAGCCCAATCTGGGAGCTCCAGACCTCCGATGAGTGGTGACCTCGCTGGACAGCCAGAACAGAGGAGGAGTGGTCTTATCACCTTTTTATTATGCAATAATCACAGACTCAGTTACCAGGATCACCTCACTGATGACACAATCTCTAGCTCATCAGTTAGACATAGATCGACACTTGCATTGTCTTATGGGGAGAGCAGACCTTGTCTGTAAGCTATTTCTTTATGGGGGACTAAAGGCTTTTGTTTGTTTGCCTTCACAGTTTTTCCTGTATTTCTACTGCTCTCTCTCAAAACTGTCAAGGTATAAATTAACAAATATCCTAGAAACCAGCATCCTACAAAACTGAATCTAAGACGACGTGAACCTTTTCCAAAGAAACTCATGTTTTGTTTTGTTTTTTCATTAATTTGAGTTTTAGATGCAGAAAATGACTTAACACAAATACTATTTTCATTAGATAAAATAAAGATGATGAAGTTTACATCGGTCTTAAAGAGCTTTATGTAAGTGGATCAAAATGACTAATATGCAAATAATTGCGAAATATATTTTAAATAAGTATACAGTGCTCTCCCAATATACAGTATTTTGGTACGTCCTGTTAACAACCATTTATGTGAAACCACTTTTTCTAGATGCGATTGTAATGTGTTGCTTTTTTCCCTGATGAAGAATCAAATAAATTATTAAACTATTGATGGACTCAGGTATTATCACAAACATGAAGTGTCTGGCCTGCAATTATTTTTTAACAGTTTAAAGATGGCACACTTGCTTTAGGATTACTGCCATCCTGTGGAAGTGAGGAGAATGAGAGCCGGTGTTACACAAGCTGGACCGAGCTGTTGACACCTGATCTGGCCATGCCGAGGCTGGGTGACTTTGCAAATGTCTTTCTAAACCAACGGAAGGGAAACTAGTTTGTGTTTTAAGGGGCTGAGGCTTTTAACATGGATGAAATGTCCTATTGCTCTTTTTCTAATGGAGAAGAATACAAAAACCACTTCCAGCCTGGTGAGTGACAGACGCGTGAGGTTGCTTGTCGAGGGGAAACAAGTCTCCCTGTCGTGAACATAAAATCACGACTCTTTTCTTTGCACTCAGGTATATATGTGTGTTCTGAATGTGGGCACGAGTTATTTTCCAGCACATCAAAATTTGAGCACTCCACTCCTTGGCCGGCCTTCTCAGAGACGATCCACGAGGACAGCGTCTCCAAACACCCCGAAGCATGGGGACCCATAAAGGTAGATTATCATCCCTAAGCAGCACTGTTGACAAGTTACCTCGACTAAATTGGATTTACTTAATCACTGTGAGTTTTGAGTTGAACATTCTTGATTTGAATGTGTCAGGTTTGTTGTGGAAAGTGTGGCAATGGACTGGGCCACGAGTTCTTGTATGATGGACCAAGAGACGGGCTGTCACGCTTCTGAATCTTCAGCAGCTCACTGATGTTCATCCCTAAAGGTGGGCTTTTTATGTAAATGGTTCTACTGTAGCTTACACACACACTATTCACCTTTAACCCACTCTTTTGAACCTCTCCACAGAAAAGGTTGTTGGGCAGAAAGGTGAGCCGTGAAAGAGAAGGCAGTTTTCTGCTGCTGTAGGTGCAGACAGTGGATGAAGTGCTCGGGAATGAAGCCATAACAGGAATCCCGGCTACTGATGGATGCTGGTCTCACCTAGCAGAAAGGACAGGCTGATCTCAACCACTTTAATAAACCACAGCCACAGAGACATGTATGTAAACTAACTGCTATGTCATACAGATTCAGTCAAATCCATTTGTACTGTACACCTGTTTAATTTGCCTCTCTGGCAAATAGTTTAATGTGTTTGAAAAAAAAAAAACTCTGCCAGATGATGGACCTTGTTTGTCTTTGTATTGCACATTGTTTTCTGGCCTTGATATAAATTAATTTGCCCTCCTGCATCTGTGAAAATCTGCGGTAGCCTATACATGAACGCCAATCCTCAGAAATGCAATTACACATTTTCATCAGCAGATGGGGCTATATACCCTGTGGTCCGTTCTTTGTGTGAAGAAAACTTTAAGACACTAAAAGTAAAGTGAGATTTTAGTAAGAAATACCACTAATACTACTACCAGCTCTGTTGATTCAGGCTGTCTCGGTGTCATCTGTCTCTTTGTGTAATCTCAGAGTGACTCCATATTGTTGAGATCAGGGCTCTGTGGGGGCCAGACCATCTGTTACAGGGCTGCTTGTTCCTCTTGTCTCTGAAGATGGTTCTTTCTGACTCTGGCTGTGTGTTTGGGGTCGTTGTCCTGCTGCAGAAGGAATTCTGGACTGACCAGACGCCTCCCTGAGAGTCTACATCTTACAACCTCAGTGCTCACAACATTTGCACTACACTGTACAGGACTACAACATATGGCTGGATATTAATATGGTGAATGAAGGAGTATACCCTGTGACTAAAGCAAATATACTATAATGAATATTTAGTTAATTTAACAAAATAACACATTTAACTGTAGTGTTCAGTCACTCTTTATTTGTGTGCATTATAAAATTACTTGGAGAGAGTTCATGTCTGAAAAGATTCCGTGTCTCATATGGACCCTCTCAATTAATATGCCAAAATAAATAAAGTAAATATCTGAACAGCACGTCCAATGCAAAGTTCTGCAGGAAATGTGCCCACATGTCACCTCCCACTAATGCCAATACAAGGACCTGTTCTAGGAAGCAGATTCACTGAGATGTCTGGACAAAAAAGCATTTTCCATATCACTCCGTTAGAGATGTGAGGGGGCTGTGTGTTTTTCTACCCAGCCAAGATAACTCAATTACCTATTCCTTGGCCAGCCGAGCCGTGGAATTTCTAAACAAAGTGAGGATGCGGGGGGTACGTTCAACAGCTCCGGTGCTGTTTAAGTGTCTGGGATGAGCAGGTGTGGAGCTGCTCATTTCAAACGCTGGATGGTCAGAGGGGGGAAGATGAAAGCTTCAGGGCAGGCCAGAGGATTAAGAAAGGAAGTGCCTGTATTCATAGTTAGTAAAGCATTTAAAGCACTGTTTGATTCAAATCATATGATTATTCCATGATAAAAAAGCAAGCAGCAGCTGCAAATGCGTCAATGTGTGTAATAATGTGCATTTTTGCCTTTTGCTTAAAGAGTAGTGGTAACACTTTACAATTAGGGTCCCTTAATTAACATTAGTTAGTTCATTATTAAGCATTAATATATAAACTAATGTGTTAATTAATGCTGAGTAATGCATACATAATAACTAATTATATTATTCAACTTTTATTATTACTTAATAATTTATTAACTAACTTTGAGTAGTAAACATTAGTTAACTGCTTACTAATAGGCTACATTAATTCATGTGTTTCCTAATCCTAAGTAATAAATAATAATGATTGTTAATATATCTGTAAACAATTAATTAATGCTTAATAATGTACTGACTAACGTTAATTATGGGACCCTTATTGTAAAGTGTTACCAGAGTATAAGAAATACAGAAAAAAGTGTTGTTCACTGTATTCAAAGTCTCTCATCTTTCCAGCTTTCAGCTCAAACCTTAACATTGTCTCACCTCAACCTCTTCATTAATTGCGTAAAACCTTCCCTGTGACTGATTAGATGCCATTGTTTTGTATCTCCTGTTTTATCTCTGCAGCTGGCACACAGACTAAACTGTCCTCGGGGCCGGGGGTGAAGTCTGGAGGTGGAAAAGGGGGAGTTTGAGAAAGGATGAGCTGCAAACCCACCAACAGACAGACAAAGAGGAAAAACATTCAAAGATAAACTAAATGTGAGAATGAGAGATGGAGAGGAAAAGGAAATTGCACAAAACACAGGACAGTAATTAATGTTTGCTATCTCAAAGAACACTCTTTGTGGTTGGCATCTGAGCACAGCTGTATGGCTGAGAGGAAGTAAACAGGAAGGAGGAAGTGGTATTCCGCCGATAGAATCATGAGACAGACCCCACTTTTCTTCCCCTGACCTCTGGGGCTCATCCTGCTTGTAAAGCAAACATGATCCTTAATTACATTAAACCACTACTATGCAGCCGTGAGGGCCGAAGGCTTCGACGTCCGACTGAACATATGTGTGGTTCCAGTGACTCATTCAACGGGACATCTTGTTTTAATTGTAACCTATATGAGCCTGTTGCTTAGATGTGGATGTTTACGGGCACTTGCACCTGCTTCTGTTTTGAGCCACAGAGGAAAAGTGTCTCATTCTGCGTCCTTCGTAAGTTCGTAGAGGTAATGTTCCCTAAAAACATCTGTCGTCCAGTGGCTCTGCTTCACCCACCACAGAAGCTGTGATCACTTTGTGGGAGGAATAAAAGCTCCTGAATGCATGACTGTAACAGAAATAGAGGAAACTCCTTTCATCAGGGGGTAATATCTGCAGTATGTGAGTTAACCCCACTATATGGGATGTCTCCATCTATACATGGTAGGGCTGCCCTGCACATGTTACACACACACACACACACACACACACACACACACACACACACACACACACAGACACTAACACACATGTTCGCATAACATCTGTCTTCCTCTGAGTACTGAATGAAAGGATAAACAAACCTTTTATACATGACCCTGGAATGTGATTTATGCTCCGGATCAAAGGAAAGTTCTGGAAACTGCAGGCAGTCCAGGTCGGGCATTGTTGTAATTCTGTCCGGACAACATGTGCTTGAAAGAGAAGAAGCCTATGAAAACCAAAATGAGAATATTTCTGCCCATCCTCTCTGACAGGCCCAGCAATGAACCACAAGATGAGATGATGTGTAGTTTACTGAGTTTATAAACAGATTTTATGTGGCGTGGGTATATGAAACACATATCTTGACGGGCCGTATTGGTTATAAACACTGTAAATTTGGAATGGGGAGTAATAAAAATACAATTACATTAAGGCAGAAACAATGGGAAACCTCAAATTTCGGTTGCCTCCAACAAAACGTCAACAGTTTAAACATGTGAGGGATCGCTTTGCAGAAAGCGAGCTTACACCGCAAAGCCAAAAAGTGCCTCGTAAAATCCCAAATATGAGGGCTTCCAGTGAGAAAATAAACAATATATGAAATTTCAATGGCTTCTGCTGCTTTATTGTCATCGTTATCACATGATCAGCTTCCTGTTTTAGAGCTCCACCAGCTTCAATAACACACTGTGGGGTGGGTTTGGACGTATGTATTTGCAAACATCACTCGCTTATCTTGCACTCTGATCTGTTTCAGGGAGATAGGGACCGCAAGACAGCAACACAGGCTGGTCTGACAGCTTCAAAGGAATACTTGAGGTGTGTGGCACTGGTATTGTTCGCAGAGATCAGGGAGAGGGGTCCGTACTTTTGAGGATGCTGGATCAACTTAGGGATAAGAGAGAGGGTTTAAAACAGGAGAATAAGAGTGGCTGATTGTCTGCCCACATGTCTATGGGTAACTTTTTTTTTGTTAATCTGCCCTGATCAGAGACAACAGGGGGTTTGAAAGGCCTCTAAGGTGAGTGCAGTAATCCAGAAAGACACCGTGTGCATCATGTCAAACAACTATTCTTTTCTACTTTGTGTTTGCTGTATTAGTTTCAGAGTCTGCGGCTGGTAAGAATGATCAAATGGAGCCTCAGATAAAAGTGTGCCAGAGGGCCAGGAAACATTTATCAAATACGCCGTCTCCGGAGTATGGAAATATCAGGAGGGTTTTGGATTTCAGCTGAATGATTTAGAAGGGGGCTCGGTTCACAGATAGTCAGAGCAAGTGATGGACTGTGGAAAATGGCATATTTGTGTCAGCGCGTGTCCAGAAATGTCAGGGGCCTTTGACGTCTGGAGAGGTTTATGGCACACTAAAAAACATCTCTACGCAGACAGAGGCTGAACGCTGCTGCGGAGAAGAAAGTAATTACCTCAGTCTTTCCCTAGCTGGGTATGATGCCACAGACTGTCGCCCTCCCACCAACCCCGCCCCCCTGTGGCCTAAACTGAACAACCCACCACCCACCCACCGACCCAGCTAATCCCAGCGGCCTGCAATTTGTGGCTGCTCATCCTCTGTCATCTTGGTTAGGAATCCCAGTGTATGAGATCCAGATCATACTACTGTGTGTTAGAGAGAATAACTGTATAGTGTGTGTGTGTGTGTGTGTGTGTGTGTGCGTGCGTGTGTGTGTGTCAAAAACGAGACAGCTAAAAGCCTGCTTGTTCATATTATTTTCCTTGTATGATCGTGCACATAATCTATTTGTGTGTCTGCTTGTGTTTGCAGCACATGTATGAATATTCTCTCTAAAGAGCTTTTGTGAGCTCTGCAACCCCCCACGGGCCCCAGATGGGTGGTCTTAATAGTCAAAATTGCTCCTTTGGTCATGCTGATTGCTAACTTCTGTGCAGAAAATGTTCATGGGTGCCTGAGCTCCCTTTTCTCCTCAGTGATTACAGTATAACCCAACCAAGAACCTATAATCTACACCAATCTCAGAATTATGAGACAGTTAGGAGATGCTCTGACTTTAGTCCAACTCTGTATTTAAGTGGTTAAGGCGATAGATGAACAGAAGGTGACATTTGTCTCTTTTACTACAGATCAACAAGAAAGATGAAATGCTTCCAGGGACAGACAATGCACCAGAGCAGGTCTGTGTGTGTGTGCAGTATGCGTTTTATGTCTGCACGTCTGTCAGCAATAGTTTGACATTTTGGTAAAAATACTTATTGGTTTCCAAGTAGAATAAAGGTGAATAACACTCTCATATCTATCCATTAAAAATCAAGCCAAAGGGACATTGTAATTGCAGATCTAGAAAGCCCCTCACTCCTCTTACATAAGAGCAAAGCACACAATGGTGACAAATAACACGGCTACATGTTTCTGTCTCATTGTGGTCGCTTCGTGCCTTTCTCTAAATGTTTCCCAGCTCTGTGTGGGTACTGTGAGGGTGTCTGGGATTATTCTCTGTCTCTTTGTTGTCATTTTGCATCTCTCTGAGGTCTTGTTGTGTTTCTTCGTTGCCACTTTTGTCTGCTTTTGGTCACCTTGTACCTGTCTGTGGCCATTTTGTGTCTTCATGGTCGCTTTTTGTATCTCTTTGTAGTTGTTTGATTGACTTTCCCACAAGAAATAGTAGCTGTCACTTCAAACTGAGGCTCTGCACGGTGTGACCCCAGGTACAATGGTTATGAAGGTACAGCCAGGAGCAAGTTAGAAGAAGTTTAGCTTAGTATAAAAACTGGAATCAGCTCACCTGACTCTGTAACGGCTCCTGAACATAACTCCTGTACTTTGACTGGTTGTGTCAAAACATTTAGAACGAAAGCAAAAGAGGCGTTCCTTAGACAAACAATGGAGATCAATGATTGGCTGTTTATTAGGCATCTTCATCCCCACTTTAGAGATGCTGATAGGTGGCTGTTGTTCGTTTTGGTCAGAGCCACGCTGCCTAATTCTTTCTGTTTCCAGTCTTTATGCCAGGCATAGGCTACCTCTTCAATAAGCACATTTCTCAAAATGTCTATTTCTTTAAGGCACATCTAGCTAACATCTATAATATTCTATTTTACTCACAAGAATTATAATTACCGGATTTAAATAAAGCATTTAATGTGTATGTTTGTGTGATCACATCTGGATCCTCCTCGTTGCATGAATGAGGGGAATTCCACACACTTTATACAGGTTTATGCCCCTTGGCATCTATTGTGCAACACACACACACACACACACTCACACTCACACACACTCACCTTTTTACAGTGAGTCCTCAAAGTATGCAACATCAGAGCCAATGATAGAGTTATCACTCATCAACGGCTTGCATCCAAAAAATAATCCTTGAAAACATGATTAATATTTCTTCACAGCATCAACGTTTGGCCCATACAAACTTTAATTCCCCACATTTGCTCTTTTTTCTTTTACTTTTGTGCCAGAAAAGCAAACACACTAATCTTACCTGTCAGTCACTCTGCAGTAATTGTTTCTCTTGATCCCTCAGCCTCTCCCCCATTGGCTTGTCAGTGTCCTGGATTTGTGTGGAGAACATAGTGTTACGCCAATACTACACTGTACTTCTTCACATGTGGCCTATCTGTAATGGCAGAAAGTGACTGAATGTTTGGTTAAAAAATATTTCAAATCAATTTTAAATGTATTTTGGGGAAGTCCACAGAAAAGGCTTCCTTCTGTCATCTGGACCAGGAGATCCGTTGCGTCCCCAAAAACATAGACCTCAAAACCTAAAGTGAGACCAGATGAGAGCTACAGGAAGGAGAGGAAGATTTGTGTGAGAGTGTGCGTGACTGTGTTGGTATGGCTCTTTTTTTTTTTTTTTTAAAGACGACTCAAAATACATTCCCACAGGAATGAAGATCAGCTTTTACGACTGGATGAGTGTTTTAAAGAAAGCAAACTCCCAGTTTCACCACAAACCTGGGCTGATTTGTATCAGGAAGTCTCGATACAAATCTGTCACCATAACTGTAAGAAATAATTTGACATTTGTGGGAATCTGCTTTCTTTCTGAGAACTGTGATACCACTCTCATGTCCTATCGTAAATTCGGTGACAGCCAATTAGCATAGCTTGAAACAAGCCTTTTTTTTTTTTTTTTTTTTTTTTTTTTTTTTTTTTTTTTTTTTACAAAATTCACCTCCAAAGCCAAGATGCCCTAAAGGGATATTTTTCAATTGTCTTTATTGTACAGTAACTGGGGAAAAAAGAGAGACACATATTGTCCTAAAAACATGATCAAGTAGCCTAATACAATAAGACAGCACTATCTGGTGGTAACTGATAGCAGAGATAGTTTAGTCAGCTAATTCATTTCTGGCACCTGATGCAAACCATCAAAGTCAAAGTCCAACAGAATTTGCTTTGCGTTAATGCATTATTATTTTTAAATAACACTTTATAATAACTACACACTATTAAGCATTAGTTAAGCATGAAATACTGAATTCTTCATTTATAATGCATGAATTCACTCATTAGTATGTAGTTTATAAACACAGTTAAAAACATTTTAATCATCATTGATAAGCACTAACTGTATTTAACTACATACTAATCATGCGTTATAAATGAAGAATTCAGTATTTGTTAATGCTTAACTAATGCTTAATAGTGTGTAGGCCTACTTATTATAAAGTGTTACCTTATTTTTATTGCATTAATTTCCACAGCCCTAGTACAAACACGACCTGTGAAAGTGAGTCACATTTTACAACCAAGAAACAGCCAGGCACACAAACAATGGTAGTTACAGTAATTGTTTTTACGCTATTGTTGAGGTACATGATATAACACATTGACTAGTGGATTTTATTAGTGCTGGTGGGTGGATTTGGCTCGCTAATCTTTTACAGAGCCTTTTTTCCTCTCTAACAAAGCTTAGTGGGCTTTGTTTAACTAAGCTAACAGGTTGGTGGCTGTGTAGCTACATAGATAGCATGAAGCTACAGACATGGGGTTTTTTTTTAACCGTTGCCTACTCTGTAACTGTTACTTTAACTTTCTTCAAATCCATTCATACTGTATCTTCTCTGAAATTGTATCCAAATAGTTTTATAGTTTTTAATTTGAATGATTAATTAAAACATGTCATTCTCATAAGCAAAACATCCCCTTTTTTCCATTTATCTCCTAACTGGCCTGTTTTTTTTCGTGGTAGGTCATATACTGTCGTTGGTACACTCCTGTCCCCTTAAGCCAAAACAACCATCAGCACCTTAGCTGATGGTTTGCTTGTTTGAGATGCACACAATTTCACATTCCTGTGAAACGCAGACTGCCCCCACAGGGTAAAAGCCCTTCTCCTGTTTCTTTCTGCAGCATGAAACAGTTTTGACACACACACACACTCCCTCTGGCCTGCAGGATCTCACTGGACAGGTGATACTATTTTAGCAGACCTGACTCAACAGTGAGGCAATGGACAGCTTTTTTTTTTGAGGATGACAGCTCTCTTTTCTCACAGTTTTCACACAGTCGACGTGACAGGTTGGAATTCGAAAAACATGGGAAAGTCCAGAGAGCGGAGAGACAAACTGCTGTGGTTTTACACCAGCAATTACAGCCTGTTAACACCCATCTGATGGCTGTTTGTGTTTTTGTTTACACATACTCTCCAGGTTTGATTAGTTTACATAAATGAACACATAGCCAACGATTTAATAATGAGACATTCACCCAGTTGCTCATTCACACGCATCTTCAGAGTTCTCCCAATTGTTTCCGTTGCGCTGTGTGAGTGTGAAAATTAACAAGCACGTCCTCTGGCTCTGGCCCGCTAACAGTAGCACAGTGTTCGATCCAACTGTCTGTGTCTGTGAATCTCAAAGATGGAAAGAAAGTTGTTTTTCACACACTGTGCACAAATACTGTAGATGGTGACAGTGACACATAAAAGGGCAAGGCTGTGGTCTGGAGCTGACGTCATGGCAATCAAGATTTAAAACGGCGAGGCCCGTCAGTGTAAGAAAGCCACACGGAGCAGCCCACAAACATTTCACTAAGTAACAGTTTGGGATTGGGCACCACAAGTGGTATACTGTATGTGAGTGGAACAACAGGCCTCCATGGATGCATGTACTCAGGCACTCATACCTGCACACTTGATATGTGCAGTCCGACACATGCTGCACTTCAAATCAATTCTCCTTTACAGCTGTCAGCTTTGCAGCCACACGCTGTGAGTGAGCTGGGAGGCATGAAACTCTACTCTGAACTAATCACAGTTGTCTCTCTTTTAACCTCTGTCTCACTCCATTTCTCTCATTCACATTCGTCTTCTGTCAAATACATACAATATAGACCCATACACACACAAGTTGCCTCACACACCCTGCTCCCCCCCCGCTCCTCCACCCTTCCCAACACACCCAGCACCGCTACGGAGCCAACCGCCAGATCCCACTTTTCACCGCAGAGCTGTGGATTAGAAAAGAAGGCATTTCCCAAATGGTCTGCGGCTTGTGTGATGACATGATTGTCATTCAGTTTAATTCCCTCTGTACTCTTTAGATTCCCTCTTGCCTGACTCTACTGCTACAATAAAGCCCCCAAAAGAAGGTAAATAACAGTTTGAAAAAACACGGGGCTCCTGTGCAGACTTGCTTCCTGGAAAGGTATTTTACTTTTTATTGCCAAGATGAAAGACAGATTGAAAATTGTTCTGTGCAGCTGCTTTCTAGTGGTCCAGGATGGCTTGCATGCATTTTTGTTCATGTGAAAAATATCTGTGGGCTCACACTGTATCTCTATACATGTATATAATTTCCGTAATTGAACATCCTGGCTTTGGGTGCTGCCCAAATCTAACCCTCATGAGGCTGGAATGAATCGCAGCAAACCCTTCCTCGGATATAAATTACTCCCATGTTGAACTTGAAGCATTATGTGGGTCTAACACTGTTTAATGTTTTCAAGGCCGCCGAGGCAGTTGCGTAAGCTGCAAACAAGTCTCCGCTCAGCTCCTTTGTACATCCGTCTTTTCGTTGATGTCTCTATAAAGCTTCAGGGCAGGTCTATAGAGTTTGAAAAGTTCTGCCTGAGGCCAAAAAAATTGAGGCACCTGTGTGAGGACATGGAGGGTGGGAGGAGGAGGAGGAGGAGGAGGAGGAGGAAGAGGAAGAGGAAGATGTGGAGCCAGGAAACTGTGCATGGATGGAGAGATCAGAGTGGTTTTGTTCCTTCGTCCGTCTCCCCATCCGACCATCATTCTTATTGACTTTGCACATGAAAGTTGGGAAGGCTCCAGGTGAAGGGTGGGGCTCCACCGCCACTTTGTTGTTGGCTTTTGTATTTAGCGATCCTCTGTACCTGAGGGCCTGACGGTTAAGCATCTAACATATTACAGAGAGTGTGTGTGACATCTTTCATTTCTTCAAAGGAGCTGCGCTACAGACACCACAATGTGATCGCTAAACTGAATTGTTATGGTATAATCCCACTTTAATCTAATCACCACATCACGACAAAGGAAACTAGATGAAAAAAACGAATTTGAGCCCACAAAAGCTATATCTAATGCAAGACAGTAGGAAATTGTCCTTATACAGTACATCTTCAGTCTGGAGCTCATTATCAGTAAATATCTCATTGATATTCATTCCAGACACAAAAAAACATGAGGTTCCATTTGTAAGAAACTACAGCCATGCCTCTGCACCGCTAAATGAGTATCTCCTGGGCTGTGGTTTCAAAGATCTGTCATGATGGCTTTAAGGATTCTGACTGGTATCTTGCGGCTATCGCAAATGACCGACAGCTTCTTCCTCATACTGGAAATTACAAAATGAGAGTGGAACATTTTGCCTTTACTCTGGAGGATTTGTAATTTGCTGTAATGGCTGACACATGTACATGCCATCAGCGGGCCTTTGGCTATGGAAATCTCTATCAGTGGTACACACAGGGATGCAGCGGCAGCGCACACCTGCAGGCGCGACAGTCGGGTATGTAGTCTGGACTGTGCACATGCATGCATAAGTGCCTGCACATGACTGTGAGCACACAGTAATGTACACAAAGGCAAAGAGACATATGTACACAAACACATCAACAGACAGAAATATTATCCAACCTCAATCACACACCGAACTTAAAAGTACAGTGTTAACAACTCGCATGTCATATTTGTTTCTTCAATGCTGCTGCTGTCTGTTTGTTTCTGTAATCTCACTGTTTATATTTCTGGGTCCAAACCTGTCAGGATAGCTCCAACTAGAGCAATTAACATGAGGGAAAAGCAAATAAAATGTCTGATGAAAGCAAAGCCTGGATCCTGACCTCATTCTGACTGAATCTGCCTCTAGCCAACAGACAGTCACTTCCAAAGCTGTGAATTCCTCAGTGCCAGTCTGGCCTCTCTTTGGATGGGTTTACAATGGCTGTTTGTACTTCAAAACATATCATTATTCTATATTTGCCACAGTCATGTCTGTTTCCTCAGAGACCTTTGTTTGAAGACTGTCGTTTTTTGTGTGGTCAAGCTGCTTTTTTAGTCTCATAAGGTGGAAATTGTAATCACAAGGCTTTGTGGTACTTGAAGAAAAAAAATGCAGTTTCAAACTCACGCCTATTCACTTTAATGTGGAATGTGAGATAGAAAAGAAAGACACCACTCTTGTTTACACTTCATTTGAAGCTCCAGCTACATTAGTCACAAACTCTGTAACACATTCTGTTACTGTGAATAAACATACCCACCAATATGTTACCTATATGATGACCATGTGGCACACGAGCTGAAAATGTAACTTAATTTGGACAAAACCTGATATGACAAAGTAGCTAAATCAAGTCCAGTCTTTGTGTAAAGCAAAATATGATTAATTAATGTATGAGAGTGGTATCAATCTTCATATAGCCTACAACTCTGCATATCCAACCTTTTCATCTTGTAAAATTTACTAGTAGGTTTTTAATAATCATCGAACAGAGCTAGTCTTCTCTCAGCTGTTCCTGTATTTGTGCTAAGCTAAGTTAGCCTGCTGTTAACTCTGACTCAGGGAAGCAAATAAAATGTCCAACTTTCTCTCACGTTTTTTCTCTCGCCAAGCAATCTCGGCGTTCTCCGAGGATACAGAGGAAGAGAGCTGGAATAAAGATAAAATGTAAAAATCTGCAATTAGGCAACACAGTGAGTTTGCCAAATTCATTTAGCTGTTATCTCTGTCTGAACCATACAGTGCCTCAGGGCTGAGTGTGTGTGAGTGTGTGTGCACCTCTTTCTCACCTCTCTTTACCTCACTCCGCCCTCTCCCTCCCTCCCTCCATCCATCCAGACGGCCGCCCTTGGTGTGTTAGTCAGGTTCAAAGTCTGAACTCCTTCTCTTTGCCAGAAGAAACTTAATACTCAACAGCAGCTTTAAAGAATCAGAGGGGAACATCCCAGTGCTGATCCTTCCTGCACATCCCCCAAAGGTGACACACTCAGATACTGTATTTATGGGATGGAGACAGAGCAGTCGCAGAGGGCCCCTCCTCGCTGCAGGCCTGTTGTTATGGAGGTTTGTCTCGGGAGACTTGTCACTATGTTGCCGGTGTGTTTGGCTCAGTGTTGAGTCTCAGGGTGCATGGAGAGTACAAGAGGTTTTGGGTAGACATCCCCGGGGCTTCTGTTATTCACTGAGACATCTATCAAATGGGTTCAAAGGGCCAAGTAGGATTTTCCTCTGTGGAGTCAGTTTACATCTGCAAAACACTGATGTGCCTGTAGCTCATAACAAAGTGCACTAGATTATAATTTTTTCCATGTCACACACATAGACTGAATATAGAAAGGTCACAAAGTCTTACAAAAAATGTCAATTTCTGTTTCAAAAACACTAAATTCAAATGTTAAATCTTTTAAATCACAGAAAATCAAAAAGATTAAGTTTTCAGATTGGAGTTTAAAAAGCATCAGGTGGTTTCATATAATAATGCATAAAGATATCTGAATGATTTTGCCTGCATGAAATGAGCACACATACTCAAGTCCATGTTTATACGTGTTTACTCCATATGGCTTGAGCAGGGGAGGGTGGAGACTTGTAAAAAAAAAAAAAAAAAAACGGGGCGTAAGAGAAGCAGAGGAGAAACCTTGAATGAGGGATTAGTGCACCTCAGAGCGCACAGACACAGCAGGCTAGGGGTCTCAGCTGACTGATAATAAATGAGTCGTGTAAAATGACAAAACTTTATTGACTGTTTTTTGGACTGGAAAAGGAAAGACCAAGACTATGCAGGCTGTTTTTTGACAAATCCACTGTGCCATCTCGCTGCTAAGTGGAGCTCTCCATGTGATGCCTCACTTTTACGCAACAGGTTCTGCGAGATAAATTCAACAGTATATCAACTCCGACCCATGTAGGAAGAAGAAGAAGAATGCTGTCACCGTTTTGGCGCTTTGGCATCGAGCAGGAGATCAACTCATGGGATGTAGCGGATGCAGAGTCAGGTTCAACTTTGGAAAGGTGCTGTCCAAAGTCTCGGTGTTTTTTACCATGGTCTTGATCTTCACCTACCTCTTCTACTGCCTCACCGGATTTTGCGACTCGGCTCCGAGGACTTTATACAGCCAACAGGCTTTAGACAGAGACTATGACATTTTGGACGATCGTCGCCGCGTTCTGGGCGACCTGCGACCACCGCCGAGCCCCCTCCAGGACGCGCCGTCTCAGCGGAACGGCACAGCCTCCGCGGACGCAGAGGAGATGGACGCGCCCGGAGAGTTGCTTCAGCACATACCACCGGACAGCGCCAAGGAGAGCGCCCAGAGCAATGGCATCCCCGTGTCCAACACTTTCGGGACCAAGAGGTTTCCGCAGGCGATTATAATCGGCGTGAAGAAAGGAGGGACCCGCGCACTGCTGGAGTTTCTCCGCATCCACCCGGATGTGAGAGCGGTCGGTGCAGAGCCTCACTTCTTCGACAGGTTTTATGATAAAGGGCTGGAGTGGTACAGGTAAGAAAGAAACACAAACTTTTTTTTGTTTTAGACCTAATTATGTGTATGTTTGAGTCAAATTACCTTTAATCTGCTATTCTACATACATACATTCATTCTAAAAACACAAATGACAGACATAATAGATGACAATGAAGCTGTGTGGCATCTCAGCCAATGCAAGATGATGTATGGTGGCAGGCTGAAGGGTCAGATGAGCATCAGTGAGGTTCCCTGCTGACACCCATTCACCTGTGCAGACATGCTGATGCCCCCTGTCAATAGACAAGACAGCAGCAATAGACAACACACTGTGGCTGATTTATTCAAATCAGCTAAAGCCAATATTCTACTTGTGTGCTGCACTGTAGATCAAAAGGCTGGCGAGGGCCCCGGGGAGCAGTTCATCATGCTGACAGTCCTCTAAACACCATTCATACACGTCAACGTTCATCCTCTATTAACATCCTCACCTTGTTCTGAAGGGTTCTGCAGAGGAAGCCAAACATGGTGGTTGCTCTAATGTGTTTTCCATGTATCAGGGGTATAAAAGTGACTCGTGCAATTTTCTGGGGTTGCATGTCACAATTTTACAGTTGTGCACACACAGAGGCAGATGAAAGCTTCATCAGCTGCTTTAGCAGTGGCACCAGCTGATTTGAGGTGACCGGGCTGACCAGGGCTATGATTTGTGTGTAGTTACGGCCCTAAAGAAGGATTTAGGGCTGGATGAAGCAGATCGTGATCATCTCCAGATGTTCCACAAGCTCCCGGAGAAAGTCTCAGCTGAGGACAAACTCATCAGCAGCAGTTTCAGAGTGCTATTTTGGACCTGTGAGTTGAGCATTAAAGGTGCCATACGGAGAGTGCAAGGTCTGACAGGATAAAACCCGCTCATTAACAAGCTCTTCGATGCCAAGACACCAAGGTGTAATTTAATCTTCTCTTGACTTTTTCTCTTTACCCCCTTAGCTGTGTCTTAACTGAGAACACCCGAACACATGGAAACACTTCCAGCATTGATAATTTTAGCATGATGCTAAGCTTCCTCTCTGTTTCTGTGCACACACACACACGCACACACTCATGCGCCACATACACATATGCAAGTTAGCACTTTGCTCCCTTATCTAACACTCTTCTTTCTCACATGTCTCTCTATACCACATGTCTATAGCCCATCCCTCTTCCCACATCCTTCTGTACCAATTTAATTCATCCTTCTCATGAATTTTTCTCATTCCTCTTTTTTTTTTTACCCTTCTCGTCTAGTTTCTCTTCTCTTAATTATTCCTTTACTGTTGAGGGCGTCTTTATGTGGAAATACCTGCGGCAGACCTGGTGTTTCCAGGGCATGTTTTATGTGTGTTTCTGTGTGTGTTAATTAGCCTGACTGGTGGTGTAAAGCTGTTATGTTTTGTTAGTGCTGTAACACAGCAGCAATACCAACAAAGCCTGTGAAAGTTAAATCAATCACAATAAGGGCCGAAAGTAATACTGTAATTATTTTCATTACCAAGCTTCTCATTATTTTCCTCATTAATGATTTTTTTTTTTTGCATAAAATGTCTATTAAACTTGAGCTCAAGGTGAAATTCAACCAACCCTAAACCCAAAGATATTCAGTTCCCTATAATGTGTAACAAAGAAAGACAACTAATCTGTAAATTTGATATTTGATGTTGATAAAATAGAAATTACGGTATATTATCAGTCAATTTTATGTCGTTTATATAGAAAAGCAAAACTGAAAAAGAAAGCCAATATCTGAAGTCAGTGTTTTTATGAACAAATGCATCAGCATTTGTAAGTGCTGATTTTTCAGTGGCTTATAGTATGATGATAAAATGAGTGCAGGCCGCCTGGTTTAGTTAAATCAACAGTGATGTGAAGTGTGTGATCCAACAAACAAACTGAAGTTTTTGAAGTTGTTTTGGAGATTTTTCATAGAAGATAATCTCACTGAAAGCTGAGGTGGAGAAGAGTTGGAAGGATTAACACAGCAACGGAAACTGGAGAAACGTGATCTTCGGTGAAATCATTGAAAGATGATTCCCCCTGTCGTCACTGAATCATAGAAATGGGGGAAAATCTGTTTGCTGTCATCTGCAGTGACCCACAGAGAAGCCTTGGGAAGTTATGGAGAGCAGTGACAGAAAGAAGTTATCCATCTGGAACAAGCAACTGTCTTCTGCTGACTGTCAGTGAACAGAGGGTTAACTCACCCTCACATCTGGAAGCAAACAAACAAACAAACAAAAACACACACTCGATTCAGGCTGCTGCGTATGACAGCCTCTGAAAAGCAGCTCTAAGCTTTGACGTTTTATCTTCTTCTCGGGTCAACAGGGTATGCAATGTATATGGATATAGATCTTTCACTGACTCTTTAATTTAATCTTAGCGTAGCACCATTTAAGCTACATTGTCTGACCTTTGCATGCTTGACTTTCAACCATAATCAAAATGAAAAACATATTCAAATGCTCCCAAGCCAGAAATATGTTCATCATTTTGTAGCGGTAAGTGAGAACCTCATTGTCTAATATAAGATTAGCATGTCTTACTGCAATTTGTGCGTTGAGATAGTCAGCTTGGTTCCACATGTGTTGGACGGAGAAACAAGGACAAACTGCAGGCGATTTTAGCAGATGGATGAGATTCGTGCTCTGTCATATATTGAGTCCTTGCTGTCAGATATTGGAAGAACCCAAGGCTGATCTACATACTGGAGACGCCTCATAGACGTGGCAGCAGGGATGCGCTGTTCCAACAGCATTGTCTACTGTGAGACAAACTTAGACCTCATTCATGTGTGTTTTCCATTTCTTTTATCTGAGCGATCCAGTCGGTCTCCTCTCCGCCCTGTCTGTCTCTCCACCCCGTCCTCTCGTTTGCATGTGTGCATATGAGCCCATTATGGGAATGGAAAAGCCACAAATAGCGCATTCAAAATGAAGCAAAGATTTAATGATTTTCTGTGTTGTTTTATGGCTTTAAGGGGACTTCATGGAGTGATGGGTTTCATATGGGAAACTTAAGAACCACCACAGAAAACAGAAAGACCTCAGCTTTCCATGGCACAATGGCTCTGATTGTCATGGCCTTGTCACCATGACGTTGTCTGGAATGACTAATCCATAAATGAAGTCTCCTTTTTTTTAATCTTCAATTTGATGACGTGAGAATGAACGCATTTGTTTTTGTTGTCTTGTAGTAGAACAAGCAGTGGTTTATTTTACTATAGCAGAAAGGAAAATCAGTTACACTGCTGTGGGTCCAACATCCTTGAAACCAAATGACTATAGTCTCTGTATGTCTGATTTATGAAAAGATCATTGATGCATTTCTATTTGAGGAAAAACTCAAAGTGTCATCAATATTTTGAAAGCTTGTCAATTGTTTGACCTACTGTCTTGACACCAAAGGCCATGGCCTGATCGGATAGCTATTAAAATATAGTACAAATCCTTTAAGGGCAGCAGCACAAGGGCAGGCAGGAATGTCAGCACTGCTGAAAACGACACTGGTCCTTAGATTATTATTTATATATATTATATAGGACTATGAAGTGATAACAAGAAGTCAGAGAGAACCATGCTGCTCTGTAGGTCAGTTTTTTTTTTCTTTTCTTTTTTACAGTAGCCTAATATAGCCTCGATCAAGTTAGTTGGATCAGCCAAATCTCCAAATCCAGATCTGAATGATTACTTCCAATTCAATTTTCCTTTCAGACTAACTAAAACATTAAACTACTGGCTTTTTATTTCTTACACTTTGCAATGAGATTATTGCAGTCTGTATGCAAATAGCCCTATCTTCACTATCCCATTAGATTGAAAGAAAATTAAAGACATCATATTTAAAGATATTGATTGGGCATAAGAGACTATTGATTGAACAATATTCAATCTGCTTGCATATTGAGCAGAAACTATTTGTTGTTGGCTTTATGAATGTTCTGTATTAGTGAATATAAATTAATCTTGATTAAATACTTAATATGCAAACATTGACCTTATGTTCATTATTGTATTCATTATTCATTTATGTATATATCTGTTAGGTGAGACTATTCTCTGTATTTTTTAACACTTGTAAAATACTACTTACTCCATGCTTTATCTTGGTATTTTCTATCCAGCCAGATTCAAATATTTACCATGTCTGGATTTCTGACAGTTGAGATGTATGTATAGACTTTAATGCACATGGGGCAACCTTTTCAGAGTGAGGGTGATTTTCCCAACACCTCATTCTGTGTCCATCCCTGAGGCCATTAGTGATAGAGGCTGAACGCGACTGATTGGTGTAACAGACATGGAAGTGGTCTCTTGTGTTGAGCTGTATAGTATGTTTTAATGGTGGTAGGTTTTGGCTGGAGTTGGATGTAGGTGGTGTTATAAGGTTTGAGTCGGCCCACACTCACACGCCATATGGTGGAAATTATAATAATTTGAGGTGCATTGTGGTCTATTTTGGGGTGCCTGTAAAGGCTTGGGGAGGTTTCTGTTGTGTCGCTTTAGCTCTGTGCTGCAGTTAGCAAGTGAGGAAAACACTGTGTGAAGAAATAGGCTACTGGGAAAATGGTTTAATGTTTTGATGCTTGGTAGGCACTGTGCTGCCATGGCCAGAAAAAGAATAACTGAAAGTTAAAAACGAATGGAAGTATGGAATAGAAATAGAATGATACTAAACTTGAACAGTTGTTGTATCACACGTCGTCAACAATTGCATGGTTTTAATGTCTGTATACAAGGACTGGGTAAACTTTAGTACTTAAAGACACTAATTGTGTACTAAGCATCAATTATCAAAAACTGTCAAAGGCTGAACGTTGGTATTAAATGTGTTGTCAGTGCCATAGACTTGTTATATTATTCTATAAGTATTCACACAAGAATTTAGTTGGGTAAAGTTAGATGACAAAGAGTTGAATGTCTGTTGGCACACTTCTGGTAACACAAGTACATTGTAAGTTGATGAATATTATTAATTGATTATGGCACCAGATGAAAGCTTGAGAGAGAGAAATCACCAAATGGTTAAGTGGTTGTTGAGATAGACAGTGTCCACTGTCCATGGTGGGTTTTCTGTTACTTTTGTTCAACATGAAGACGAATTTCAAAAGAAAAAACATTTTTATAGCCACCACTGTGATGTATTAAAAAAAAGCATTGTACTCGTATGGGCGTTGAAATCTCTAATCATCCCTTCCACCCTTGTGTCACCACTACTTTCATGAGCCAAATGTTATTGAACTCCCCTGCAAAGCCTGACATCCTGCTAAGACTCCTAATTAGGACTGGACGCTTAAACAGTAGTCACTAATTAGCCTTTGACCAATAAAAACCATCTCATTCCTTTATAGAAAAGTCACCCCCCTCACACACATGTGTCCATGATTTCACCCCTACCCACTCACCAACTCTTACACACACATGCACGCACACACACAGCCTTACAATGGTATCCTGCTGTAAACCACCAAAGATGAAAACGTAAAACACTGTCTCTGTGTAGTGAGGGCAAACCTCCTGTTGAGAAAACCCACCCCTGAGTCAATTGCTGCATCATTATTCATAGATAAAAAAAAATAATCTGATAACAATGTATTTAAAATCTGTGGGTGGCAACAGTCTCCCTGTTGTCATGTGGTTTCCTCTCTCTGCCTATGGAGAGAGATGACAGCTGTGAATTCACCTCCAGGCTGACGGTAGCGTGACACACTGCCGTCACACAGTGCTTGTGTGTGTTTGGATCTACAACTTAAACTTTAATACACACTGTTTCACTAGCTGTGAAATAGCCTATTTCTTATAATATTGTTGTTCAGTCTCAAGCCTCTCCTCAGGCTACGGTTGGCATTATTCCTGTTAATTCGTGTTCTGTTCCAACTTTGACGTCCGTGACACTTTGAGGATTTGCTGCTTGCTCAGATTTCTGTTCAGACAAAGAACACATAGACAGCATGGCGGCGATCGCCTTTACCTTCCCGCAGACAATGATGGCTCCTCTTGTGTCAGTGGCATGTTAACACACACAGCGAACTTCCAGGCTTTATGAAGGTTACACAGAAAACAACATTCAAATACATTTACTCATTTTCTTACAGAGAGTTTGATGACATTACAACCACACTGTGTCTGTCCGTTAAACATGAAGCTGCACTCCCTTTAGTCATTATTAGCTTATCTTAGCAAAGACACTGGAAAAGGAAGCAGCAAACCTGACTGTCAAATGAAAGAAAATTTAACCAGTTAACACTGAGATGACTAATATACAAAAAACAATGTTTTGGTTTCATTGGGAATTATGTTTTGCTGTCACTGTTTGGTTGCCAGGAAACCAGGGGTATAGGCTGGCTAATTTGAGACGTTACCACCCTTGGCTGTCGACTGACACATAACCCTATGTAAACTGTGACTATGACACTTTTACACTTTGGTTTTATGCAGAATAAACACATGATATACTGTATAATGTGTCAATGTGTGTGTGAAACTGATAGAACCAGGTTAGCTTTATTATCTCCCTGTTTCCAGTCTGTATGCTCAGCTAACCAGCCACTGTAGCCATACACTCAGTACAGAGAGTATCAATCTTCTCATCAGGATAAACAATTTATTTCAACTGCTCCATTTGCTGCTTATTGAGCTCACAAGACTTCTTTTGTTGTGCTTTTCTTGTCTCCTAGTCAGAGGGGAATGGCAGCATGTGTTTTACTCAGGCATGGAGGCGTAAATCGAGGTTCCCATGCTCATCCTGTCAGGCTGATGGGCCATCCGTGACCCAGAGGCTCGATCTGTCACACTCTAAGCATATAGATAGCACTGCTGTGAAAAATGTCCCCATACGTTTTGTTGTTCACTTCTCATTTATACAACTTTGATTTTCCACTAAGTTTTAAAATAAATCTAAACAAAGAAAGCATTTTGGACGTAGAGATACCTGCCAGAGCAGAAGTCTCCATCGACGTTAAGCGCACATGTTTCAGTAAATGACGATAATAATCCAAGGAATTTGACATCTGTTTCCGATGAAGAAAATGACATGATAATTGGATTTTTAGGATCTTTTTTGTCTGGATTTAATTCTGCTGTCTGTGCAGAATGCCTTTTGTTAGGGCACTACAGGGGATGTAGCTGCAGCACTTCAGCAGGAGAACCCATAATCGCGGGGGCAGGAAGCCTGTTGGCCACATCTTTGTTGCCAGCATTAGTATTTAATCTTCTGATCCAGACTGCCTAGAACATATCAGTAGTGTAATCAGTGCTGTGGCACTTCAGGGAGGAAAAGCGCTACATCCTTTTAACAGCAGGGAGTTCCAGACTATGTGGCTAGTCAGCAAGACTTTCCCATATAGCGCTAAATAGAAAACATCTTTGTGCTCTGAGTTACTCTCTTTGCATGTTGAGATGCAATAGCAGTAGCCAGAAATGTTGTTAAATAGAAGAGGTGTGTTTTAAAAACATATATAGCATGAGAATAGATTTACATCCATGAGGAAATTGGCAAGAAATTAATCATCCATGATCTGTTTACAGTTTCTCCTGACACCGTGTCCAAGAACAGATTTATGATAGAAAATGTCTTATATTGATTCTCTGATAATGAGACAAATTCTGTTGAGGGGGATAGGGACCTTAGCAGAGTGGGGGGGGCAAAAGCCACAAGTCATGAATTATTCATGAGTATGGAGAGGCAACTTATGGTCAATTACTGAAGTGACACTTATGTGAAGGAGTGAAGGACAAATCCAAGATTTTTGTCGAGAGAGGAGAGGGCAAAGAGGGAGATGAGCTCAGTTTCTAATCAGTAAACACTCTGCGCTGGCATGTGTGTGAATGTGTATGTGCACCAACACACTCAAGCACACACACGTTGAACAATCTGTCATGCAGAGACAGACGTATTGATCAGACACAGATAAACAGGGGACAGAGAGACAGGGATAGGCCATTTGCAGGTCTTGTAGTTGGATAATAATCAATTAATGGTCTTTTATTAGATGGATCATTTAATGGGGCTGATTGAAATGGCTTAACTTTAAGTAAAGGGCGAAACTTGAAACTTACTCAGGAACAACTCCACATAAGCCATTTTTCCTTGTTCTTGCTTACATTCATTGACTTTCTCTAAGAGAACAGACACCTTACAGCTTGGCATTGTTGGCTGTTACATTATTTTCTTCATCAATGTGCAAAGTATCTTGGCAAAGGTTGGGTCAGGAAAAGAAGACCGCAATTCTCGCATTGGAACAGCTCATTTGTGCAGCTATGTCACGTGACCATAGACCAGAGGTGTCAAATGCATTTTAGTTCAGTGGCCACATACAGACCTTTAAAATGACAACACAATAACCTATGAATAATGAGAACTAAAAAAGTTCCCCTTTGTTTTAGGGCAAAGAAGTACAAGTACATTATTACGATGTTTAGCTACATTTAATGAACTGTCCTTTTACAGAACATTATAAACAACCTGCAATTTCAACAATATTATGCCCCTTCTTTGGCAAATTCATCCCGTGGGCCAGATTGGACCCTCTGGTGAGCTGGTTTTGCCTCGTGGGCTGCACATTTGACACCCCTGCCATAGACTATAGAAAAAAAAATGATACTATCAGTCTTCAAATGCACAGTCTCTGAAGTATAGTGCTTGAGTCATCCAGCTGTCTTCTGAAACTCTTCACAGTCACACTCACTGTTTAGCCTAGGCCTACATATAATTGATTTGACATGTTAAGTATCTACACAGCAATAGTCTGATAATTGCTGATACTAAACACAGCTACTGTGAGCCGGTTGGCTTAGCACACAGCCTGCAAACAGAGAACCCAGAACAGCTTGCTTGGCAACAAAATCTAGCATACTTACTTAGTAGCACCTTTAAAACTCACATAACCCTTCCTAAAACAATAATGTGCTGTTTCTAAATGATACGGACTAAGTCTGTGGAGGTGGATTTTGTTCCCTGCCCTCTGGACAGAGTCAGACTAGCTGTTTCCCCTTCAAGGCTAAGTGGCCACTAGTGGTAGATTCATGTTTACCATGGCTACAGATGCAAGACTGGTACCAATCTTCCCATTTAACTTTCAGCAACAAATTGAATAAGTGAGTTAGGCCCATGTCAAACTGCTTGTTTAAAAAAAAAAAAGAAATCTCCACTTGAGTTTAAAATAAAGTCCAGCGCTGTGGCTTTTGAGAATGTTTGGCTGCACAACAAGAGTTTCTAATGACTGATTCTCTGGTTTGCATATGATTCAGCTGAAATTAAAAAAAAAGAAAAAAAAGTAAATGATGCTGGCAAGCTGCGCTCAAGATGTTTGCCAATCTTTCTGCAAGGCAAACAGCGTGTATTAATGTCCTTTAACTGATTGCTTTCATTGATTGAAATTAATTTCTGCTGCCAGTTGGTATTTTTGTACCAACTTCTGCAAGCAATGACACCACTGAACCATTAGTGTATGAATACAGCTTTTTATTAATCATTGAATCACAGTAAAAAAAAAAGAAAAAGAAAAAAAAGAAAAAAGAAAATAAAATCTCTTGGACGTCATTCATCCACATTGAGAATGGCCTCTTGTCTTGGATATGGACTTCGAATCTGAGACAAACGCAGCACAGGCTACATTAGCCTATTTGTTTATTTTATAAGGAGCCACATGAAAGCTCCCTGTTTCCAGTAACACAGCACAAGACGTGTTATGTAAATCAACTACAGACAATTCATTTGCTGTTTTGAACATTGCTCATCCGTTTGTCGTGCAAAACAAATCGTTTCTTAAATCGAAATCCACCACAGCTCTGCCTCATGCAGTCTTTCGGTGTCAAATGTAGATGCACGAGTGAACGCCGCATCTGTGATCCCCACACTGCCTGTTTGGCAGATAGTGCTGAAATAAATCTGTGTGACATGCAAGACAGTTACTTTGAACTGTAAGCAGATGCTGCTGAATTAAATCAATGAGAAAAAACTACTTTGACAAAGATTACTGCACAGCAGGTGCACACTGTTTGCAAAGCAGAGAGGAAACTTTTAATCAAAGCTAAATGTAAACGTACAATTTAAGATGATAGGGGATCAATCAAGTAACAGAGTAACAGCTAACAGATTATTGTGTGAAGCTTATCTAGGTACTACAGTAACACATAGTGCTGCACTCTGTACAACATCTCCTCATTGCTGCCATATGTTTAACACACTAGCTGAGCTCAGCATCTTGCCATCCTGGTCGCACTTCCTGCCGACTTTGGTCTGTTTGGTCTGTTTGGGGAATCCGTAGGGGAGGTGAGGGTAGTGCGCTTGCAGGAAGAAGGGGGTTTGGAAATCTGTAGGAAATTGCTGTTAAGTGGTTCTTGAGGCTTTGTGGTTTTGACTCATCAGGCCCATAGCGAGTGGATGGTCCTGTTGTGCAGGCCTTACAGCGGGACTCAGAGGGGCTGTCTGGGGCCCTTGTACATAAACACAGTACAGTGCTTGAAGCTTTAATCACACAGACTCTGGGGTGCTTTAATGTTCAGTGTATATAATGTGTTTACATTATCGCTCACTGAAGTCAGTATATGATTAGATTGCTAAGTGTGAGTGTGATTGATCTTGATTTGATTGATTGTACTTAGGGTCTCCACTGTGAACATTATATGGCTGTGGCAATAAGTCAGTATTGTGTTTACAGCTTGTTTGTCTGTCCCTGTTTTAATTATTAATGATGAATTATTATGTGCAGGAAAACAAGCTTTCAAACATTTGGCCATTTGAGAATGAGAAGCAGCTTCCTGTGTTGGCTTTAAGAAAAGAATACAAATTTCTCTGTCTGACCAGTTTCTCCTTTTCATCCAGGAATCTGATGCCTCGGACGCTGGACGGTCAGATAACCATGGAGAAGACCCCCAGCTACTTTGTCACAAAGGAGGCTCCTGGCCGTGTTTGCACTATGAACTGCCAAACCAAGCTCATTGTAGTGGTCAGGGATCCCGTGACGCGGGCTGTATCCGACTACACCCAAACACTCTCCAAGAACCCAGGCCTTCCATCCTTCCAGAGCCTGGCCTTGAAAAACTCCTCCACAGGTCTTATTGACACCACGTGGAGCGCCGTGCGTATCGGCCTCTATGCCAAACATCTGGAGAACTGGCTCCAGCACTTCCCGTTGTCTCATTTTCTGTTTGTTAGTGGTGAGCGGTTGGTGTCTGATCCAGCTGGGGAGATGGGACGGGTTCAGGACTTCCTGGGTCTGAAGAGGGTTGTTTCAGACAAACACTTCTACTTTAACGAGACCAAAGGTTTCCCTTGCTTGAAGAAACCCGAAGGGAGCAGCCGACCTCGCTGCCTTGGAAAGTCTAAAGGCAGACCCCACCCCCAGATTCCCTCTGAGGTCCTACAGAGGCTCAGAGACTTCTACAGGCCCTTCAACCACCGCTTTTACCAGATGAGCGGACAGGACTTTGGCTGGGACTAACAGAGGAGAATTCTGTCATAGCCCAGAAAAAAAAACAGTCTCTTACATTTTGGAGAGATTTACTGTTTAATACTATACAGGGCTGACGTTCTCAGGGACGGGGTAGAGGAATACAAACTGGGACTCCTTTTGGACCATTCTGCCTCAGTGGAATCAACATGACATGCAGCACTCATGAACTGTCGCTATTTTGTTGTAGAGTGAAAAGCCAACATTGACACTTTGCTGCCAGTATGCAAGTTACATGCATAGTTAATGGCTTAGTTGTTAAACTATTAAACCATGTTCTTGCTTGTATGTTAATGTTGTATAAAAGTTAGAAACAAACTAGGTACCAAAGGGAAAGCAAAAAACATTGCCTTCAAATATCATTTTTGTATTGTTTCATGTTGTGTTTATAAAATAAGCTGATATTTATAGTTTCTGTTGATTTGAAATACAACAGTTACATTTTTTTATGAAATAAATGTATTTATTACATGACAAGACAAGACATTGAAACTGACACTATGTTCATAGACAGGACATTGGAGAAAATGTCATACTCCATGATAAACCACTATTTCTTTTCAATTATTAGCAGTGTTACTAAAAATAATTGCATTTATATTTTTATTACATTTACTGTTTCCAAATTGTCCTTGGGATGCTACATTATCTTCGTTTGACGTTGGAGGATATTTCTTTGTATATTGCAGTTACTGCACCAATGATACCTCATCTGTAAATATTAAATACCGATCATGAACACATTCCATAAAGGTATTTGTAAATATTCTTCCGTTTGAAACAGCATCACTGTTTCAGCCTGGACAGCACCAACTGTATGTTACACACTTCCACAATAAGATAAACTATCTTTATCTGTGATTATTTTTGGACCAGTTTTAATTCCATATGTAAAGTACTCCAAGCACAATAGTTTGTGTAAAGCATTCATTCTGACTCTGATTCTCTGTGTTGTGAAGTAAAGTTTTATCTCACATGACATTCGTACTGCACTGTTTCATCCTTTCTCATTTCATGTTACACTATCTAGACCTTCATACTGGAGAACTGAAGAGAAGAAGACTGGAGCCTGCAAAAGTGAATACTAATCCAACGGATGTAATACATGTAGCTGGAACCTATTTGCCATATTCTAATCCCTTTATCTGTGGAAGGATCGGCCACTATTCACTAAACCCCTCCAGCTATAGTCCACTCATATCTTAGCGACCACATCAAGCAAGTCAGGCCTGTTAAGCTTTGGGTTGCTCCACATGTTAAAGTGGGGCTGTTGCAACTCCACATTAAAGAGTTTGGAAGATGGTGACTTTTAAAAACCATAAATGTATAAGATGTCGATGGTATCTCTATGGCCAAAATAGCACATCATTGAATAACTAGGTTACAATAGTTTGTATTGTTAGTATGTTAAAGTCATTGCATAAAAACAGCTTTCTTGCGTCTTGTCACAGCCAAGGAGAGGTCACAGGATTCACCTGAAGTGAACTCAGACACATGCAAGTTAATTTTGAGAAGATAAAAAAAAGCAGGACACAATATAGTATCAAAAATAAAAGTGAAAATAGTGTCATCCCTCTTACGTAAACTTTAGCTCTCTCCAAAGCTTGACTTTGTTTTCTCTCGTTTCATCAGTAGAGAGAAACCTCATCCTGACTTGTTTCTTTCCCTCAGTCTTTCTCACATTGCTTTTCCCCTCACCACTTCCACACAGCGAGGCCACATGTACAGTCTGAGGCCTGTGTGCACTGTGGCCCTTTAATTATGAAAGATGTCAGCTCACCCCCCCCCAAAAAAAGCCCCCTCCTTCCTCTCTGGGCTCAGAATTAGCAGCAGAGCTCTTCTCTTTCATGGTACACTATCCTTTATGAAAGGAAAACAAATACATCTGCTCTGGTGGAACAACCCAAAAAGGAACACACTCTTATGAACTGAAATATACACTGAACTGCAGATGTTCTTGTAACAATGCATGGCAATATCCTCAGCCAGTGCTTGTAATCAATGATTAAACCAAAAATATCCAATCAAATCAATTAAAACTGAGCTTTGTTTGTGGAAATGTCAGTGGTTTATGAGTGCAAAAATAGCATACTGCTCGCATGAGTATGTCGGTGTGTGTCTTTGGTTTGCATGCACACACACGCACACACCCAGAGCTTTGGCCCTCTCCATGCATCTTGCCTCTTCTAGTTCCAGTCCGTATTTCTGTCACATCCCCCCTCTGTTTTATATGTCTGGCATTAGCTTTTAGTGGGCCACAGTAAAATTTAAACATGGTTGGCTCACTTCATCTGTGCCAACTTTTATTAAGCTGTATTACCAGTCATACCGATAGCTGCCTTCTCGCTGTGCCAGCCCAACAGCAGGCATTACAGATAACTGATTTGCCATTCTGCCATCTGGGAAAGATGTTAGTATTGGCATTTGCAGGACTCGCCTGGTCATTAATTTTCATTAAATCAGCAGGACGTTCACCATAATCTACAGTTGTCACCAAACACTGGTAATGATGTGAGAAATTCAATCGAGGCAAATGAAAGAACGCAAAATAAAAATGAAGGAATGATTGATAATACATGCCAAAAACTGGGACATGAAGACGACATTTACTAAACTATAACTTCATCCAACTCTGTGATCTACGCAAACAAGGCTGACAATATATGGCCTCTGGTCTATGTTTGCACATAATGAGCTCATGAACAGCCAACCTCCATTTGTGGTCGGCTGAGCTCATATGTGCTCAACCAGCATTGAGTCATGTTTATTGACTCTGTCATCAATATTTTAGGTGTATGGAGGTTCACAAAATTCATGATTTCATTTGATTCAGTAGGGTACACTGGTGTTACTGTTCTAACTTAAAGAAAATGTATGTGTACCGTAATTCATTTTCATCACCAGTTTATTTATCAACTCTATACTGGCCAAACATTTGAGTCTTCAGAATATGCAACGTGGAAAAACTTAAGACTGCTTTAACAGCACAACAAAAACGATGGTGGCAGTAACAGGTGGTACTGTATTGCATTAACTTTAAGTGCCCCTCCACTACATAAATACACAGGGTCAGGGATGTTATATTATGATCTGTTATGACACAGTTAGCCAATACACTACAATAGTTTATAATATGTCCCATAAGAAATGCTACACTACAGTGACTTGGCATTTAAAAGTAACAATGGATAGGCCAGGTGGACTGGACTGCAGGTGGCAGGATAGCATGCTAACTTTAGAAGACGAAAAGAAGTAGTGAAAATAAAAGCAAAACAAGAATGTATACTGGTATTTCTTTTTTACCTCTAGAAACAGCCCTTGGCAAGTAAGAAGATGCTGAAGTTTGATGCTGAACTCACGATGTGTCATTCACACTATCACCTGTTAATGCTAATGTTGGCCAAGGCAAAACTTACAAATAGCTCCTTTAAAAGTCTAAAAATGACATCAGAGATCAATATATTAAAAATTAACCACTGTATCACAGAATCATTCTGTTCAACTCCTACATGTGCTGTTCATAACTCCAAAAAAAAGGATTGTTATTGCTGTTCTTTTTCACATAGTGCCAAAGCTTGGGTCCAACAGTTTAAAGTCAAAACGAGTTGTCAGATTCAATACTCATGCCAAAACCAGATGATGGAAAGAGTGTATCTTTTTCTCTTAGTATCTAGGAATTCTGGGCATTTTTGGGTTACGATTGCTCAAAACAACTGAAAGGCAAAGACAATAAATTACCAGTCCATAAAACACTATTCTCATGGGGACAGTAATTTGTTTACCTCTGGCTGGCATGCAGCCTCCAAGGATTTGAGCCCACAGTTTTAACACATGCCATCAATTCCTACCATTGTGGATTTGTTTGCATGAGTGAAAATCACCCAATATGGACTGAGTTAGAGGCCAGGGTGACTATTTGAGATAAGGCGTGATGAGAGATGTGTATTTTGTGTGGTGACTCTTATTTGGGAGTAATGGGCACATGTCAGACTAATTAGAAACAGTCTGAGGTCGGGATGAACCACTCATGAGAGCTGTGCCGAAGGAAAGCAGGGTGATTTCTACATATCAGATACAAAGTAGGATTAGAGTGTAAAAGTAGTTTCCCTTTGAGCAGCCACAAATGAAGACGGTTCATAGTATGTACTCCACACGTTTTCTACCCATACCGCAGTCTCCTTAAGTTCAAGGAAGAAATGCTCGGGGATTTTCTCTCTTCTCTGTGGTTTAGGCCTCACAGTATCTTGTTAAATTGTGACTCCGGCTTTAATTGATGAGAAAGTAATTTGGGTTTGAGAGATTTTCAAATGGTCAGGGGAGCTCAACACAAATTGGGGAACTCTTAAGGGATATGGGATTAAGAACTTTTACAATAGGATTTTATAACATTGTTTTTCTGGACACGTTTCAGCACATACTTGTGTTGCCATTTTAGTCTGCAATGTACCAGCTATGGTCTGCTTATTGGGCCTTGATTGGAAAACTTGAACAATCTGAGTTTATAGACAGGCTTACACTTGGTTGATGAGGTACTAACTGAAACGCTGCTGCCAATTGTATGGAAACCTTTCACACACGAGAAATAAAAGTGCATTCTAAAAATGAAAATACAACTCTTCTGGAAACTCAAATCCCTAATGTAGGAGCATTCACTTTTATTTGGCTTCAAGAAATTCAAACATGTGGAAGAAGCATGGAGAAATCAAATGCTGCCTTTAGTTGTTAAGTCTACGTTATGTTCCATGGTATACTGCCCACTTTGCTTTCCACCTGCATCTTCAAACAAAATGTTAACACACTACGTGCAGTCAATCACTCTGAATGAAAGGGGCTCGCACCTGGCCTTCATGCATGGTTTGTTTTCATTTGCCAAAGAACCCATTCATTATTCTACAAGAATACATTACAGGCCCATAGTTTGGCCTATAAAAAAAAATCACAAATTGGTTCTTGATTTGCTGCGTGGCTTTATTAATCCCCAAATACCCACTTAATCATTCAGTGGGAGTGACTGAATAATTAAATACATCGTAATTGCTTGCATGCAAGAGAACCAGTCAAAACTTGTCAATGATGTAGGAGACATGTAAAGAGGACAAGGCCAATCCAGATCAGACGCATCCAGTCGCCTCTCTGCTGCTCCAAAAATGAAATAAAATCAATTTCCTGGCCATGTGAGTGCATGTCTTTTTGATGCAGTATGTCATATGTATCCTTTCTGACTCAGTCCCTCCAACAGTTGCGTGTGTTGGTGGTTTTTTCTAAGAATGGCATAAGACAGCAAACCACAGCACCGCCTCACGACATACAGTGCAGCACGCACAGTGAACCATCGCAAACGGTCATTTTCCTGAATGCATGCGTACGCACACACACACACACACGTTGGACCTCCCTGCATTAAAATGAAAGTATTGCACTGGATGGTTTTATTCCATGAAAAAATGTGAGTCAGTGCAAAGTCAGTGCAAAATCTTTTCAAATCTTCTGCCACGTGTCAGTCATCTTAGGACGATGATACAGTCCATGGCAGCATCTGTGCATTTTATGACCAAAAGAATATGCAATATGTATTTCTTTTAAGTGATTATACAGACTGAACAGGACTGTAACGTTAAAAACTGTTTTAAAAGCTACATAAATTAGCTTCTCTTCATATGAAACACGGTTACATGTTCAAACTTGTATTAATGTTCAAGTTATTTTCCTCATGGACCTGACAGATTTGACCTGATCACCTCCAGCAAGATGGATTCCTCTGCACTAAAAGGGATGGACTGATGGCTACTAACAGATGTTATGACATGTCTGAGGTAATTTGTCACATATGGTGTGGTACAGTTGCTGTAAAACAAGTCTTATAGTCAGCTGCTCATGTATCCCATCTTGTGCTGTCCCTTTTTGGTGTATATGTGCATTTCTGTTCACACAAATGTAATTGCTTTCATTTTCTTGCATCATGACACCTATTAAGAAGAGCAGACAAAGTGTAGAAGCAAATAAAGTTAGAGCTTAGCATTCTTGTCTCTATGCTTCCATGAGAGTGAAACACAAAGTATAACTGAGGCTGATGGGGATGTCATTTGTTTTACATCTATTTCAAATATCAAAATCCAAATTTCACTTGGTGATGATGCAGATTGAAAGCTAGAGGATCACCAAGGAGACAACAGTTCAACATCGTGTGTAGCCTATATAACATTTCATGGCAATCTTCTCGATAGTTGTTGAGACCCTTTACAGTATTTCAAACCAGAAATGTCAAATGGTGGTATTAGAGGGCATCTCAGGTGTCAGATTTTTATTTTATTTCCAGTGGTGGACTCAGTGACCATCAGACAGATCAACATGTCTTTTTAAGACCAATATGTGGTAGAAAATCTACTGTCAACAGGAGGACCACCGCCCCGTCTCCACTGTTTGGCTCAGTTACCACCTTCATGTCATGGATGACATCACTGTGAGTCCGAGTCAGATCGGAAGACTGTTGTCTCCACGTAATCCCCTCTGCCTTGAAAGCGTCAAATATACCTTCTCCGTGACAACATGCTGCTTCATGTGGTGAACACTAAACCAGAGCTGAGCTGGATCTTTGAAGCCATTGTTAAAAACCTGTGAGGGTGTAATACCTTCAGTCACACAGGGACAATGAACAGTATGATTCATATCTCATAAAGGCGACAGCACCTGTGAGCACATGCTAAGCTGTGCAGGGCTCCAACTCTGTTCTAACGTGGAGCGCAAAAAGAGGCCACGACTAAATTTCTCAGATCCCAAATCTAATTGAATCTGTCATAACTGTTCTAATGATGGACACGTATAACCTGGAGCCCCCCGAGGGCCCGGGTTGGGGTAGTGTGAGTCTTGGAGATAACGTGCCCTACAGGTGTGGAGAGATGATGTACACAGACTCAGGTTACAGCAGACTGGCCTGGGACAGGTTCATGGAGGCTCTGATTGATCCTGAAAACAGAGAAGCCTGTGGGAGAATTGTAATTGAACCTGGAACAGATGTTAAACAGGCCTGGAAGAATGTGCTTATTCCAAAGGTAGATAGTGGGAAAGTCAAAATTACACATAATGATAACGGCAAAGGGAATGTTACAGTATATATAATATACAGTAATACTATAGTGTGAAAAATTGCCACAGATGTTGGGACTTTCTGCTATTATTACTGTGACATTATCATTCTATTCTGGTAATGATCAGTTTCACTACCTCAAATTCCATATTAACATGGTATTTTGAGTCCATGTTAACATATTGGTATTTTGAGCATGACTTGTGGTGTTGTGGTGTATGACCTTTTATGACAAAGAATCATCAGTCATTTATTGTGTCTTAGAGGCATTTGATTTTTAATTTACCTGACTAAAGTCAGTTTACACCCTCGGGCATTGCTGTACTTATAACATCTATTCCCTTTGTCAAAAATATGACCTGCAGGGTGAAAATGAAATGTAATGAAATAAGTAGGCTACTGTACTTCAACTTTGGGGTAAAACAGTCCCATTCAAGACTATTTTAAATCTCAACTTTTTAAATTATGTTATGTATCTAACCAGTGATGCAATGTTAGTAAACACATAAGCATTGGACTACAATCCAATGTTTGAGGTAGGCTAACTATGTTTGAGTCTGTCCATTTCCATTTGTGCTTCTTATTATGTCAGAGGGTAATGCTGTACTTTTTGCTCCACTACTTTTATTTAAAACGGTGGTTATTTGATACAGATAATACAAAATATAATCAACAAATGCAGGTATATTATTGATCTCAGTTGTTCAAAATTAGCACCATTATCAAATGCATCATTAAAAATGCAATTATACAAGTCTGAAATCAGTCACTCTGGGTAATTTTCAAACAACTTTTGTAATTCAGAGCAAACTTCTTGTACTGTTGCACTGACACTTTTACATTTGTATAAGATCTCAATATCTCTCCAGGCATTGTATTTAACTCATTACAGAGCATATAAAGTGGTTCAAATTAACTCCGTCTTGGCGAGCTGGATTAAATACTAACAATGAATTAAATTTCATTGTCCTGTGTTGGTTTGAGATAACAGTCATACTCTCAGCCTACTTAAATTTTGAATGCAGTTTATTTGTGTGAAAATATTTTACATGTCATTGCATCTTATCTTTGAATAATAAAAGTATGGAAAACCTCTCCCACCACAGGGGCTTAAAAGCAAAACCACAAAAACAGCATCAGCACATAATGCATGACTCTCAGATCCTCGGTTTGAGATGCAGTAAAAACTGATGATCACCAGTACAAATCCACAGATGATGCTGAGATCAATCAATCAATCAATCAATCTAACCAAACTGCTTTATGGACTCCAAACCACTGAACAAGGCAGCATTAAACTCATCAGTAACATGGCATTGGTGGCGCTGTACTGCCACCTGCTGGTCAGATGCTGAGGAATTATTTGACAATTAAAATTCAAGTTTACAGTACAATCACTCTCTTCTCACGGGCCTGGTCGTATATTTCATATTTCATCTTTTCCCTTAGTGTTCTTGTCTGTTAACTCTGAAGCTCATAGTGACTATGTCCTCAATCCCAGCCTGCAGCTCGTCATGCTCTGCACGGCGGAGACTCCTTTGGGGGTCCCGGTCAGGATGAGATCCCCCTCCTCATCAGATCCTCGGTTTGAGATGCAGTAAAAACTGATGATCACCAGTACAAATCCACAGATGATGCTGAGATCAATCAATCAATCAATCAATCTAACCAAACTGCTTTATGGACTCCAAACCACTGAACAAGGCAGCATTAAACTCATCAGTAACATGGCATTGGTGGCGCTGTACTGCCACCTGCTGGTCCACACAGATGCTGAGGAATTATTTGACAATTAAAATTCAAGTTTACAGTACAATCACTCTCTTCTCATGGGCCTGGTCGTATATTTCATATTTCATCTTTTCCCTTAGTGTTCTTGTCTGTTAACTCTGAAGCTCATAGTGACTATGTCCTCAATCCCAGCCTGCAGCTCGTCATGCTCCTGCACGGCGGAGACTCCTTTGGGGGTCCCGGTCAGGATGAGATCCCCCTCCTCCAGGGTGATGAAGTCGCTGATGTAGCTGATGAGAAAGGGGATGGAGAAAATCATCTGGTCGGTGCAGCCGCTCTGCCGCAGCTGGTCGTTCACCTTCAGCCACAGCTTCACGTTGCCCGGGTCAGGGATGCGCTCGATGGGGATGAACTCACTGACGGGGCAGGAGGTGTTGAAAGCCTTAGCCAGGGTCCAGGGCAGACCCTTGGACTTCAGTTCATCCTGGACGTCTCGGGCTGTCATGTCCAAGCACAGCGCGTAGCCGGCTACGTGCTCCATAGCGACGGACTGGGGGATGGCGGTGCCCCCTTTCCCGATCACCACCCCCAACTCCACCTCATGGTGCAGGTTGCTGGTGTACAAGGGCACCAGGATCGGGGAGCCCTCTGTCACATATGCAGAGGGGGGCTTCAGGAAGAGGACGGGCTCTGTCGGAATCGCATTTTTCAGCTCCTTGGCGTGATCCGCGTAATTTCTCCCGACGCAAATAATCTTCCTCCCCCACTCCCAAAACCGGGATATATTTCGTGCTGTCATGTCTGTCTGTGCCGCTCCGAAGCAGTCAGTACTGGTATGGGACAGGTTCAACTACACTTTGACCGTCACTCAGGACAGGAGAACCAGATTAACCTACGGCAACCGCAAAGGGACAAACACAAAAAAACGCAAACAATTAATCACATCCATAAAAATCGATGTTTATGCGCAGTTTATGCGGATAAAAACGACACCATTCACACCCAACAATGCCTCATTGTGGATTGATTTTTAAAACTATATAAAAACCGCATTTTCCCACGTGTTTAAGTGAATATACACGATCGACTCCCCCTGGTTTGATTGGAGACGCCTGGGAGGTTGGAGTTGAAGAGGGGGCGGAGGCGGAACTGAACCACAACCAAACTTTTCTGGTTCATACGACTGCGATAAGGCTGTACGGCTGTACATAACGTTACTGTTGTTATGTTATTCAGGTCCCTAGCAGGGAGTGCCTGCACTCTAATAGGAGCTGCAACAGCATTCAAGTTTGGTACGTCCGCATGTTTATTTTGTCTCTTTTATTAGCTACATACAGACATGCAGCACGCGTTAGCCTGTTTATTATGTAGTTACGAGTTGCTAACACGTTTTTTTTCCCCTTTGGTCGTGTATGAAGAAGGAAGCTGTCAGATGTCCACAGCTGGTCTATTTTAGAGGACCCGTCCTGTCTCTTACATAATATAATCTGTGACTTATAATTTCATATCAATGTTTTAGCCTGGAGATGTCAAAGTGTGACGCGTTTTTACGCATTAGCATCGAAGCTAACGTTGTTTATCAGTGCTATGTGCAGTGTAAACAAACAGCTTCCATGGAAAAGACTGTAAAGAGTTAAATGAGACTCACGCCGGGAGTTGTCTTCGTGTCAGCCTGACGCTGGTATTTGTGTCACATGTGTGCTGGTGTCCTCTCGTAGCACCTGTGGAAGTCAAGGCCCAGGCAGCTGCTCTCCTTCACAGCGCCGTGAGGAAGTCCTCCCTGGTGGAGCAAGACAACATGAGGGTTGAACTTGTCCCAGCGCTCAGTGACAACTACATGTACCTGCTCATTGATGCGGACTCCAGAGAAGCGGCTATCGTTGACCCGGTGGAGCCAATAAAGGTCCGTTATTATTATATTATATTATATTATATTATATTATATGTAAAAAATGCATAGTTTGGCACATTTTCTTTTACACATAAAAAAGAGATACTCAGTCTGTGAAACATTATAATACTTAAAGAAAGGTGCTTCTGTTTAACAAGTGCCTTTTTTTTTTTTTTTTTTTACTTCTTTTATACCTGCAGTGCATTTTGTTGATGACATTTCTGTGCATGGTAGTGTTTTTGTGTTGCTACATGCTACCATATAACCAAAGGATCGAAAGTTACAGTTGTAACTACGGTTCTATGAGTCCCGGATGACCGCCAGAGGCGGTGCTTTAAGCACTGGATAACTCCGCCCGCGCTAGCGCATGTCGAGTACGAATAACAACAATGTCACCTGTGACCCCTGCATGACCCCCGGGAGGCTATATCTTCCGGTGTCAGCAGGCAATCGGCTCCCAAATCTGCTCGTGAACGCGCGAGGATTCTGAGTGACAGAGCGCTCTGGCGGTCATCCGGGACTCATAGAACCGTAGTTACAACTGTAACTTTCGTTCTATTTCGTCCCTCCTGACCGCCAGAGGCGGTGCTTTAAGCACTGGATGACATATACCAACAGTGTCATGAAGAATCCCACAACCCACCTTACTGAAGAGAGGTCGAAGGCCCAGGGCAAAGGACCACGCCCAACGGGTGGGGAGCAGCAACATTAAGCCGGTAAAAGCGGTGGAAAGTACCCGGTGACGACCAAGAGGCTGCAGAACAGATGTCATCCAGGGGCACGCCCCTCAGGGCAGCCCAGGACGTGGAGACACCGCGTGTGGAGTGGCATCTGACCCCCGCCGGCAATGCCCGACCGTTGACCCTGTAAGCACAAGAGATGGTGTCCACAATCCAATGAGAAAGGCGCTGTTTGGAGAGGGCACAACCTCTGGTACGACCCCCATAACAAACAAACAACTGTTCCGTCTGCCGCACATGTGCAGTGGCACTGATATAGGCAGCCAGGGCCCGCACAGGACACAAAACACGCAACTCATCATCAGCCGCTGGGGGATCAAACCGCGCCAGGTGAATAGGGCGGTTGACATGGCCACGGGGCAGGGTTTTCGGCAGAAACGCAACATTAGGCCACAGGGTCACACTCGCACCCTCAGGCCCCCAACGCAGGCAGGACTCGCCAACAGACAAAGCCTGCAACTCCCCCACCCGCTTCGCTGAGGTGATAGCCAGAAGAAAGGCCGTCTTCAACGACAGCCACTTAAGGTCAGCCTGGGCGAGAGGTTCAAAGGGTGAAGAAGCCAGGGCCTTCAGCACCAGGGAGAGGTCCCACGCTGGAACCCTCGGGGACACAGTGGGCCGCAGCCTCGATGCCCCCCTCAGAAATAGAGACACCAACCGCTGGCACCCAACGGTAGCACTGTCAATGAGATCATGCTGCCCTGAAATGGCAGCCACATACACCCTCAAAGTGGAAGGTGCACGACCGTCGTCCAGGAGAGACTGAAGAAAGTCCAGCACGGTGGTCACTGGACAAGAAGTGGGGTCCTCCCCCCTGTCAGCACACCAGGCAGAGAACCTCCTCCACTTGCACTCATACTGGAGGCGGGTGGACGGTGCACGAGCATGCGAGATGGTTCGTCGGACAGGCTCAGTGCAACCGGTCAGAAGTGCGTCGGGCCCTGCAGCGGCCAAGCCCACAACTGGAGACGGCAGGGGTCGGGGTGCCAAATCCGGCCCCCTAGCTGGGACAGGAGATCCCTCCTCCCTGGGAGACGCCATGGCGAGCTGCAGCAGAGCTTCCGCAGCAGAGGAAACCAGGGCCTCCCTGGCCAGAATGGGGCCACCAGGAGGAGGCGGTGTCCCCGAAGGAGGACCCGCTGCAGCGTCAGGAGGATCAGAGGCAGCGGTGGAAAGGCGTACAGGAAGACGCTGGGCCACTCGTGCCCCAAGGCATCCTGTCCCAGAGGACTGTCCTCCTCCGTCCAGGAAAACCATAGGGGACAATGGGTTGACGCCCTCGAGGCAAAGAGATCCACCTCCGCCCTGCCGAAAACGCCCCAGATCAGCTCGACCACCTCTGGGTGTAGCCTCCACTCCCCCGGCGGGGGCTTGCGCCGAGAAAGGAAATCCGCCACCTGATTCCGATCCCCCGGGAGCCACATCGCTCGCAAGCTCAACAGATGGGGCGTGGCCCATGTCAGCAGGCGCTGGGACACCTGCAACAGTCGCGCCGACTTGGTGCCCCCCTGATGGTTGATCTGGGAGACCACTGCCCTGTTGTCTGACCGAACCAGCACATGTTTCCCCTGCAAGTGCGGAAGAAAATGGCGGAGAGCCAGTTGGACAGCCCGCAGCTCCAACACATTGACGTGCTGCGTGCGGTCCCGAGGAGACCACCGTCCCTGGGCGGACCTGCCACGCCAGACTGCACCCCAGCCTAACTGGGATGCATCTGTTGCAACCGTCTCTCGGAAGGAAGGAAGGACCCCCAGAGGAGCGCCCCCCAGTAGGAACGCCCTGTCCTGCCATGGCGCCAGGGCGTGGACACACACCCGAGACACCCTGAGCAGCTTGTGCTTGTGAGACCTCGGGTCCAGGTGGAAGCTGTTCAGCCACATCTGAAGCGGACGCAGCAGCAGCAGGCCGGAAGGTATAGCAGTCGATGCGGCCGTCAGTTTGCCCAGGAGCTGCAGGAACTGAACGAAAGGCAGCCGCCTGCCCCTCTTGAAGAAAGGAAGGAGTCGGAGGATGTCGTCCACGCGTCTCTCCGACAGGTAGGCCTTCATGGCGACAGAGTCCAGAACCAGACCCAAATAGGCAGCCCGCTGAGTGGGAACCAGACAACTCTTTGCGACGTTGACCTTGAGGCCCAGTCGAGACACATGCAACAGTAGACGGTTGGTATCCCGCATCACCTGGGCCCGGGATGGCGCGCACACCAGCCAGTCGTCCAGATAAGGCAGGACCTTCATGCCCCCTGCCTGCAGAGGCGCCAAGGCCGCCGCAACACAGCGGGTAAACACCCTGGGGGACAGGGAGAGCCCAAAGGGGAGCACCCTGAATTGATAATGGTGGCCCTGGAAGGCAAACCTGAGGAAGGGCTGATGATGAGCCGCGATCGGGACATGAAAGTATGCATCTTTCAAATCTATGGTTGTGAACCACTCGCCGGGGCAGACCACACGCTGAACAACTGCTGTAGTCAGCATGTGGAACGGCAGAACTTTCAAATACCTGTTCAGGCCACGCAGGTCCAGGATGGGTCGCAGTCCGCCGTCCTTCTTGCTGACCAGGAAGTACGTGGAATAAAAACCCCCGGGATGAAGGAGGGGGTCCACCGGTAGGATGGCACCCTTGTCCAGGAGGGTGGACAGCTCCTGGGCCAGGGCTTGGGCCTTGGCCGGGTCGTCGATAGACGTGATCTTCACCCGGCCAAAGGCAGGGGGCCGGCGTCGGAATTGCAATTCGTACCCCTGGGTCAAGGTGGACACAACCCAGGGGTCCGGACAGCAGGCAGCCCAGTGACTGAGCTGCTGCTGGGAAAAGCATCCGACGACCGGCCCCGTGGCCCTAGCGCCGCTGCCCCCGGGCCCTGAAGGAACCGGAGGAACGGCGGTCGGGCTTAGAGGCCTGCTGCTGACGCGGCGAGCGGCGCACGGTGGCACGAAAGTCGCCTGTCGGCTTCCTGGTGTCCCGTCGCGACGGCCGCTGAGCAGCCTGGGGAGGCATCTGTGGAGGACGTGGAGGGGCAGACGGGAAAGCCCTCGGCCTGCTGGAGGTAGGCGTCCTCTTGTGGAGACCTGCCAGCCGCCTCCTGGTCTCACCCGCCTCAGCTGTGCGGTCCAAGGCCTCCAGGGCTGCGGAGCCAAACAACTCACCAGGCGCCGCCGGCACCCCACGAAGGACCCTGCGAGTCGCCTCCGTCAGGGGCGATTGGGCCAGCCAGACGTGACGGCGAGTGTGGACCAGAGTGGACATGAGCCGACCCAATTCCCTCGACTGGCAGGCAAAGGCCTGCAGGGAGGCGTCGCAGATGTCGCGGACGGAGTCGTCCACCTGGGCATCCTGCAGAGAAGTCGAGAGAGCCAAGAGGAAGTGGGACAGGGTGTTTCCCAGGCGGCCGATGCGCGCTGCTGTGGTGTAAGCCCTGCAGACATAATCATCAGTGACCTTACACTGGGCAGAAGGGCACCGGGGGTCAGGCTTCATTGCCTCATCCGGAGACACAATCAAGGCCGCAATCGCAGGCTCCACCGCTGGCATGTGGAGAAGGCCAACTGCCTCAGCACCCTCCATGGCAGCCAAGGCCCGCTCATCCGACCCCGGCCTGGTGAAGGCCGACGTGTCTGCCCAGCAAGAGTGCAGCTCCTTCAAAAAATCTGGAGAGTGTGGTACCACAGTCTTCGCCGGTGGGGGGTTGCGCCTGTAGAAAGCACTGGGAGCCTTACCCTCGGTAGGCGCATCAAGCTGCAGGCGTGCCAGGGCAGCCCGGATGATTGCCCCCATGGACGAATCCTCAGAGCCCCGCCGGGAACCCGAGGCCGAAGAATGCGAGGAGCCCGCCACCGTTGGAGTCGCCAACTCAACCTGCTCTGAATCATTAAACTGGCTGGATGAAGCTGCAATGGAGATGGCATCGTCCACTGGCAGCGGTGACCCCCGAGTAGCCGTAGCAGCAGCATGTGGCATCCTACCAGCAGGCTGCAGGCCAAGGAGAAGCGCCTTCATCTCCTCCATATCAGCCGCCAGACGGTCAACCTTTGAGGAGAGGTGGTCGTCCGTCTTCCTGCGCCGTTTCCCTGTGGGGACAGCACCCACGTCCCGTGAGGCAGGCCTCTTCTGTGCAGCATCCCGACAGGAATCCGCCCCCCCAGACTGGAATGAAGGCAGACAGGAGAGTGGATCCAGTTGGGCTAGCCTGGCCAGCCTTATCGACCTCGGCATAATGCTGCAATTTATACAGGCTTCATCGGTGATGGCCTCCCGCAGGTGATCCACACCAAGGCAGGACACACACCGGTCATGGCCATCCTCAGGCTCCAGGGACGCCATACAGCTGCCACAGGCGTGCGCCATCCGGAACCAGGTGGCAAAAAAACACAAAAAAGAGACAAGATGTGACGTCGCCGGGACGGAAACGCCAACACCTTGAAACACAAAGCCAAGTTGGGAGAGGGGGCAGGAACGCAACCTTCACCAACAAGGTAAGCAGTTTGTAACACAACTGAGCTAGAAGAGGGACTGGAACCCTACCTCAATAACACAGTTGAATCCTTCAATAATACTTTGAACACTAACAGAGAAACAGAAAAAAGAACAGTTAATAGCATTCAAAGCAGCACAACCTGCTAGCAACACAGCCCTCAGCAGCTGTGCGCAATGCTGGAAGGTGAGGGGCGGAAACGCCACCACCCAGCCAGCCACCTTTACAGAGCAGGTAAAGAACATACAACGTGCAAATCGCTGGCTACAGCCTCTGGGAGGACGAGCGTCAGCCCGTTACTCCCGCCACGGAGGCACGAGGCTGCACAAAGCCAGCAGCACGCCAGTAATAACTGTACCAGGCCAATTAAATGGCCATGCTATACTCACGTACACCTCGACGCGCGGTCGCGAGAAGAATGAAGGAGCCGATTGCCTGCTGACACCGGAAGATATAGCCTCCCGGGGGTCATGCAGGGGTCACAGGTGACATTGTTGTTATTCGTACTCGACATGCGCTAGCGCGGGCGGAGTTATCCAGTGCTTAAAGCACCGCCTCTGGCGGTCAGGAGGGACGAAATAGAACTCAATACTTTCTCCATCACTCCTTCCATTTAGGGACTGCATCTTAGGATTTTCTGTGTAATAATATTTTTTATTTATTTTTATTAAATAAAATAAAATAATGGGGGGAAAAAAGTCCATCACAAGTTTCATGACCCAAATGTGGCATATTCAGTCCAAAATGCAGATTATGTATATTTTGTAATTTATTATTATAGTTTAGAATTTTCTTGAGTTCGATTAACCAGCTACTGTTGAAGAAAATTCACTCAAGTACATAGTTCATGAGTTTTGCCGTGGTGTGGTGAGTTTATTATTAATCCGGAAAACGTGAGCTCAGTGTCACAGAGCACGTCCATGGCAATAGACCGACCCAGAATGAAGGACAGGGGGACAGATATACAGTACAGTTAGTTGAGGAAAGAGGGGGGGTCGCATAAGGTTACATGGGGAACAAAGGTATTGATGGAGACAGGGAAGTCCTAATGTCACACATATGAGTGGATTAACAAGAGACATGTGACTCCTAATTATCATCTCATCTCCCTGACCTGCAGAACAGGAAGATTCAGGAAAGTTTTCATTCCTGCTGCCGTCAGAATGCACAAGGCCATTTGTTAGGCCATGCATTTTTACTGTCGTGATATTTATATGATTTTAGGTTATTTATTGCTCTGTGTGTGTGTGTGTGTGTGTGTTATCTAATACAGTTCAATAGGACAAGCCAGTGGGGTGTGGAGTCAGAGACATTCATAGGTTTTGGGTTTTGCTCTCTTCACTACACCAAATGAATATTTTCTTCCACACATATTAGCAATATTTCACACAGTTGTATCTGTTCTCTCAACAGGTTGTGGAAGCTGTTAGGAAGCATGGCGTAAAACTCACAACAATTCTGACCACTCATCACCATTGGTAGGCTACATGCTGTGATATGTGTATAATTTACTAATACACATGTTAACATTGGCTAATACATTCACTATAAATTTCCACAAAAGCTTGAGATAACGAGTAAAAAACACATTTACCCGTATGCATGATGTCTACTATCTGCATGAAACTACCCCCTACTGAACCAAATGGTTATAACAATGCACTGATCATTCTGCCTTTTAGGGATCATGCAAGTGGAAATGAGAAGATGGTGAAGCTAATGCCAGGGTTAAAGGTCTATGGAGGAGATGACAGAGTTGATGCTCTTACAAAGAAAGTTTCTCATAACCACAGTTTCAAAGTAAAACCATCAAGTCATCTATCTTACAACTCAAATACGTACCCCTGATGCCTGGTGGTTTCCTCACTGCTGTTGTTCTCTCCCAGGTTGGATCACTCAATGTCAAATGCTTGTTCACACCATGTCACACAACTGGTCACATCTGCTACTATGTGACAAAAGAAAACAGCACTGAGCCGCCAGCTGTTTTCACAGGTAGGTCTAATGAACTGGTCTGATGAACTGTTCATGTGGATACAAGGAGATATCTGATTCTGAGACACTCACCGCCAATACCCATTCATCTCTCAAGCTTTTGCTTACTCATCCCTCTCTCTGTCATGTGCGATCTTTTAATGCTCTTATTTCTTTTTGAGTTTTTTCTTGTTTTTCTTTTCAGGGGACACGTTGTTTGTGGCTGGTTGTGGTAAATTCTTCGAGGGTACTGCAGAGCAGATGTACAGAGCCTTGATAGACATTTTGGGACGCCTGCCTCCTGAAACAGTAAATATCTGTACTCCTACTGTATCTCCAATGCATTGTAAAAGGTGTTACTTCAAACCTTAATGTAACACGGAAGATATGAGTCATTCATAACATGACTAACTAAATGTGGGTGTGGTATACTTAGACTGTTTGACTGACTGACTGACTAACCATTGTGTCTTGCTTTCGTTTAAGCGTGTTTACTGCGGTCATGAGTACACTGTCAGCAACCTGAAATTTGCACGTCACGTGGAGCCGGACAATGAAGTCATTCAGAAGAAACTAGCGTGGGCAAAGGTATTGGATTTAACATGTCACATCTAATCAATCACTGCCTCAATCAGATGATCAACCAGTGATGCTGTTGAAACCAAAGACAACTCAGCGTGTATGTGTTTGTTTTTCTGTAGGAGAAGTGCAGCAATGGGGAACCCACTATTCCATCCACTTTGGCAGATGAATTCACATTTAACCCCTTTATGAGAGTTAAGTATGTACAAATTGAGTGCATACTAAACATTTCAGAGGATTGTAGTTTGTGTACACTTATAAAGGGCTGCCTCAGTAATTCCTGTTTTATGATTTTAAATTTAGAGAGAAGTCTGTCCAAGACCACGTAAAGCAGACAGAAGCCATTGAAACCATGAGAAGTCTCCGGAAAGAAAAAGATGGCTTCCGGGTGCCCAAGGAGTGAGGATCGCCCCTGCGCTCCTGCTGATTGTTTTTGAAGAACTGCTCAGAGCACTACAAGCTATCAACAGTAATACTTAAGAAAAAATCTGCAACTAATCCTCAAAGCCATTTGAAATAGACCTGCTGCATCCATACTCAAGGGCATACAGTTCTTCTCGCTACGTTCAAAGCTAATATGGCGAGACACTTATCCGTCATTTTGTTTTAATTTTATCATGTAGTTTGGTTGGCTGATGTAGAAAGGAACCATGGCCATTAATTGAACGCTTTAAATAAGAAATAAGTTTGTTCATCTGTAAATGGAAGTTTTAGTGTGTATTTAGTTATATGATGTAATATATAGATGTACAAACTCAGTTGTTTCATTCAGAGTTGAAATTTGAAGTAGACAGGGAGTCACTCGAGAAACAAATGTTGGAATGTAAATTGTAAATTGATAAAGTATTTTCTTTGTCTGTAAAAATTCGTATTAATGTTTTATTCTGTCCTGGAATGTTTCCTCCTGCCATTTTATTTTCATATTTGCATGAAAGTAGTTCGTTTAGTTGTTTATCATATGTATGATTTGGCATGAAAGCTATTTCTTCCTTTATATGAAGGCATTCTGTGAGCACTACTTGATGGTGTACAGATTCATGTTAGTTACCAAGGATGCTGTTTTGCATGTGAAATTCAGTCTTACAAAGATTACTGCATGATGTTTGAAAAAAAGCAATTAAAACATCTGTGTAAGTCAGTACAAATGAGAGCAGTCAAAATGATGTATAAGTATGAGATGATCATATCACATTATTAGATGATCAAGCTAATTGTATAGGTCCCACACACATGTTTAAACTTATTCAGGCTGACCAGACCTCTGCTCAGATGTAAAGTGAGCTAGTCCTGTTGTAATTCTCATGATATTACCAAACCTTATGAGCCAAAAGGAATAATAGCAGTACAACCTCATCCACCCATATAAGACCCTGCAGGACCTTTATACACTGTTTTCTATTAAAATTAAAAACAACAACAAAAACAATACAACTGCAGAGTAAATGTGAATAAAAGGTCTTTACATAAAGTGAAGTAAAAGTATAGCAGAAAATATAAATATCCGTCTAATATCTTAAAATAAGTATTGCATTACTATCATTTATTCTAGTATTTTCCTTCATTTAAGTCTATTTTATTAAAAAATAAAATAAATACTAACATAATGGTAGGCCTACCTGTTTTTCAAAAATGTGGAGTAGCCTACTATTAACAAGAACAGATGCTTCACACAATAATGACGAAGATAACATTAACTTTGCAACAGGCTATTCACTAAAATCATAAAAGTCCTCCACTATCTATAACTGAATATTATAAATGTTCCGTATTTGACAGTTCCTGAATAAATCACAGGTTGAACGTTTCTGGTTCGATTAAAATGTCTTGGTTTTGACATGTAAGCAAAGTGTCGCGATAACTTCCAACTGTGAATACAATAGTATTTTAACTTTGAGAGCATCACAAGTATCAACAGGATCATCGGAATCTGTTAAACTGGGGTAACCACGTTTTTCCTTCTTTTTTTGTAGGTTGTTTGCATGACCGTGAACGTCTCAGTTCCTTCCATGACTCAGCCCCAGGGGCAGTTTGAACGCTGCTGCAGCTAACAGGGACATGTCCATCAGGGAATAGTCAACAGCTGGTGCAGATGTTTGCTTAGTAACTGTCGATATAAGCAACGTGAACTAACCATGATGGATGTATTATATAGATCCATGTAACTAACACAACTTCTTCTCGTAGTGAGGGGTGCCATGAAGGTAAAGGTGATCTCCATCCTGGAAGACAACTACATGTACCTGGTAATAGAGGAGCAGAGTAAATTGGCCATAGCTGTGGATCCAGCTGTGCCACACCGGGTGAGAAACAGATGTTAAAGCTCAGGCTCAGTCTCTGTGATACACAGTGGAAGCAACACTATGGTTCATTATGAAGCCATTATAGGCATTAAACTAGATCTGATTGATGAATAAACAAGCAAGGAACATTTTGCAAAACAACTGTGGATAAATCATAATAAATTATGTGCGATATAGGGCTGAGCTATTGGTTAATTTGTTGATGATGTTGTTAATCATTATTTAGCCTCAAATATGTACATTACAAAACCCCAAAGCCTTTAATTTAATTTGTCTGTCTACAGTCCAAAACTCTCAGATGTTCAGTTAAGCATCACATAAGAAACATAAGAAAAACAGTAAATAATGTGATTTGATGATTGATCAATAACCAAAATAACTGGTGATTGATTGGCTATTTTTTTTCGAGCTCTTCGATAGAGATCCATAGCCTACTTCCTGGTGGGAATGACTGCTAAAAGTCACATGTGTTTTTTGGCCAGCTGCTAGAAATAGTGAAGAGAGAGGGCCTGTCTCTGACGGCTGTTCTCACCACACACCATCACTGGTAAGAAGAGTGTTTGGGTGATACAAGAGGCAAGAATACATCACACGCAAACAGATCAATATGGATGTAATAATTAACTGTTGTCACTGATTAGGGACCACGCTCGGGGGAACGAGGCTCTGCTGAAGGATGTTCCTGGCCTGAGGGTGTACGGAGGAGACGACCGGATCGGGGGTCTAACGGATAAAGTCACCAGTGCTCAGGAACTCAAGGTGCCCACAAAGTGACAGTAGTAAAATGTCTTTAGTTTAGTTTTAGTACTTGACCTGGACAGTCCTTTTAGTTAAGCTACCAACATCTCAGCGGCACAAAAATACAGATTCTCTTGTCTCTCTGCCCTGTTGTCATTGATGTTGTGTTTTCTCCATTTGCAGTTTAACTCCATCAATGTGAGGTGCCTATTTACTCCCTGCCATACCTCTGGTCACATGTGCTACTTTGTTTGGGAGGATGAGTGCACTGACGCCCCTGCTGTGTTCACAGGTCTAGTGAACCAGTTGAAATCTGAGACACACTGAGATTACACCTGTATTGTACACTCATTAAATGCTAAAACGCTTCACTTTGAGTGGCTAGAGATATGAATCCTCATCGGTCAACGCAATGTGCATTGTTGTGTGATGTGAGAAGGACTGAACACTGATCCTTGTGACGTCTAATTTGTCATTTCTTTGGTTGGTTGGTCTTTGGTAGGGGACACGCTTTTCATTGGCGGTTGTGGGCGGTTTCTTGAGGGTACGGCTGAACAGATGTACCACAACCTCACCCAAGTGCTGGGCTCCCTACCTCAAGACACGGTGAGTGGAAATATAGAGAAATTATACATGTGGTGTGTGTAGCTTTCACAAGGTTAACCCCGGCCAACATGACCTGAGATAAGAGCAGACGTAAGGCTGAGTCACACTGCTGAATAAACACACATTTGATGAAGGGACTGAGTTCAGCCTGGCACAGATTCAAACTCTACTAGTGTGTAGGTGAGGAATGAGGTGGCCTGATTTAAAACCATGCTCTGCTCATCTGTAGAAGGTCTTCTGTGGACACGAGTACACCATTAAGAATCTGAAGTTTGCCATGTTGGTGGAGCCAGAGAACGAGAAGGTTAAAGAGATGCTGAGTTGGGCCAGGGTGAGCACTGTGATGAAAACTGTTTAAATAATAAAGTTTGTCTTATTGCATTTTATTAATGTCAACAAAAGCCCAAAATGTAACAATTGATTAGTCTGTCTCATAGTAGGCCTACTTTGTTGTGCCTGTCTGTCCCCATGCCCATTTAATTGGTTCCTATCAGAGTGTCATTTTTAAAACAAGGCTAAATTATTTTCTAAAACTCAAAAAATAGTGCATTTGTTTGGGACTATTTTCAGCTGTGGATTAATAGAGTTTTTAGAGGAGAGGAAATACAGTCTACAAATAAAACAACAATATCTGTGTTTATTATTGATGTTTTTAAAGTAGTGACCACCAACAAATACACATTGACAAATGCTATTTTAGGACATTACCATTGGTGGTTCAGTCACTTTGTGGGGTTTGTATTTGCAGGCCAGAGATGATGATGACAAACCCACAGTGCCATCTACCCTAATGGAAGAGTTTGAATACAACCCTTTCCTTCGACTTTCGTGAGTTTGGATATTTACACACATTTGTGAATGAAACATAGAGGGTGCCAAGTGGAAAACTGTCCCATTATTCTGTTTCAGTCGTTAATCACTCTTCCCTGCCTCCTTTACTGTAGGGAGGAAGGAGTGCAGAAGTTCACAGGGAAGACCGACCCAATAGAGGTGCTTAGAGTCCTGCGCAAGGAGAAGGATAAATTTAAGAAGCCCAAGGAGAGACTTCCTCCCCATGCTATGTTGGCTTTGGAGTGGGGCCTTCTCCGACCCTGAGATCCAGTTTCAGAGCTTGGAGCATGTGACATGTTCAAGTATCAAGTAGTAATGATTTGAACAACTGAATGCAGCAGGACACGAGTGTAGAGAGAGCATGGTGATGCCATTACCCTGTGTTTTAACTAATTCATGCTGCTGGTTACCAGATTGACCATCATTGGGCATTTGTTTTGGTTATGTCTGCACAAAAAGGCCAGTATGAAGCTGCTTCCCTAAAATATTCCTAAAATTTTTTATTGATTTGAAGGCCAGTCTCCCAGCTTGCTATGCACAAACCTAATGTAACAGTTTCCACTGAAACACCAATGAGATTAAACTGTGTTGTATGTATTTATTGCTTTATTTTTTGTATTAGAAGACTTTTTCCTGTCTGGTAACCTTGCCACTGCTTTCTCCTTTAACATTTTGCAGTCAGTCTTGTACTTACTTTGGGAGTTGAAAGCTAGAGAATTAATGTACTATCAAATACAATTAAATTGAACTTGACAGTTTTCAGGACAGGTTCCTGCTATGTTAGAAACTGCACCATAAGGCCAGTCAAAGATAATGTGTACAACATTAAGAATGTGAATTGCTGCTTTTTACATCAGAGTTTATGTCCTCACTTTACAGGAGCTTGTAAGTGTCAACAGAGTAAAGAAAATTCAATGCAACACATCAGTCTGAGTCTGTTTTCTATTGGACACGTTCTTCATTTCAATTATAAAACAAATGGCTTAAATGTAATAATGTGTTTATTCTTCAAAATATGAATAACTCATTATGTTAAATTAACAAGGAATGATTATATTGCCATATTCATTCAGCTCACATTTTCAAAGTGTAACAGTAGCACACGGATTATTTACTATTCATAGATATGAAAGGACACTCAGTAGTGCAAGGTAGAATGATCAGACCATACACATGATTTGGCTTTGTTTCATTATGGTTACATGGTATGCATTATGTCATCATTTATGCCCTAGCGAGCTGGTCTTCCTCCTTGTAAGGCGCACAGCTTTTGGACAAGGGGAAAAGTGGTTTAAGTCTGCTGGCATACATCAAACCTCAGCCCACTTCTCTCACAGGAGAGATAAACACTGTCATATCTGGACGGTTCTGCAGTCATTCATTAATTCATCACCACTTCATAGCGAGACCATTGGTCATTTTCTCCACTGTGTGGTAACCTGTGTGCAGCAGCTCTTTGGCTTTCTCCTCCCCCACACTGTGGAGCCAGGTCTGATACAGCTCCGCCACCCGAGTGTCATCTTCCGGTGACAGGGCTTGCTCTGCCTTGTAGAGCTCCTCCACCTTCTGGAGAAGCTCCTTTGGGTTCTGACCTGCTGCAGCCTTCACTTGTCCACCGCCATTTAGACAACCTGTAGACAAGAAGTTCAGAAGAAAATGATGGGTTTTAATTTCCTTGCAAACATTAATCACAACTGTGTATGTTGTGCTTTTTGGTGACATGTAATAAGGATGTCATGGTAATACTGCTACTACAACTGTGTCACTCTCTGGTGTGGCAAATTCATGTTATACCAGAACAAAGTGCACAAATAATTGTAGGTTTTTGGGAGTTTTTACTTGAACCTGTTTCTCCTTACCTGACGGACAGGCCATAACCTCCACAAAGTCGTATGTCATCTTTCCCTTCTTGAGTTTCTGCACAAGGTTCTGGATGTTGCGAAAGCCGTATGTGGAAGCAAACCTCAACAGGACTACTCCATCCTTCTCAAGAGTCACTTCCTGAAAGTCTTTATTCCTGTGGCAGAGAGGGGTTGAGGTCGGAAGACAGGGGTGTTCAGCAATCTTTTAACACACAAGTTGGTGGTTGGGGGGACTTTAACTTTACTTATGTGAAAACTGAGACCTGTTTGAATGTTTATAATGAACTGGATTCATATCAAATTCTAGTTTAACCGACCCAGGACACATAATTAACCTCAACCACTAATTTCCATCAAGCTCTTGAGCATTTAAAAGCTGTTGAGATAGACACACCTGAGGATTTTGTATGAGAGTTTCTTCACTTCTTCTCCAAACAGATGCTTGGCGGCGTAAGTGAAGACATGATGGAGGTAACCCCCTGAACCGCTCCCAGCATGGCTCAGGAAGTCATCCCCACAAACACTGCTGAACCTGGGTTAATGACAAAATGTAGCATGTATAAATGTATCTATACTTCTGGACATTTATGCTATTTTTTATTTTAAGAGGACAGTAAAAAGCAAAATGGAACAAAACATACAATGAATCTGGGACGACAGGCTCCACATCATTTAGGGACACGTTTTGCTCCTCCAGCATTTTCTGTACCTCGGCTGTATGGGACAGTGGAAAATATATTTAAAAAAACTAGACAGTCTGTAGCTACACACAGAAACAGCATCATTGGAGTAGTTACCAGAGGTGATGACACAGTCCACTTCTCTGGTCTCTGCTTCGTTAAGGTAGAAATCTGACCTTGAGGCTTCAAGCTTCTTGTCAAAGCATGGCATTACTGCCACATGGTAAATCTGCTGTGGAGTCAGGCCCTAACAACACACACAGTGCACACCTCAATGGGAACACATTATTATCTCTTTTTTCCATAATCGTCAGCAGTCAGCCTCCAGCCCTGGATACTCACTTGCTTTGATACTAAAACTTAAATTTGTAGTTCAGATTCAAACTTTACCTGTTGTTCAGCAAAGTAGCCTTTAACCAGTGAACCCATCATCTGCTGGGGCGAGCGAGTGGTACTAATGTATGGAAGAATAAAGTCCCCATGGGTCTTCTCTGCATAGCAGATCCACCCTGAATAGAAGACACATTCACACAATAGAAGTTGGTTTTGCCAAACAAACACTGCAAGTACAATAGAGTTAAAGCAGAAGTAAGCGATCCGGTCGTTTTGGGTAACTTCTTGTCAGCCGATGGAGTTAGCAGTCCCCGCCCTCGTCATGGATCTATTGGTCCTCGTCCCTACGTCACCACATTCACGTGCATCCCTTGGCTGCACACACAGCCCTTCATGCCGTTCTCTCTCCTCATTGGATAAAGGTTGTAAGAAGTTTTCTCCTTGGCTTACAGCAGAGCAGAGTGACTGACAGACCCGTGTTTCAGACCAAACACTCTATGTAAGTGATTGCTGTCGGAAGATATAACTATTTAAGACTTATATTAATACAAACATTCTGCTTACTTCTGCTTTAAAGGAGCATTATCGCAAATCCAAATTCTTAATTCGGCCACTAGATGGAGCCAGGCGGAGCATATCAGATATAAACAAGTGGGCAGCTGTCAGAGAGAGAGAGGAGCCTCGTTTAGTCCTCCCCTTCTCCCCCTCCCCCCCACCTCCCTCCTACCCCCTCCTCCCCCTCCTCCCTCACCAGGCTGAATGAACGTGCAATCGCGGGAAAGGAAAAAGAAAACTCGCTAGTGGAAGCGGCAGCTCTACTCGCGCACAACCACAACAACGGCAACAACAGCAACTGCAACTTCCTCCTACAAATGTATGATCGTTGGTGTGACGTGCAGACCGCAGTGGGATGATTCAGTGACTGTAAGCAGCCTAACACTGCTACATTACAATTTACTGTTGCATTTTTCCGGTTCGGAGGTCGGATTTGCGAGTTTCGAGTGCAATCGAACGCAGCAAGCGCCGGGCCGGCTTGGATCATAACAAAGACAAATGCTGCATTTGCCCCACGGACACTATACTGTTGGCGATTTTTTTTGTAAATTTAGTTATGGCTCCCCCCAACCTATCTTTTGCATATTTCAGCTTGTTTTATGCTATTACTGCTGTATTTGCGATAATGCTCCTTTAAGTATCATTACACTAAATTATGCTACTTCCTGTGTTTTATTAGGCATTTATTGGTGAGTTACATGGTTGATCACAGATGCCATCCTCAAAATAGCTGCACACAAATGAAGGTAGTGCGGTTTTACTCGACTCATATGTTATACTGATGAATGAAATTACACGTTGGAAGCTTGAAATATGACTGCAGTGGAAACATAAATCCGTCAATATATTAGGCGGTCAGTAAATAAAATCAACAATGTTTTTGTCTGGATTTGTAGTAGCTGACAGGAAATGAGGATGAGAAATGACAACAGGTTTCAACAGTACACATTATCAATTTTCGGTCAAATACCTGGACAGGCAGATGTCATCATGGGAAGGGCTTTACTATCCTGCTCCTTCCTCTGAAGCCGCTCCACAAACTCTCTCTGGCTCTCCAGCAGGCTGAATGTCCGACTAAAGCCAGTGTCGAACACATGATGCACCCCTACAATAATATAAATGGATTAGGGAATGGGAATAAATCATCAGCCAAATTCCATCCATTTAATTGTAATTTCCTGTATGCTGTTGTATGCTTTAAAGAGTAGATTAAAAGAATAGAAAATGATATTTGTTCTCACCGATGCTTTTAAAGTAGGAGGTAAGTCTCCTGCCTGTTTCACTACTGCTGAGGTTAAAGTGTGCTGCAAGGGAGGCTCTGGACTGTGGTGACACAGACACCACCACAACCTTCTGCTCAGTGGCATTGGCCTGAAACAAAAGGTTTTCACTTTTTATGTTGCAAAGGGCTGCATAAGAAGTTTTGACCAGGCATATCAAACCACCAGATTAAAACAGACATATCCCGCTCTAACCGTGTTGTTGCGCAGCACTTTGAAGAGCTCCTCGTGGCTCTGCTGTGTGATGAGGACACTCTCTGCTGATGTGATACAGCCACTGCAGGCCAAACAGTCGTTCAGTGTGATTTTTGCTTTCTCCAGCTTCTTCTTCGCACCATCCTACAAACACAAAGCTGATTAATTCACAGCACAGTGAGGTGTCATTCTTAAACTTGAATGATTCACACAAATACAAGTTTTGCTCTAAGCCTAAGCTCTCACCTGTTCGACTTGGAAGTAGCTCCCATCGTCTTCTATTTGAATTTTGGCCAGAGATTTACCTTCTTTCTTCTCTATTTTGACAGGTTTGACACATTCCTGCAACACAGAGACACACATAAACCGAAATAAAACTATAAGCAATGATTTGAGATAGTCCAAGGTTTCAAGCCACAGTCTGGGGGTCTTTCCCCCTCACAAAGCAAACACATACGAGAAAGTTTTTCATGACATATGAGAAAGGCGACACAAATACAACAATATAAAAACAATCGGGGCAGAGGCAAATCACTCAGCACATGCCAGTGGTGACTAACTCAAATATCAACTCGTAAAATAGCACACAACTTGACTATTTAAACTCACTAACCCGAGTTAGTATCGTATCGTTTAATAAGACGAAGTTAAACTAATAACGTTATTCATCCACTCAAACCGAGCTATCACCAAGCACCAGTTATTTCATTGTGGTTGCATCATATCTAACAGTAGCATCAGGCTAACTGCGTAACAGTTACTTTTTTATTCTGTTAAGGTCCTCGGGTTAAAAACACTTCTCAATAACATTTACAGCAGGAGGTAAAATGGGTAACTTAATCTAACGTTGCTGTTATTTTGGGGTGACATCTCTTTTACGCAACAGCTAACAACTCGTAAAATAGCACACGACTTGACTATTTAAACTCACTAACCCGAATTATAGTAACATCGTTTAATAAGATGAAGTTAAACTAATATTTATCCACTAAAACTGAGCTATCGCTATCACCAAGCACCTGTTATTTCATTGTGGTTGCATCATATCTTACATTAGCATCAGGCTAACTGCGTACTTTTTTATTCTGTTAAGGTTCTCGGGTTAAAACACTTTCCAAACACTTCTCAACAACATTTAGCCTACAGCAGGAGGATAAAACCACGTAAAATAAGGGTCGGTCAGTGATGGGTAATCTAACGTTGCTGTTATTTCGGGGTGACATCTCTTTTACGCAACATCTCTGACAAGGACAGCTAACAGCTCGTCAACGTGCTGGCTACGTCCTTTACGTCTGTCGGCTATTGACTGCTTTTACAGATATGATGTGAGTCAGTATCGACAACTATACAGAATAAGTACAACGGTATAACATGTCACAACAACTGTCATTACCTGAGAGGGGGTGATAAAGTCATCCAGATCTGTCAGCTGCAGCACACCGCTGAACTGGGAAGCCATGTCTAACTTACTGCCGTAAAGTGTGAGTTGTTTATTTTTGTGTCGTGAATAGCTATCCTTGATTCAACTCCACATGTGACTTCTCTGTCATCTCTCACAAAATGGATTTGAATTGATTTGGTCTCTTTGTATCTTTAATGAGCCTGTGAGTCTGAAAGCTTGAGAGAGTCTTGCTTAGTTAATGACATAAAGGGAAGGGGGGGTGTCAGGCACTGCTGTCTCATGGATCAGTATCAATGGTTTGGAAAGGTAACAGACCCTATCTAAATTGTGTCGCACCTGGAAAAGCTGTGGTGGCTTCAGGTAACTACACATTAGTAACTAACTAAGTTGTGTTTGGGAGCTCGTGTTTATTTTTTGACAGGCAGCACAGATTTTTACTAATAGATGAGAACTAATTTTGATTTCAATTACAGAGGGTGTTGCAGATTCAGCTGTTAGTAGCAAGGGTGTATTCAGTGAATGCTCAGACTATTTAGCCACTGCACAACTTTTGTTATTTAAATTATAAAATGCAACCATACCTCTTGTAATAGGCCTATTTCATTGTACTGCACTGCAATTAATTAATTGATTCGTTGATCATCAGAAAATTAACTACTCGTATATTTAAAAAAAACCTATTCCAGATTAGACTTGTGAATATCGTATAAATTAAAGGGATGAGCAGATATGCGAATGTAATGCCCCCCAAAATGTAACAGGCAATTGAATGCCTGTTAAATAATGTAATACATCATATATCTAATAATGACACGAATACTGTGTTTTTGCACAAAATGCCTCTGTTATTCAGGAAAAGACAAGACATGTTGGACAACTGTGGTCCCATAATAACTTGTTGGATGATTATTCTCTAGTTTTCTCCTCTGTCAGTGAAAACACACGCAGGCGCTCTTTTTGTTGTTATGACTACGGGGTCGTAAATCCGCCATGTTTTCCCTCCGTGCAGCGGCGTTGCGACAGAGACGGAGACCTCGAACGACATGAATGTAGAAAATAATCATACGGCAGAAACAGAGAGCGGGCAAACGAAGAACGGCATCGACACAATCACCCTTCAGACCACACTGGGAGACGAAGGTTAGTCCTCCAAAACATCTCTGAAACAGTTAGCAGTTGTCGCCTTTGGGCCTGGCTAACTTCTTCCATCGTGAAATGTTGCTAGCAGCTAGCGTCCATTAGCAGCATTAGCTCGTTTGCTTCTTTGCTGCAGAGCCAGAAGTCCAGCAAGTTTACAAATGTTTACAGCTGCTAGCGGGCAGCTTGCTGCACAAACACTGTACGAAGTTATGTCATGTGGACGGTTTTCTCTTTGTGCCTTCAGATGAGGATGTGCATAAGTGTGGACGTTGTCAGTCCGAGTTTTCAACGCTTGAAGCTTTCATTCAGCACAAGCTGCAACACAGCTGCAGACGGGAGTCGGGCAGTCAGGCTGTCAGCCAAGAGGTATGAGCAATGATGTGCTGTTTTTACTTGTTTATTTATTTTATTTTTACGATAAATAAATCACAGTAAACAGCAAAGGTAGAATACATGTTGATTTCTGCATTTTGTAGATTACAGCAGCCAATGGAAGTCCTTCTTCAGAGGTGAAATCAGCTGAAGGTGCATCCTCAGATGAACAAGGGAAGACCGCTAATGGTGGGTCAACACAAGGACTAAGAATTCATTACACACTCAGTATAATACCCTCATGATGGTCTCAATGTTCAGCATGTGTCGAAAGTGCTGCTGATTCATCTGTGAGTTCATTTAGATGAAAGTGGTATATTCTATCTTGAACAGCAAGTTTACTATATTGACAGGTGTTCCTATTATTTTGTACATCCCATTTACACTAAGGGTAACCTAAACATCAGACACATCTTTTCCATACTCTCTCTATCTCTCTTTCTCTTTATATCTTTTCTCAAAACATCAATCTTTTCTCATCTCTAAACAACACATTTTTTTATGTAGCTTCAACAAAAACCTGAACATTGAAACCTTCCTGAAGAGGGGATCTATTGTGGGACTGTTGTATTTCACTGCAAAAACTTTAGCCAGATTTTCTGGACGTAAAAAACCGACCATATATCAAGACCTATCTCTTTTTTTTAAGTCTTTTTTAGAATTGTCTTTTGTTTTTTTAATCTTCACTTGTGTTTCTGATCTTATTCAGATATTCCAAGTTAAGATTAATTTACTTGGGTCATATTATTTATGTCTGTATTTGTATTTGTAACAATCCATCAAATTGTCCTGTGATTTATAATCCATCTCCCTCCCTAAAGAAAGCGGTGGTCAGTTGGGTCGAGGTCGCAGGAAGAAAGTCGCTTCACTTAAAGTCACAGACCAGTCAGATGGGACTGAAGGATCCATATCTGACAATGCTGACAGCGACAAGCCTGTTTACAAAGTCAACCATGAGGGACGCTACATTTGCCAACTGTGTGAGAAGACATTTAAAACAGTGAGTCACCCGTTTCATTTGTGTTGCTTTATTTTGTTACACAAGTTTTCATAATTTCTTAGAAATTCCTCTCATAAGTGATGTAAAGCAGGATGTTTATTACGCTACATGTTACCAGTGCTGACTCTTGGATACACCTCATTTTCCCTCATCAGACCAACATCTTGCGAACTCACATGAAAACTCACAGCGACCAGAAGAACTTCTCATGCGACCTATGTGGAACCTCCTTTCGTACTAAAGGCTCTCTGATTCGCCACAACCGTCGTCACACTGGTAAAGAAGGGAACCTTGGGGACTGTTTGTGTCTACAACTGATCTCCATCAATGGATTTGACATAATGCTGCTGTCTTTCTGTTCTTTTGCAGATGAGCGGCCGTATCGGTGTACCCTCTGTGGCCAGTCCTTTAGAGAGTCAGGTGCTCTCACCAGACACCTTAAGGCCCTAACACCCTGCACAGAGAAGATCCGCTTTGTTCAGTACAAGGAGATTCTCGTTAGCAAAGATGGAGTGCAAAAAGGTCAGATTTATGCCATGGGAGCAGTGATTTACAGAGGGCAGCTTCATGGTTTTTCACAATTTATTTTATCAAAGTAAATTTGCTGCAGCTAAACCCAGTTTTATATTCACTCATCAGACACCACATAGGTTTAATTTTCACAGTGATAAACCCCTTTGAATAGTACTAAGTTTACAATATGTAAGTTGTTGAGTCACAGGCAGGTCTGTATATATTGTGCAGGAGTTGAGGCTGATCAATCTGCAGGGGCTGCCCAGCAAGAGGTGGTGGTTGTGGAGCAGCAGCCAGAGGAGGAGGAGGAGGAGGAGGTGGTGGAGGCTCAGACTGCTGTCGTCAGCGTGGTAGAAGCTGATTCCCAGGAGGTCCTCCATCAGGTCCACTTCACAATGGAGGTGGATGGAACAACACAGGAGCAGCAGGTGAGTGGAGAAAGGGCGCACACATATGCTATCAAAATACACAGTACACACTCTCTCTCCTCGAAGTCCCATTGATACATTTTTTCAATGATGAAGATAATTAGAGATCTGGTATAGATTATTTCAACTGAAACTCTCATCAGACTGGTTGTCTTATACCTGGTGCTCCCTCTCTGTCCAGGTGGTGGTGGAGCGGTCTCAGGCGGAAGCCCTGGCTGCAGCTGCAGCAGCAGGCGACAATCTAATATGCCAGGCCATCATCAACTCTGGCATTGCACTGGGGACAGAGGAAACGGTGGTTGAGGAGGTCTCACAGGAAACTGAGGAGATAAATAAAGTGGATTCTGACTGTCCTGATGTTGATGTCGACGAGGGCGTCACAGAGATCCAGATTAAAGAAGAGTTTGTGGAGATGGAGACAGTGGTAGGTGTTCAGGCAAGTGGGATTGACAAGCTCAATTAAAGCAACCGGGAAAGAACTATTAATTATTGTATTTTTACATTTTTTTAAAGGTAGCCTTATTTGAGCTGTGTGGTCCCGTTAACAAACTACTGTTGCAGATCATTTGCAATACACCGTTTTTCAAGCAACCATTGTGCTTCTTTTGCAGGAAAGGGAGGATGGAGATGAGCAGACATCTTCGAAATTGCACACGTGTCCACACTGTAATCGCTCCTTCAAGGGGCTCAACTACTTCCGCTTTCACGTCAAAGGTCATTTGGGTAAGTCCACAACCATTAATGAACAGCGTCAACATATCTTTTCTGTAACTTTTCCAATTACATCTGATCTCAAAAAATTGTAATCGGGGAAAAGCTACTGATGGGGTGCTACCTTTTTGTTGGTCCAAAGATAAATGCCATCTCTTTTTGCAGGTTATAAGCCCTTTAAGTGCACACTTTGCCAAAAGGAGTTTCTGACTGGTTACCTGCTGAAAAAACACATGGAAGTTCATGTCAGTGAGAGGAGATATAAGTGCGGCGAGTGTGGCAAGCTGTACAAAACCGTGGGGCATGTACGTGAGCACATGAGGGCCCACTCAGATGAAAGACCCTACCACTGTGCCAGATGCAACAAAGGATACAAGACCAAGGTGACTTTAGTGTAATTTAACACTACTGTTTACAGATATTAATGTTTAAATAGATTTTAATTTTCAGCTCTAATTTCATTCTTAAATGTTAGAATAGAAATAGAAATACTGACACTAATGCATGCAAAGGCAGAAAAAGGAAGCATTTCATAACATCAGCAGCAACCTATAAAATAATTTGCATAAAAAGTTTACATAATGAATCAATCAGTCACAATAGCAGCCACATGAAAAAGTATCAAGTCAAGGATAAAATTCAGTATAAATATAAAAGCCTTACTAATTCAGAGACATATCATCTCTAACATACCTCTTTGTTTTGCCCAGAATGCCTTGCAGGTGCATCAGCGGACTCATGGTGATGAGAAACCCTATGTGTGTCAATTCTGCCACAGAGGCTTCAGGGAGAAAGGTTCTCTGGTGCGACATATCCGCCATCACACCGGAGAAAAGCCTTTCAAATGCCCAAAGTGCGCCCGGGGTTTTGCTGAGCACGGGACACTCAATCGACATATGCGTGCTAAAGGTCAGTGATTTACGGAGATCAGAACAGTTGGAGATCGTGTTGTCAGTATCTCCTGCTAACAACTTTAACAGACCGTATAACACAGGATGGTTTTTATTTCCACCAGGCGGCTGCCACAAGGACGACGGCACTGAGCAGCAGGGCACCATGACAGAAGAGCAGGCGTCAGTGGATGGCCTCACTACAGCAGCCATCATCTCAGAGGACCCTCATGCTGTCCTAGTGGAGTTCTCCTCTGTCGTGGCAGACACACAGGAGTACATCATCAAGGTAAGAGCCACTGGGGGTTAGAGAAAGTGTGGTCACTTCTCTTACGCTTCAAACTATGAAGCATGGTGACACACCGCTCCTCAGCCAGTAAAGTGGTACCACAGCAGGTTGTTTTTTTTATCAGCAGTTAAATGCGGAATACACTCTGCTACATCCCTGATTGAAGTGCAAAACAGTTTGATTCTTCACAAAGGTCAAAATGATCATATCTGCAGGGATTTGATTGTCTCTTGCTAATTTTAACGAATCACTCAGCTCTCCGCTTTGCCAAATGCAGGGTTCTCTAGTTTTGAACACTACGTTTCAGGAACATCAAAGGCAAGAAAACCTGAGATTGCTGATAGTTAAAGTTGCAACCAACATTCTTGATTTAGTAAGAGAGGTGAGCTGTGCCACATTTTTGGAGGCAGGAGGGAGTAGTCAGAACTGCCATATGCTGACATAATGAACAGAAATTGGGTCTTTGAGGAAACTATGTGTGAATTTAATGTTTCTTAATGATGGTCTCAAATGCATCCGTGGCAAGTCTCAAGATCTGGGTCAACAATTACTGGAGTTCCCTACAATCTCTATACATTCTACAGAAAAGAGCAATCAGGATAATTAACACAGTGGGCTACAGGGACCATACACATCTATTATTGTTACAGTCAAGGATACTAAAACTTAGGGATCAAATAGAATATCAAACAGCAAAGCATGTTCAAAGCAAAAAATAATCAATCACCAGGAAACATTCAGAGCATGTTTATTCTATATGTGGTGAAACTATGGGACAGTCGCAAATGCAATCGCAATGCCCAAACATGGAGCAGTTCAAAATCAAGTACAAACACATGGCTCTGGAGAGGCACAGGGAAGAGGGTGTTTAAACAAGTACTTACTTTAAAAAAAACAAAAAAAAATTTTTTTTCATTTACTATATTTCCATCAAGCGATTGTTAATTATTTATACTTAATCGGTTCTGGGTGCAATATACTGCCACCTTTTTAAGGTTAATTTGATCTGCTTCTCTCATCTTCTCCAGACTCAAACAGAGACAGAAGTGCAGGAAGAAGAGGTTACACTCATTCAAGACGGCCAAAATGAGGTCAGTATACACAAGTTCACGGACAAATAAACACAAACACGCATATCACCAGAAATGAGAACATCTGCGGTAGAAGCAGACTGGGATAAGTTCAGGTTAATGAGCATGTTAAGTCTGTAACTACTATAGTGAGGGATCTGAAATGGATCACTTATTAATGTTGTATTTGTTTTATCTTGTGAGCATTCATACAACATTCATATCGAACCTCTCACTTCCAGATGGGAAACCACATCATGAAAGTGGTGCAGCAAATCGTCAGCCAGTCGCAGGGCGCCGGCGGCACGGGCAGCCACCAGATCATCGTGCGTAACGTGACGGCGAACGAGGAGGGCCCGTCCATCTCCGACTGCGGCGACACCATCACCATCGCCACGCCCGAGAGCTTGACGGAGCAGGTGGCCATGACGCTGGCCTCCGCCATCAGCGACGGCACGCTGCTGGCCACGGCGGGCACCGTGGAGACGGCAGACGGAACAGTTACCATGGTTACCACAGAGGAAACGGTGGAGGAGGGAATTCAGATGGTGCAGCAGCAGGAGGAATATGTCATCACTTCCCCAGAGGAGGTGGAGATTCAGACTGTCATTGTATGATGGAACTGACGACGGACTGAAATGGATTTTGCTCCACTGCACTCGCGTAGCCGACTACTGTAGAGTCTGTTCATGAGCATCGTGTGAGATTCAGTTACAAAACAAAGGCCAAAGTGTTTATAAGGTTTGTAGTTGCTGTAATAGGAAAACCTCAATATGAAGTGTGCACAAGGACTAGTTCTATTATGTCTTTGATTTTTGTTGATTGGTTTACTGAAAGCACTGCATTCATGCTAGCTCATTACTGAACTTCTAGGTGCATACTATTTAAAAGAGTAACTAAATTAATTTTTCTGAGAATTTTATTCGGATGCCTGAGCAATTACAGTATATTTCAGCAAACTTCATGTTACTGTACATCTGTGAAATGGACTACCTAAATCTGCATAATTTCATTGCAGTTTCCACTTGTGCTCTCTAATGTCAGTGCCGGCTGCAGTCATGTTTTTAAACGCTACATGTCCAGTTTGAAGTGTGGTGCCCTTTAGAGGCCGACTAATCCAAAATTGTCCGTGTGTTCTTGCCTGTCTGACGCCATTAAGGGACACGATGAATCTTCTCATTATACAGAACCGGTCAATCATAATGCATCTTTAAGCATGACAGATACACCGGAAAACAGACATGAACATGTGATCAGTTTACTCAAGCAGAGTTTGCATCAAATAAATGCTATTTTCTTATACATTTGACCTCAGGTTATCTTTGTTTATACCATGTTTGTCCATGTGCTGACTGTCTGAATGTTAAGTATGTGGGATGTGTTATTTAATGCGCTTATTAGAATTCACGTTTTATTATTATTTTTTATCTTTGAAGTGATTTTTGATAAAGAAAAAGAAACAAAACTTAACATTTCTTGAGCTGAGCCACCAAATGCTCAGTCAGCCTTGTACTAATACAGCTCACCGTAATGAAGTCAGTGGAAATGATTGACTGTAGCCTACTGTACTGCAATATTCTCCCTTTAACACAAATATTTATCTGTGGCCTGGTGGTATCTGGTCATTCCCAAGCTACTCATTCATAATTGAATTTGCTACAAAATTATAAGCTAATTACTTTTTTGTGTTTCTATGCTAAATGTTTTATAGCATTATGCTGTAATGCTGGTCATTTTGCCATTTGGTGTTGCTGTCTTATTTCATTCCATCTTTGCTTTATAGAAGTGTGTGGCTGCTGTGTGAATGTCATCTACCACCTCATCATGGGAACACCACCTGCTCTGAAAACACACATCCCCACCAGGTAAAACTCGGCATTCACCGTTCCAACTCCCTCTGGGAGTCATGGCTACTTCTTAAGATTCATATGAAGTGATGCATGTCATTACCACTTAATATGGATAATCTTGTATTAGTAAATTTTGCATTATTATGCTAAATTCACCATAGCTGATTGGCTTTGGCTGAAACACTGCTGTACTTTGTGCGTGTAACCTTGAGCATATGTGCAGACTACATCTCTGTAACTGGTGCTCCAGTACTGAGGTTAACACGGACGCTATAATCAGAGAAGTGTCCCTGGCTGGTACAACATAGAGTTTCTGGGTCACTCCGCAGCCCTCTGAGAGGGCCCCATCCACACGAGTGACAGAGGGAGACGGAGAGAGAGGGTGGAAGAGAGAGAGGGAGAGAGAGGGAAAGGTATTTATAGAAAAATGGGGCTTCGCAGTACCTTTTCTTGCAAAGAACCATTTCAGGACCAAGTGAGCGTGTCCCAGTTTTCTGATCATCGCTCAGCCATAGGGTTGGGACTGAGGCTGAGGCTGGACCACCTCATCCAGGATGGAGAGCCTGACTTACAGATGCTCTCCCCTCTCCTCCGGCCTCCCTCTCCTGAGCTACAGACCGCTGGTTCTCTGATTAAGAACAGAGGGAGGCACTGGCCTAGATAATTTACAGATGTGACCTTTTAGGTTCACTTAATTTGCCTAGCTGGGTAGAGGCTTTTGGAGGCAGTGAGCTCAGGTGAGGAGCAGCACAAGGGTGTCCGCGGGCACTCTTTGGCTGCGTCTACCCCCAGGCCGGGGGTGAAGGGAGGCTGGCTGGAACGTGCCCAGCCGCAAGCCGGGCAAGGATGAGGCGTTTCCTGAGCAGAAAGGGCCGCTTCTCCCTGCGCCAGAGCAAGTCTGGGACCCGGAGTGCCTCCAAAGATTTCTGTGAGTCCTACTTCTCTGAATCATAATTTTTACATGATGTTCCTGAACTGCTTCATCTGCTGGAGGTAAGGCTTAATTTTTCTCAGAGAGTTAGAAAGAGCTACATGATGAGATTTTGTATCTGGGTCGCAGGCAGGAGAACAGGACAAAGAAAAGTCTTGCCAGTCGTCTGAGTGCAGCTTGTGTTCTGGTGAGGAGAAAAGATTATGATCTACATCTCCATATCCCAATCTGCTTTAGATCAATAATCAGGTTGTTGCTTCCTATCAGCAGACTGAACCAAGTTCAGTGTTTCTTTGAGTCTTTGGATTTGATATGTTTTATTCACTCAGCCTGAATATGAAGCCGTGTGCTCCAGTAAGATCTGAACTGTCTTTTTCTGCATTGAAGCAGGTCTGACATTGCTACATTTCTTTGCAAAGTCTTGTGCCGACTTTTATTTTCTCACTTCTCGTGCACTTCTTTTTTGTTACTTTCTGTCACTAATTTCTGCATCCGTCTTACTTTCCATATTTCTCTGCCTCAGATCATTTTGTGCTTGTGGTTTTAATGGGTTGTGTACAAATGCTTGCGTAGCTTCAGTTTTACAATATTTCTATTTATTTTGTTCCTTGGGCTTATGTCAGCATATGAGTTTGATAATCACCAACTGGGTGCCAGGGTTAATTTGAGACTCGTGAAGGTAAATGTGAACATCGTGAAAAGCCAAAACAAGATTAGAAAATAAGAGATGGCGATGGAGATTTTCAGTTTATGATATGGATTATGAGGCAAGGTTGCATTGCTCGGAGAGAGATCTTTAACAAGTCTGTGGACAGACTGATCCCTGAAATGTCCTACATAGTATATCTGTAATACATCCAGATGGTTGTAGATCAAAGAAAATAAAGTCAAATAAGCCTTTTGGGACTCTCTCTGCTGCAGCCGAATGAGGCCAGTGACCAGGGGAAGGACAACAGTTCAACATGTGGGCTTGATACCAACAGACCAAAATACCCCCCCTTCACTTTGTGTTTCCCTTTGACTGTGATTCAATTTACAGAAAAATAAATCTCTCAGTCTCATAATGCGTTTAAATGGGACTTCTTTGTCTTGTCATATTTGTGGCCTCATTAAATAGACCAGTGTACCTGCTGTGACAGCTTGGCTGCTCCATCACCGAGGTGCCCTATTTAAACCAGTGGACCATTTGACCTCTATTTTACAGCCACAACCTGATCATTAGTTTGAGCATCTTGCTCCAGGATATGACCTAAAAGCAGTAAAACCGACGTGGGTTTGAGGTTTCACCAGTCTAAACCAATAAATCAACCTGGGCCACATTTGAAGCTGATCTTATGCCTTATATGGGTACAAAATGCCTTCCAAATACACAATCAATACAGCATTTATTTATTTGAACCTCTCTGGTGTTTAAATATCCCATCCATCCTCCAGACCTCGGTCTCCCAGCCACCAATCAGAACTGGCCAGAAGCGTTTGGTTTCCGGCTGGGCGGCACTGGGCCCAGCTACATCCTGTCCGTGGTGGAGGGCAGCAGTGCCTACCTGGCTGGCCTGCAGCCTGGGGACCAGGTGGTAGACATCGAGGGCCAGGATGTGACCAACCTCAGCACACCAGCGCTCATCGCCCTGGCTCAGACACTCAAGACCGTCCCACCCAGCATCGGAGTGGTGTCACGGATTGAGCAGGTCAGCTGATGCACAACAACCTGCTTTTTTTTTTTTTTTTTTAATTGGCGGAGCATGACTGAAATGGAAAATAACATTCAAGTTTATATTTTTTCCTTTTTTATTCAGATTGACATCACCCCTGGCCCTGATGGCCGTTTTGGATTCACCATCGTAGGAGACAGCCCTCTGATGGTGGAGGACTGTATGCCAAACGGTCCGGCCGGGCGCAATGGTTTAAAGGCTGGGGACTATGTCATGGAGGTCAACGGCATCCCAGTGAAGCATCACGAAACCGCAGCTGCCATGATCAAAGCGGCTCAGGGACGGCCTCTGCGCCTGGGCGTGCTCAGCATGGCTCGGCGCCCCAAGCGGCTGAGCAGCAGCATGAGGGTGCTGTCGCAGAGCGGGGACAGTGTCAGGGAGAGTCGCGCCCACAAGGCCATGGAGTTCAATAAAAAGGTGGATGTGAAATATATGTTTACTTCTCCAAGTATTTTTATGCAGTTGCTGCATTTTCATCTTTATTATAATTGCCGTTTTATAATCGGCGTCAATCAATTTGTTTATCTATTAGGTGGAGGAAGTGCTGGGAGAGGAGCCAGAGGTGAAGGAGCAGCTGTTTGAGGTGCTGAAGCAGTACGCTGCTGAGAGGGATGTGGACAGTCTGGCTGAGGCCCTGCCTGATATCCTGATCACGGAGGACCATCAGCAGCTGATTGACAGCGTCAGGTAGCCAATCAGCTGCACTTACACACTCAGGGGGAAAGGTCAGAGGGCAAACACATCTGCATGCATTTTATGTGTTCCTTGTTTCCAGCCTCCTGTAAATGACTGCATGTCTGCATCACTTTACTGTAAAATATTAACAGAACAAGCGAGCGCAGTTTATTAACAGCCAAGTACAGGTAACACAGTCCAACTAATCCAAAATTTGTGTAAATGAGTAACATTTTGTTTTCAAATGCAAAAAATGTACAAAACATTCTTTCAATCCATTCGCAATCGCTGCTTGCATTTTGCTGAGTTCAGAAAAAGCCAACTGAAACCCACTGTCAGATAAAAGCCCTGGCTTCACTGTACCCTTTCAGCTCCTTTCCCACAATGGTTGATTTTGCCAACACTTGTAAAAGTGCACTAGGGAGAGAATACAGACCAACTATACAGGCAGCACACGGTTACATAACAATAGAACCACAGCGAGGGAGAAAACTCCTTACTTTCTTTAATTGCCCCATGAAATCAATTACTTAGAAACTCCCCCCCTCAGCATTTTATAGTAAAATATGGGAGAGGTGTACATCAAGTGCACATGTGAATCGCTTTGATCTGATGTGGAGAACTGACTGCTGCTCGAGTGGCACTTTGTTCTATTCCTCCCCTCTCAGGCAAAGTACACCAGGGTACAGTCAGAAATTCACCACTGCATATCACATTTCTCCCTCCTCAGCATTGATGGGGAAATCAAAACCCCAAAACACAATACCTCTGCACACATTCGCTATTTCTTTTTCTGTCAGTCCCGTCTCCCCCTTCGTCTCCTGTCTTTTCCTCTCACTTGCTCTCACTTTGTCTTTCTCTCTGTTGGTCCCTTTCTTTCCCAACTCTCCCTGTCAGCTGTGATACACTCTTTGATATCACGCACAATAATTTTTTCTATTTTTTTTTCTTTTTCTTTTTGTGGATCACATCAGTGGATGGTCTTTATTCCCTCCTCTGCATACAGCTCATAGCTGCTACAGCCAGTTTGCTGCTGGTGGCTGAGACATGCACACATACAAAAACAGAAAAACATGCAGGTTCTCAGACTGCATGCACACAGCACTGTTTGTCACACACAGGTGCTCGCTGTCCGAGCTTTGAAGTTTAATGCTGGAAGAAATGATGAACTGCTGCCTCAGGTGAGTTGCCTGCTGTTAAACTACTTAGCATTGTGCATTTGTAGATATTCTAACAGCTGTAGCATGCAGCCACTGATCAGGTTTGCTGTCAAAGCGTCTTACGTGGCCACCAATGATTGGTCATGGAGTGAACAGTGGTGTAGGCAAAGTATCCGTCTTTTCTTTCTTACAATCAATTAGCGTTCAGTTTTGCCAGTGACTCGTTTTTGGTGAGTAATATCCGTTTTCCCTCCAGCTGAAATACAAAAACATTGTCCAGCCATCCCGGTTTGCTCCGACACAGCTGTCGGTAGCACAGCTGTGATAGCACATTTCCTTCCTTAGAAAGCTGCCTGTAAAAATGCTTTGTAATGTTTGTCTTGCACAGGAGTGCCTTTAATTATGCATTAATTGTATCCCTATAGGACTGAGAGCTGTTTTAGTTGCTTTCTTCACCTTTAGGTGGTGAGAAAGTACACCAACTCTCCCAATAAGAGTCTGAATCAGCCTTTAGATGAATTTGTACCGAACTGTTTCTTCAGATAGCTGAAATTACACATAGTTTCATCCTTTATGTGCGCTGCGACCTTGAAAGGCTTTGATATGCAAAGTTTTCATTGCGTCTCTCCCTGTAGTGTCTGTGCTGTTGTTTTATGCAACAATGTGTATCTTCTTGGCAGTTAGACTGTTTAAATCTTGCAGGGTATTTTGGGGGGGTTGTTTTCCCTGCAAAGGGCTAAAAAGGATTATTCATGTTCCACGTTTGGAAAAGCTTGTACTGTGTTTCAGTGGAATTTAGTGATCATATCTGTGGTAACAGCCCTGGGGAGTTTTGACTTCAGGTTGTCCGTGGGCAATGCCTCAGGGTGGTGTTTCTGTAAATGGCTGCTGCTGATAACGAGATGTCTCCGATGCAACTGAAAAAACACGTAATGTGGATGTACCGGTACTCTGTTCTCGCGGAAGTGGTGTTTTCATGATGTCTTTTAATAATAGGCACGTTTCAGGCTGTGTTTTTGGCTGTCAGTAGCACGGTAACAGTGATGGCAGTATTGGTTTGATCATCAGTAAGTCACCACTTCCAGGCTGAAGGAGATCAAATATTGCAGATTTGGTTGCATTGATATTCATGGTCCCCAGAGTATGGTGATGTCCCGGCCTTTACCCTGAGATTATCATGTATAGTTTTAAGTGAAATGTCTCAACAACTGCTGAATGGATTTCAGTGTCCTTTCTCTGTCTCTGGTGTTACTTAGAAAGTGGTCAGTGATGCGCATTTTGAAGTTAACACAAAGTGAAAGCTAGCCTGACTGTGTCGATATGGATCATCTATTACAAAACATTGGTTGCCCTCTTTCCTGATCACATCCAGTCTCCCTCCAGGAACACCACTGACCGCCACTGACTGAGAGATTAAGAAACCAGACAGCAACATGTCATTAAACACTGTTGACATGCTTGATGATGAGTTGGGCGCCAGTGTTGTCGTTTGAGGTGTGGAGAATCGATGCGTCTGCTACTGTAGCTGGATCTCCCAGTCAGTCAGACCTCACCTATTCACAGTCACACACACACACTGCCTAAATAATTCAAGTCCAATAATTAGGGGCTGTGAGTGAGAGGATGTGAGGTGTGCTTAACAGAAGTTTTTTCTTATGTGCACCTTGTGAAACTTGACCAGCTGGGCCACACTCTTCTCAGTCTGCCTCTGTCCCCTCACCGATTTGCCTCGCCCTCCCACAGGATGTGTGCTATTTTTAAGCAGCCTACTTCTTTTAATAAATTCTCTCTTAGGTTTTCTGACGCAGTCGTCGATTCTTAAATGGCTCAAAAACCTAGGGGTTAGCAAGTGCTTGAACACATGAAAGTTATGCAAAAGATTGCGTTTCTGGAGTGATTAGAGACGATCTTGGAACACCTATTAGCTCTTTTGTTCATGTGGTGCGCTGGTGGTGCTGTTGTGTTTATGGTAATTGGACGTAATTACAGTGAATTGTGGGCCTTTGATGGTCTGTATAGACATCAGAGCTGTAAAATAATTGGGCTGAAACGTTGTCTACTGTGAGGATCTGGGATGCATGTGGAGCATTTTTTCTTTTCTTTTCTTTACTTTTGTGTTTGAGTGGCAGTGTGTGTCTGATATTTATACGTTTTGTAAATGATTGAAGTTGTTTAGAGAAGTGGAGGTGTTTACAGAGACTTGGATGCTCTCAAACATGTGTCATGCAGGCACAACTGTCAAAGTTTCTGCAGGCTCACTTCATATTGTTTCCTATTACACACGCGCGCGCGCACACACACACTCGTTGTGCTGACCTGCCTATGAAATTCCACTGGGGCTCTTCTCTCCTCTCAATTTCTCTCCTCTCTCCCTCCTCACTTTACTCCTCTGTTCATCTCATTCTTTCCTTCTTCCTCCACCGAGGGAAGAGATGATTTGTCACTCACTACCTTTTTACTGCCAAATGATGGACGACTGAGTGACGAGGACCGTCCTGTAGCTGTGACTGAGAGGAGCAACCTGTGGTGACCTTGGCCCTGGCTTACTTCTTCCTCTGGCACCTGAAGAACGAGGGAATAACAAGATGGGGAGGAGGGAAGAGCGCTGCCCCAAACATGAAGTTGGAGAACAGCTGATTAAGCTGCCTGAGGATGTTTTGGAGGTGTGGAGGGATGTGAACCACAGCCACTCTCACACTTTTCTCCCTCCCTCTCCCTCATTCTCACTCTTTCTTCATCTGGCTGCTTTCCGAGTCTGCAGCAAGCGCTTTTGAGATCCAGGACACCCTCTTGCTCTTCATCTTTTTCTTCTTTCCCCCTTTTGTCCGGGAGAGTTGTTTGTTCAAACTAGATGGGGACCTGCCGACATAGAGGGGAGGCATTTGCATTGCTTAACTGAGCTCAGGCACTTCCTCAAAGCCCTGAAGAGCCATGGGAAGGGACAGGAGCCTTTCCAGACACTTTCGGTATGGCACTTTTCCTTTGATCTCAGCAGCAGTGCTCACTGTGCTTTATGTTGTTTGTGCTGACTTCTGTCTGAAGTTGCTGAAGTATTGTTGTGCAACAGCTCTCTGTGTATTTGTTATCAAGGTTTGTATTGTTAATTTTTTTTTACACTTTTTGAACGTCTGTGCAGTCTCTAAATATGGCTGAAGAGACAACTGTAAAACTGTAGATTCTTGCAAAACTGCTGCTACTGATAATTCTTTCATGCTATTTTCTCATTGCCAAGGCTTTTTAATTCCACTCTGTGATTAGCCCCAGCTGTGTCTGAGGCTATGCTTTGTGTCTGCAAATTCATACCTGGCCCAGCTGTCAAATAGGCTTATCAGAAGTGGGTCTGATAATAATGGTTCTTACAGTGAGTTTCCAAGTTGATTGCAGTTGTCATTCATCTCTCTGTGCGCTGCGTCCTTGATCCACCCCTCCTTTGGACCTAATTATAGACTCATCTTGCCCTCCTTATAATTGAGGGCATCCTAAGGCCTACATCCAACTTCAGTGGCTGAGAGGCTGTGAAGTTTCTGCTCACATGTTTATGGCCGGGTTACAAGATTTAATAACTATTCTTTTACTTAGATCTATGTAGAGCTAGCTAAGAGTTGTCAATTTCAAGAGTGGTCGGGGTGGTGAAGGGAATGGGAGACAGTTGTTGATTAAATGAATTCATATCAAATAATGTTATGAAAGAGTAAATGTCCCCATTCTGTTTAGTTTTCCCTATCCGGCATTTGTCCGAGCGTCCACGGTGATGTATGAGTGTTGTTTGAGAAAGTTCTGTGGCCTACATTGCCTACAGATTACCCAGCTTCATTTCCAGTAGTTTCATGACCCTGGCCTAGAAACAGCTCTAGTTCTCCACTTTCCTCTCTCCACTCATCACCAGGCTGTCTCTCACTTTCTCACGATCTATTTATTACATTTTTTCAACTATTTTACATAAGTCATGCTATGTCTCCTACTATAACCACCCTCCTCCTGTTGCTATAGAAAATTGACCCTTAACATTGCGCCACAGAGCAGCTTGGTATCACAGATGAGCACAGCGTAGCCCTCGGGTGAAATGTTGTCTTTTTCTTGCTGCATGAACACACCATGTACTTAATCACTGTCACCTCGACCATATTCCCTCGGCTTAAATTTTCATGGATACCTATAGTAAGCACATTAAACAGTGCCTACAGAGAAGATTATCCCTGCAATGACAAGAACACCGAGTTGTACTGACACATTTCCCACACACAGACCCACATCATGCAAAGACTTTAGCAAAGGAAAGACTCTTCCAACCTTATCAGTATGTTTTAAGAGACAGTGACTCAAGTTAAACCATAATTTCTAGCCTAGGTATTGGCACAAAACATTATCACACCACATCATCATGGAGTAAAAGTGGACCTCTGATCCCTGTGGAACCCCATGTTGCATTTCGATCTTGGGTAAAGTGATAGTGTGATTGATTGCTTAGAATACAGTCTGCAGATAACTGAAGAGACTAATTTGGGCTGGTGTGTGAGGATGATTGCAGAGTTAATGGTAAAATGGAAACTGGATTAGTGACATTAGTATTTTGATATAGCCTGTAAGATTGTAGTGTAACAAGAATTAGTCCAGTAAAAAACACACAGATCAGACAAACACCTGAGATGGGATGGTTTGCCAAAGGAGAGACAGTGGGTACACAATCTATTGCAATCTATTGTCATAAATAACATGCAAATATAGGCTACTTTACCATTATCTTTAAAAATCGAATTTGTCTTGAATTTGTTATGTTATGAACACATATGAACACAGAATGTAAAATTTGATAAGTTGAATGTGGTTGGATTTACAGCCTTGGAATCTCTGACCCAATTGATGAAAGTTTGTATTGGATCAATGTGAGGTTGTCTGGGATAGCTATAATTAAAGGCTTATTTTCTTGTGTGTGAGAGAAGGAGGGATGAGATGGCTCGTTTGTTAATATACATTATAAATAATATGTTCATAAATACTCTGAATTTGAGTAATTCAATTATTGGGTATGGGACAGCATACCACCACTCTGAAAATGTCAAAACCTGTTGTACATTTTTATGCATCTACCAAATAGAGAATCATCTAATCCTTGCCTCCAAACCTGTTCCCACATTTACATGCAAAGGCGCTACAACAGCTTTGAAAAACCAAACTGCACCAGTGAGCCCTATTCCCAACAGTGGCTTTTGAGAAAGGAGCTGTGCTGTGTATATGGATGCACATTAGAACCGGTGCACTCTAAAAAAAAAAAAGCACTCTCTTCTCTGTAACTGTTGAAGCACCCAGGAGATTCACGTTGAAGACAGGGAGGTAGAGAGAGGCTTGTGTTGAAGGTGGAGGCAGCATGATTTTGTTGATGGGATGGGAAAGCAGATATGCAAAACATGTGTGTGTGTGTGTGTGTGTGTTTGTGTACTGTGAGATGCTTGGTTGTGTTTCTGTCTGTTGAACTGCAGATAAAAGAAAAAGAAACAGGGAGAAGGTGTCCTACATTTAAAGGCAAAACACACCCTAAAACAGTTAAAACAGTCATTGGCACTGTTTGTTACATTTCTGGGTCATTTCTGTTGTTTTGTTTTGTATTTTTTCCCTTATTCTTGCAGATAATTGGCCAAAAATAAACAGCACACAGCAGACAACAGAGCTACAAGGCAGTTGAATAAGAGTTTGCATTTTGAGCAGTCTAAAACATCAGTGATAAATGTCAGGTTTGAGTCTTATTTCTGGGAAACAAAAGCCGTCTTTCTTTACAATTTTTCTTTTTGCTGATGCCGAAAACCACACAGTAGAGAAATCTGTCATTCCAGAGGCAGCAATACCAATTTTGCCACTGTGCCTCAGACAGCTCGTGCATCTGAAATACAACTCTCCTTTGATAAGTTTGATGCTGAATTTGAACAAGCAGTCATGGCCAACATTACTGGTTCTTTCTTCATTCTGTTGACAGAACACTTTCTTTTCATCTGTATCTATGCAGCACTAGGGGAAAGTGGCTCACGAATCCTCCTTTGGAACACACTAGATACCACAAACTCATATCTGAGAGTGTCCCAGGGTGAGTTTTTACTTTAAGAAAGAAAAGACATTGAGAGTTAATAAAGGGAGGGGAAGATAACACTAGTAGAGGGAGTAGATCGCTGTCTCCCAGAGGTGGCTCTGGCAGTGTGCTTTCTCCGTTTTGCATATTAGCTGTGAGCTGTCGCTGATACGGCACATTCTTACCTGCTGCTGCTGCTAATGTGACAGGACCACACAACAAAGCTCATCTCTTATCGCTTTTCATTCTCTCACACACATGCACACGCACTCCCAGAAACACGCACACAAACTAAAGCTGGACCAGTCTCCTTCTCTCCCTGCCTCGGCCCTCCCACGAGGAAATATGGGCTGAACTATTTTTGAACCAATTAAGTGGATCCTGCAGCTGGAACAATACATAATCAGAACAAGAATCCCTATGTTTTTTTTAGAGGCTTTGGAAGATCATCAGACTAACAGAGTCTTCGACTTGATGGATTTTGGCTTAGGTTGCTCCATGGATGTGATTTTGTTTAGTTGCTGTGTTCTTATGTAAATGGTCTTCACACAGGAGAGGCTGAACTGGAAGCTGCACCACATCTGCTTTCTGAGACGGCTTTTCTTGTCAGTGTGAGGTTGACGCTGATTCTACAATGTTTGCCAGGATCTTCATTCCCAAGAAGCACCGGGAGCGTTTTGACGAGGTGGTTTCCCAGAGCCTGATGAGCCGGCTCAAGGGGCGGAGCTTCAGTGACCCTAGCCGCAACCGCCTTCGCCGCAGCCGGAGCGAGGATCACCCTGAACGCCTCCTGGTCTCCACCCGCGCCAGCTCAGTGCCACGCACCCACGCAGAGGAAGGCGTGGTCCCCCCCGCCCGCGGCATGCGCAAGACCACCTCTCTCATAGCCGGCCACTCCAGCGGCAGCACCACCAACTGCAGGTCTGTCTTAAAGTGTCATGTTGCAGCCTTACCCAGTGATAATTGGCACAGTCATAGATTTTTATTTGGCAGTATTTTATATCTGCATACAGTATTATAGCCCTCCTTCAGCAGGGGCCACAGTTTTTATTTCAGAAACACTGTGCATTTGTCATCTTTAATTTTTTCCAAGAAAAGCCTTTTCCTGAAATATGTTTCTTCTTTTTTCTCCAGCTGTCTGATCAAATTTAAAACAACTTCACACAAAGGCTACTGTGACAGGTTCTTCTGTTTTCTGAGCATTGGATTTATAGAAACTAAGATGTGTGGGAGAGAACTGAAAAATAGACCCATCAGTGCTAAAGCCAGAGTGTAAACCTATTTGGACTAGTCATGCCTGGTCTCCTGCCCTTTTTCTGTGCGGTCACCGTTTGCTGACATGTCTTAACAAACTGATACCGTACATCACACTCATCAAGAATTTAAAAAACTTTAAACAAGTAAACAACATCATCAAAAACCTCATTCTACCATCTCTTTAATCTGAAGGAATAAAGTGTGTCTAGTATCTGCTGATTTCTTCAGTGGCTCCAGCTTGTGAAGACGTTGTACAGCTCCCTTGGGACGTATTGTCCATATTTAAGTAGGGTTGTTGGTGCAGGATTTGAATTTAAAGTAGTCTGAGTACGGAAATCCACAGGACGTCCACAACATCAGTCTGCATGTTTCAGGATGGGCAGAGGGACCTGTCAATTAAATGACTGATCTCTTTGCAGTTTTCCCTTTCAACAGAACACAGCCACAGCACTGTGTGCAATGAGGCCTAATGAATCAACCGCTCTTACTTAAGCACACTTTGTGTTCCCTATGCCTTCATTATTAAGTCCTTCTATAGCCAATATAATCATAGAAAAGTATACACATAATCATATTATGATGACCATACTATGACCCTAGCCATATATAACCCTTAAACCATATAAATCCTCTGGATGACAAGCTCAAATTTGTCTGTTCAGGACAGTGAGAGTGTGCAAGGGCAACCTGAGTTTTGGCTTCACTCTAAGAGGCCATGCTCCAGTGTGGATCGACTCTGTCATCCCTGGTAAGTTTAAAATGTGTGTACACTCTGTATGTATCTGTATGTGCAAATGTGAGTGTACAAGCTGCAGATGCATATAAGTCCTCTTATAATCTCTAATACATTTATGACGTATTATCTTCAAACATATCTTTCCTTTCCTCCTTCATTTCCCAGTGGCTCATATCAGTCACCTCTGTCTCTACTTGTTTTCTGTTCTGCAGGCAGCCCAGCAGACAAGGCAGGTCTAAAACCAGGAGACCGCATCCTGTTTCTCAATGGACTGGACATGAGGTTGAGCTCCCACCTGAATTTATTTTACAAATATGAGGCAGTTTTTCGCCCAAGCCCCTCATAAAACATTGCTGTTTGTAAAGCAAATCTACTTCAACAGCAAAGGGCTAAATTTACCAGTAAACATAAATGTAATTTTTTGTAATGCAGTTATACAGAGTTGGTTGTCAGAATCTCCTTTTAAATAGATAATGAATGATGAGAAGCCCCCCCCCCCCCCCCCCAGAGTGTGAAAATGTGTTTATACCCCAGTGTAATATCTATTGGAGAACAGAGAAGGTTTTTTTCATAAGTTGTTTCCTCTCTTCTGCACCAAATGAGTAATGGCTACATAAAAAAAAATGTAATTTGCAAGATGCAATTTTTTCTACATAACAACCAGTGTTGGTGCATGTAATTTCTTACCTTGTGAAGTTACCATCCAGTGTATGTCTGCATGTGTCTCCATGCACACCATGACTTTGCCTTGTAGGACCTCCTCCCATGAGAAGGTGGTGTCCATGCTGCAGGGCAGTGGTGCTATGCCCACTCTTGTAGTGGAGGATGGTCCGCCGACTTTCACCCTGTCAGAACAGGACCTGGCAGGAGGAGGCGGCAGCGTTCCCACAGAACGTGCCCGTTCCCCTGCTTTAAGCTCCCTGCAGTGGGTGGCGGAGATTCTGCCTCCCAGTATCAGGGTTCAGGGCCGCACCTTCGGGCAACAGCTGGAGCACCTGCTGACCATCCAGGAGAGGTACACCATCTGCAAGGCTTTGGAGAACTTCTTCCAGCACAGGTGCGCAAAGGGTCGGGAGAAGATCGGGAAAGGAGGAGGAGGGAGTGGGATCAGTGGGAAACAAAGCTGGCTCTTTTGTGAATATGATATTACACAATTCAAAATATTTATAGGTAGTTACAAATTTATGCAAATAAATTATATTTCTAAATTCACAAGCACAATAAGATGGGATTTTTCAAAACTGAAATAACAGAGGCCAAGATATCCTAATTTTTCAACCCTAGTATCCACCTTTTTCCGAACATCAAAAACGCAAGCCGGTTTTGCTCTTCCGGTGGAATTTTATGTGTAAATGCATGGATTTTTTTTTGTTTCAATGAAAATCTGTAAAACGCATGGATCATCTCACCAGCTTTCAACAATGGATAGCCTATCACACAAATTGACATCCATGTTAAAAGCCAGCATTAATAGATCCATGTGTTTACCGCAACTATGACAACGACTGAAAACCATGGAAACGTAAACGTACAATTCCAGCGGAAATGCAAAACCGGCTTCCGGTTTTGACCATATATGATGTTCGGAAACTTGTGGATAAAGGCCAACAATCAAAACACTGAATCTAGGCTACTTCCTAATTATCCATAATACAACCTTCAGGATCTAAAGTTTGTAACACAGGCTTTCTGTTAAATCTTTATACTGTAAAATCTGTGCAGTGCCCCTTTCATTTTGTGTTTTGCTGTCCTGTGTACCTTTGGCCGTTCTTGTGTGCTTAACTGTTGACTTCTGAGCGGACCAGCCAGGTGACCTCTGTCACCTTGCCTGTGTTTCCACGGCAACAGGAATGTTGACACTCTGATCGTGGATGTGTTCCCGGTGCTGGACACTCCTGCCAAACAGGTGATCTGGCAGTTTGTTTACCAGCTGCTGACGTACGAGGAGCAGGAGCACTGCCAGAGCAAGATCTCCCGTTTCCTCGGATACAAACCACCAGGTGTGTGCACGCATTTGTCTTTAGTTTACATTTTGAGGTTTTTTATTTGAATGGATAAAAAGAAGTTTGTGTGACAGATGGACACACACTTAGTGTCTACAACTCCAGCTCTTCTCCATACACCTTTTTTGCCTCTTCCTGTGCATTGCCAATATGTGTGTGTGTTCCAGTTCCACCCCCACCACCACCACCTCCCCCACCTCCGGAGCCCGAGGTTGCCCCTGAACCCCACCGCCGTAGCAGCTCCATGAGGGTAACAGGGACCACGTACAGGAGCAGTGTGAGGGGACGTAGCTCCGATGACCTGGTCATTGGTACACACTTGGGCATGGGTACAGATCTTCATTGTCTTGTCATTGTTTTTGATCAGTAGCGCCAGTAACGCTGCTACCACCATGACGCCTTTGATCCACATCAGCATCATCACTAACGTCAGTCATTATCACATTTTGTTCAGCACGATCATGAACAGAGTCCTGTTTTAATGCATCCCCAGTGTGACTGACATCGGCTCATACTCCATATTTTTCTACTATATTTTATCTATTAAATTGTAATCTTGTCGTAAGCTAATGAAACCTAAATTGCTTAGGGCATCACTAAATCTGGTACAGCTAATTGCTGGACTAATGCGTCTGCAGTCTCTGGTCCAGAACTGACATAAGTTAATGTAATTGGAGCTCTTTTTTTTTTTACCCTAATCAACTAAAACTCCCAGCTTAAACACCAGGCAGAATCTTGCAAGTTGTTCTAATGAGTGTATTACCATAGGCCTCCGTGCAGAGCCGGTGCTGGAGACAGGGATGAGGTTGGCCCCAGGAGAGAGACAGTCAGGAGATGGTACCTCCCTACCTGAGACTCCTAACAATCTCACCAATGTATGTAACAAGGCCTGTCTTGATGGGAAAAGATACAGTAAAGTATCAAAGTAAGATTAATCATCATTAGGGCAAGAGGTCTTACCCTGGTCTTTCTGTACATTTCCACCATACAAGCTGTCAGCAGTGTACGCTGAACTGGAGAACATGTATTCAGCCAAGAGGTCCAAGTCTCTGAAGAGCCGTCCTCCTCCTGCCCCTGAGAGTTTTCTGGATCTGGAACCTCCTTCCCGCTCAGCCTCCCCTACAGTACATGCTAACACAGGTAGCCAAAAGCATACATACTGAACTCATATCAGCTGGAGTTGAACTCAAATAATATGCTGTATAAAATGACTATTGTGTGGATGAGTGAGTGTTTGAATGTTTTAGGGGAAGAGAAAGAGGGCAACAAAATGCTGCAGAGCAAGAATGATGAATCCCAAGGCAGCCAACCCACTTCTGACTCAACTGAATATCCTTGAATTTTATATCGACAGGGATTTTTGTGATTTCATGCTGTATATAAATATACAGCAGAGCAGACTGCTTTCAGTCTTTTCTCAGCCTGGCTATTATTAGCCTTAGTTTCTCTGCAGGAAGAGAGTGCAGGGTCAAAGCTGACATCAGAAACAAGATGGGGGATTTTTTTTCTTCTTTGTATTTTGTAACAAGTTGCCATCTTAAATGGATTTGGTTTGGTCAAGGCTTATCATACAAGAAGATAGACCCCCAACCCCCGGTCAGAGATGCTGGATACTTTTTTTTTTACCCTTATCAGGAGGATTTGGTGATGGTGGAAGTGGAACTAGAAAACACACAGTTTAAGTTCCCCTCAAATCAAAAATGTGTTTTCTGGCATGGTTAGCTCCTCTGGGAGACGTTCTGATTACTTCTTGTGCAGAACCTTTCTCAAACTGTGTAACCTGTGGGAGGGAGTTGATGATAGAACGTCTTTTTATGCATTTGTTCTGAGTGAGACCTTGCAGCTTAAGTGATGCTCCAGATGTTATTCTGGCACTAATAACACTTCATATGTCTCCTCCTGGTCTCAGGTAACCGTAAAGGCCCCCCGCCCCCTACGTCCTGGCCGGAGCCTCTCCCTAGCCCCCCTACTCCCCAATTCTACCCCTCAGGCTTGACAAGCCAGACCAGTGGGGAATCTAATCCCTACATTAGCTTGGACAGCCCCCCACCCTCACCCCCGGAACCCGTTGATTTCCCATCTAGTCCCCCAACCCATCGCAGCAGCAAGCGCCGCTACACCTTCTCCAAACCACCTCGTTCAGAAGACACAGATCGCTTCCTTGATGCGCTGAGTGAGCAGCTGGGACAGAGGGTGGCCATCATTGATGACTTTCTGACTCCTGAGAATGACTATGAGGAGGTAGAGTGACACCAACACTGCACCAGGAAACTGTTATGTGAATCAGCAGCAAAGCCTCATCCTGAAGTTGTATTAAAAATGAATGAGCTAATAATTTGGCTACAGATGCTAATTTAGCAATCACATGTTGTGAGTGTAACAAGCTGAGCCAGCACCTTTTAAATCCTGGAGTGCCTACATGATGCAGGAAACGTTGGAGTTTCACACAGTCAGTTAGAAACATTTACTCTTTTTTATCAGGGTTAATAAGTTATATAATAATGATAATATTATATAATATATAATTATATTATAATGATAGATATGTGTATTGTATTATGTATTATTGTATAATTATAACAACATTTGATACATTATGAATGAATTATTTCCTGGAAAATACCTATGCTTATGATACCATAAATTATGTCAATACCAGGTTAATTCCCCATTGTGCACTGATGCGCTACAGTACACTAATGTCAGCTGTACATCCAAATACAGAACAGGACATACCCCTTGACTCATACATACAGAAAATGGGTACAGAACATAGTTTCCTGCTAAAGTGCAAAGTACAAAGTGAAACGTTTTAAAGTGAAGTTTTTAGTTCATTATAAACACTATATGGGATCCAGATGTAAACAGAAGAGCACCACAATTCCTCAGTGTGAAAAACACACAAGTAAAACCTGCTGTTACAAATTTACTAACACACTAAGAACTTAATGTAATATGCTGTTGTTTTGCACATGATTTGTTATAAGAGACCTTGCACACTAATTTCCCTGATGTTTTTTATTTATTTAAACCTTTATTTTAACTCGTTGGTCACTGAGGTTTCCCTCATTTACAGGGACGCCAAGTTTACAAGCAGCAGCAGAACACAACAATAACAGTTAATAACAACAGTTAATAGTTAATAACAGTTGCAAGATGATTTACAAAGGTCAGACACCATATGTTTAAAATCAGCAAGAGTAGGAATAATCTCCAGCCCCAAAGTATGTTGGAGAATATTCCATGAGTTGGGAGCATCAAAGGAAAAGGCAGATTTACCAAACTCTGAGTGTACAAAAGGGACTTTAAGAAATAATAAACCACTAGAGCGAGTAGAATAAGATCCAGAGCGCCATTCTAATAAAGATGAGATGTATGGGGGCTGTTTACCAGTAAGGGCCTTAAAGCAGATATCAGCTTCACGGCCGTTTCGGCTAATGCTGCGTTCAAGGCAGGCTTTTGAAACCGTAAGTTACAGCTTAAAGTCACAACTACGACTTGGTAGCGTTCCAGGTAACCCGTAGCTCGTGTTTTTACCATCCTGTTGTCTGTGAAAGTTCCCTATAACGGCCACTCGTAACTTCCGACCCGTGAACTCGTACCAGATCGAACTGGTATGACTTCACAGGAAGGAAAAACACAAAGTACGAGTTTCTTTGAACGCACCATGAGTTAGCAGCCCCCGCCCTTGTCAGGCATCAATTGGTCCTCGTGCTACGTCACCACATTCACGCGCATCCCTTGGCTGCACACACAGCCCTTCATGCCGTTCTCTCTCCTCATTGGATAACACTTGTATCCCACAAGGAAAATTTTCTCCTCGGGTTACAGCAGAGCAGAGTGACGGAGAGACTCGTGTTTAGGCTGAAATACTTCATGTAAGTGATTGCTGACGGAAAATAGGACTATTTAGGACTTATGTTAACAAAAACATTCCACTGATATCTGCTTTAAAGATAAACATATACCAGTGCTTCATGCGTCTGTCAGAAAGGGAGGACCAACCAACTTTTTCATAGAGTAAGCAATGATGAGTGTCATAACTATCCCCGGTTATAAATCTGAGAGCAGAGTGATAAATGGAATCCAGAGGTTTGAGGGTTGTAGCTGCTGCATGTCTATAAATGATATCACCGTAGTCCAAAACTGATAAAAAGACTGATTCTACAATTCTTTTCCTGCTGAGTAATGGGAAATAAGGTCTGTTCCGGTACAGAAAGCCAACCTTCTGTCGCAGAGTGGAGGCAAGGACATTAATATGCAATTTAAAAGTTAGCTTTTCATCAAGCCAGAGACCAAGGTATTTATATTCCATGACTCGTTCTATGGATGAGCCATCTATGGTTAATAAAAGTGTATTGGAATCCAGGTTACGGGAACGAGTGAAAAGCATAAACTTGGTCTTTTTTTCATTTAAGACTAATTTCAAATTAATAAGAGCCTCTTGCAGAAATTTAAATGAGAGCTGCAATTTCTCAGTGGCTAAATGTACAGAGTCAGCAATGCAATATAGAATCGTGTCATCTGCATACAAATGGGCATGACAGTCATTCAGTGAAGAGAGAATATCATTGATATAAATGGTAAAAAGGACAGGACCCAGGACAGAGCCTTGTGGCACACCTTTGGTTACAGGCAGGATGTGCGCAGGTTATTACTGCAGTGGCATCTCACTTTTGTGTACAGATTTTGCAGATAAATATAAGTCAATACGATTTCTACAGTACTATATCTGGTTTTGGACACTATTTTAAAACATGCTTTTAGATCAACTCAAACAATTTCAAGTATATTACGTATATTAATGGGCTAATGAAGTGTGATTGGTGTTAATGCCAGGATGTTGTGCAGATGGGCTTTCCAGATGAGGATGATGAGGATAATGATGAAGACCTAGTGGTGGACGAGGAAGAAAACGGAGGATTCGTGGCCCCAGAGTTGAGCAGCCCGAGTGACATTCAAAGCAGCAGCGGGGAAGAAAACGCCTCCTCACTCACCTACTCCTCATCCTCTGACCACATCCCTCCTCCTCCCATGACTCCACCTCCGCCCCCGCCTGTTCAGTTCAACGATCCGCCTCCCCCGCCTCCACCACCTGCACAGCCTCAGCCTCAGCAGCAACAACAACAGCAGCAACAACAGCTTAACTACACGCCTGAACACTCCCCAAGAGCATATGTACCCATTCGCCGCAAATCTGGACCCCCTCCGCCTCCTCCACCCCGCAGTAACCCACCACCTAAGCGCCACTCTCTCCATAAAGTGCTCCCCTCGAAAGAAGACTTACAGGTCCATGCTACCATACAGGAGTTAAAAGCCTTCCAAGAACAACAAGTCTACCAGGATAGGCAAGTTTACGAGGAGCAACAAGCGTACAAAGAGAGGCAGGCGTACGAGGAACAGAAAGCCTATGAAGAGCAACAGCTGTTCCAGGAGCAGCAGGTCTATCAGGAGAAAATGTTAAAAGAGAGACAAGCTTATGAGGAACAGAAAGCTTATGAGGAGCAAAAAGCTTTTGAGGAGCAGCAATTGTACCAGGAGCAACAAGCCTACCAAGAGAGACAAGTGTACGAACAGCGCCAAGCCTACCAGGAACAAAAAGTGTATGAGCAGCGTCAAGCCTACAAGGAGCAGAAAGCTTTTGAGGAGCTTCAAGCCTTCCAGGAGCAAAAAGCCTACGAGGAGCGTAAAGCCTATGAGGAGCAAAAAGCCTACGAGGAGCAAAAAGCCTACGAGGAGCGCAAAGCTTACGAGGAGCAAAAAGCCTACGAGGAGCGTCAGGTCTACGAAGAGCAACAAGCGTATCAAGAGCAACAGATGCAGCAGATTTACCAGAGCCACCACTCGATGCCTAACCAGCCCACGCAGCCGAAATCCCACTCACCGCTTCCTCTCCAGCAACTGCACCAGTCCTTGCCCCCGCTCGCCTCTCCAGACTCCGCCCATCACCACCCCAACCACCCTCTCTATATGATACGCCAAGCACAGCAGCAGCAGCAGCAGCAACAGCAGCATCAGGCCCACCAGAGCCATCACCACCGACGTCAGTCTCGCTCAGCCCCTCCTCCGCACCAGCCGTCACCCCAAGCCACAGCCCACCCCGGCCAACAACAAGGTCAGTACGCTGAAGGCATCTACCAAAGCCACCAGGGCCTGAGAACTCACTCCCACCACTCCTCTGCAGAGATGCTCCACCAGATGCACCAAGCCCCGGCTCATCACTCCTCTGCCGAGATGCTCCACCAGTTGCAACAGTCCCAGGCCCACCACTCATCTGCTGAGGTGCTCCAGCAGATACAGCAAGCCCACGCCCACTACTCCTCTTCAGAGATGCTCCACCAAATGCAGAAGTCCAAGGCCCATCATTCATCGACAGAGCTCCTGCACCAAGCTCACCAGATGCAGCAGATGCAGCCTCACCACTCTTCCACGGAACTTCTCCATCAAGCTCACCAGATGCATCGGGGTCAGCCGCATCATTCGTCCTCCGAGCTGCTCCATCAAGTGCACAAGCCCCAGGCCCACCACTCCTCCACGGAGCTGCTCCATCAGGCCCATCAGATGCACCAACCCAAGCCCCATCACTCCTCCGCAGAGCTCCTGCACCAATCCCAGCAAGAGCCCGCCTCCCTCCCGGTTCAGCTGAAACGGGACAGCCACTCGCACCAGAGCCGCAGAAGTCTTAAAGGGCACCATCAAAGCCAAGTGTCGCCTCAAGGGAGACACCAAGAGCAGCAGGTCCACCAAACCCATCACCCCCAGCCCACCAAACCCTCTCCCCAGAGGCCGCACTCCATCCAGCAGACCCACCACCACTCCAGCTCGCCCCAGATCCACCACATCCACCACATGACCCCGCAGCCTCCTCCGCAGGATTTCCAACACCAGATTCACGTCATCCACCCTCCCCAGCAGCCGCACAGGCCCCAGCCCCTTCTCTCGACCTTCCAGCCCCTCCAGCCGCACCAGCCCACCCTCTCAACTTTCCAGCCCCTTCCCCAACACCACCAATCACCGCACCAAGTCCAGTCCACCCAAACTGCCCGTCCGCAGTCGCAGCCCTCGCATCACCTGCTGCAGTCCCCGCACCCGCCGCAATCCCAGTCGTCCCACCATAAACAATGCCACAGCCCGGGTCAGCCGCAGTCCCTCCCCCACTCTCTTTCTGACCCCACGGAGCACCTGGAGCCCCCTCCTCCACCACCCCTGCCCCCACCCTGCTCCCCTCCACCACTGCCGAGGCCCGGTCTGTCCAGGATGGACTCCAACCACATGAGCGTGAAGAGGCTGCGCTGGGAACAGGTGGAAAATTCAGAAGGGACGATCTGGGGACAGGTGAGTTATGTGGGGTTTGAACATAGGGAGCTAGGACCTCTTTAAAATGCAACATATTTTATATTTAGAAACTTTAATTTAACTTTATCTACATAGCACAATTATTAAATATCTTTGGTAGCTGGGAGCCAATTCTGACTATGATAAACTGCATGACATGGTGAAGTATCTGGATCTGGAGCTGCACTTTGGGACACAGAAGAGCTCAAGTGAGTACAAGTGGCCGTATACACATCTGTGAACCAATATCACTTCTTAATCACATTTTCTATTAGCTATCTAATTGATCATTCAAAACAAATCATGATTTCCAAATGATTGGTCAGTTATACTGTGTAATACTATTATATTTATTTCTTTGTAAATTCTGGACTGTAATTTGTGGAACCTGTAGCACTGATGTGTATCTCCCATGTACCTCTGCAACTGATCCCCCTTTAGTGCTTGTTCCAGAGCCATCCCTCCATCCAGACACCTTCAAGAAGAAAGATGTGATAGAAATCCTTTCCCATAAGAAGGCTTACAATGCTTGTAAGTATAAATTATTATTATGTGTGGCTATATCACAAACAGAGCAGAAAACAGAGAAGCAGTATGACCAGAAACGATGAATAGAAAATAAATAAGAATATGTCAGCCTGGGAAACATGATGCCATGGATCAGTACTTGTTTGTCTGCTCCAGCCTTTTCAGAATTTTGACATTTATGTTTTTACTTAAGTATCTCCATACTTATTAGATTGATTGCTGTGAACTTTGTTAAATACTGTATATTGATGATAGCTAGCAAACCAGCTATAAAAAAAATCTGACTCCATGACCTTTCATCCAGTGTCATCATCAGGTCAAGATTTCTGTTTTTATATATTGTTATATTGTTTATATATTGTTAAATATATTGATGATAGGTAGCGAACCAGCTATAAGAAAATCTGACTCCCTGACCATTCATCCAGTGTCATCATCAGGTCAAGATTTCTGTTTATTCAACACTTTGTTTCGTGACTCACTGGCAAAAGTAGCATTCATATACCAACCTCACCTGCACTGCATGATTAGTCATATTTAGCAAAAATAAGCATGCTGAACATGTTAAACCTAGGTGGTAAACATTACACTGCACACACACATTTGAATCCCCATTGATATTCATTTTTGGCCTTTTGTTTTTCAACCTCTAGCAATCCTAATAGCTCACCTGAAGCTGTCTCCAGGGGAGCTGCGACAGGTGCTGATGAACATGGCCACTGAGAGGCTGGAGCCAGCCCACATCAAACAGCTGCTGCTGTACGCCCCCGATGCAGAGGAGGTGAAAAAGTATGAAGAGTACAGGCAGGACCCCAGCAAACTGAGTGAGCCAGACCAGTTTGTGTTGCAGGTAATATCCTTGTAGCGAGAGATTGATTTAGATTTTTCTTGTTTTTTGCACATATTCACAATCACAATCACTCTGTTATTTTTTTTGTGTATGTTCTCTGTCAGATGTTGTCAGTGCCAGAGTACAAGACCCGCCTCCAGAGCCTCCTCTTCAAGTGCTCTCTACAGGAGAAGTCAGAGGAGTTGAGGGGAGCATACGACTGTATCTACAAGGCGTCCACGGAGCTGAAGACCAGCAAGAAGCTTGCCAAGATACTAGAGGTAACATACTGTTCAGAAAAGTATGTTAAAAGAAAAAGCACAAGCTAATCCCTGGTGTTATGCTGATGGTGTCAAAAAGCTGCTTTCACAATTGTGTGTGAATCCGATAAGACTGCAAACAAGCACCCGCACTGTGGGAGATGGTGTTTGTTATCAGATATAAAGAACAGTAAAACATGTTCACTACGTTTGGTTTACGGGAACCGGACACAGACTGGATTTTTGACTTAGAATCAAGCATAAAATAAAACAAAATATATAAATGGCTTCAAATGAGAGATAATAAAAGTGTTGCAAATTTGTAATTGATTAAAGTATTGGTTCATTCTGTCATTCTTCAGTTTGTTCTGGCGATGGGGAACTACTTGAATAACAGCCAGCCCAAAACCAACAAGACGACAGGCTTCAAGATCAACTTTCTTACAGAGGTATGTTAAAACCATATTGATATAATGAAAAATTAAAGCCGCAAGCGGCGATGATCAAACCCATGCAACCGTGGCATGAATCAATGCATGAAGGAGTTATAAGGACTCTATGTTCCATGGCGAGGGATGCCACGGGCAGCCTGCAACATGACACGACATTTGTGTCACTGTGGAGATTCAACTTCTTAATCGTGACTTTGTCCCACTCGGGCCCTAAAAATTGCTAAGTGGTAGAAAAACAGTTTGCTTGTTTTATGAGTAATCTCTCTTTTCTGTAAGTCAAGTCAATCACTTATTCATTGTGTCCCCTGTAGTTGAGCACAACTAAAACAGTGGATGGGAAGTCGACATTTTTGCATATCCTGGTCAAGTCTTTGTGTCAACACTTTCCTGAAGTGTTGGATTTCTCTAAAGATCTAACCATGGTTCCTCTCGCTTCTAAAGGTAGGTAGATACATTTTCAGTATCAGTCCAGAACAGGCTGAACACTTACTCATGATTGTTTTTGTTGGTTTAAAAAAAAAAAGTGTATTATTCTTCTCCTTCTAATCTCCCGTTTTGCACACACACACTGTTCTGTAGTAAACCAGAGGACTATCACATCAGACCTCAACGACCTTCATACGACCATCCAGGACATTCGCTCAGCCTGTCAGAAGATGCCTGCAACTGCTGAGGACCGTTTCGCTGTTGTCATGAGTGTATCCTTCTGCACAGGTGTATTCAGGCCTATGAAAGTGATATATTATAAGAAGTAATGAGACGTTTGTGTCCCTTGACTCCTGTGTTCGTAGAACTTTTTAGAAAACAGCCACCCAGCACTCCAGTCTCTGGAGTCTTTGCAACAACGAGCAATGGAGGAATTCAGCAAAACTGCCTCTTACTTTGGAGAAGACAGCAAAGCCACAAACACGGAGGCCTTCTTTGGTATCTTTGCTGAGTTCATGGGCAAGTTTGAGGTGAGCAAGACAGATACAACTGTTCATTCATTCAGCATAACTTAAATTCCTTCTCAGCCTTCACCAAACTGATATAACACATTTTTGACACACAATTGAAATGGTTGCAGAGGAACACTTTTTTTGTAATGGTGTTTAATTTTTCAGTTTTTAGAAAACCTTTTGTAGTGTGTGCAGTGTGTTTAGTAATGAGGAGATGAAGCTCATTATTAGAACTGACGTATTCAGCCGAAGCTTGATCTGAATAGAGAAAGGAGAATTAAAGTTATTTGACAATGTTTTCTTTGAATTTCAGTCCATTAAAGCTGCATAATAATATTCTCCAAGCAAAGGGAACAAATATTTTTCATCAGAGTGTTTTGTAATTATTACTCAGGTTGCTTTGATGTCTGTGTCATAAGATTTAGTAATTTAAATTTTTTCAGGGTGATATTTTCATGAATTCATGAATATTGAAATTTTAGCACTGAAATCCCTATTATCTAGCACTGATTGAATAACAAAGATGAAACACAACACCAGGACCTATGGTGATAATTTGTGTTTTCTTACAAACCCTGTTGGTTTTTCACCACAGAGAGCTCTCAGTGATCATCAGGCTGCAGAAAGTCTGAAGAGCCCCAGAAGTCCCCGATTGGCCTCCCCACTGGCCTGGTAACACACACACACACATGCATATATGGACATGACTGCAGTTCACACAGTATACATATACATGCACACAGAGGTATGAACGGACACACTGAATACATATTCTGTACATACATAGCACAAACACATAGACACCTTTCAGTGCACATCTCTGAGCAAAAAAGCTGTTTTTATGTGTTGTGTATGCATTTGTTTGTTTTTTGGAGACAGAATAAGACTTTCTGCATCAAAGATTTTGCATTATACCGGTGGTCCTTTCAAAATAAAGTTTTGTTGTAGCTTTAAAGGCTAAGACTTATAAATAGAGAACACAATCTTGTTTTGGTCAAGATATCTGTACTGTTAAAGATGGTTACCCAGTAACATCCTAGAGTTTAAGTTTACTTTCTTTAAGTTTAGGTCTCTTCTGTTAAGTGCGGTATAACAACTCTACAGTAAAATCTTTGTGATATGTCCTTGAGATAAGTCATAGATTTGCAAGAACTACATTTTATCCTGAAATAGTTGTTATCTTAAATTATACCGACATGCAGTTGGCGGTTTGGGGGAATCCACAAAAGCAGTTTTCCTGATAGTTTACATGGTCTGTATTTTTGTAAGCGGCCCACCACTCTGAATGTAACATAAGTTCTTTACTGACTTAAGTGTAGCTTATTTTCTCAAGTAAAACTCACATCAGGATGCTTACCTGGTGATGAATTATTTCATTTATGACATTGTACAAATACCTCCATGTCAGTGGATTTTCTTACCACATCAGTTGTAGCTTTAAGATTTTTTTCCCCATTTAAATGGTGTTAATCTTGTATGATACCTCAATTGCTACCAACTTGTACATATGAAACATTGCCAGTGGGAAGTTGGCTCTTGTTACTTGAGTTTTTAAAAGACAGTTGTAACTTCATCATTTTTAATCTGGCTCAAATCACCAATAACAGACTGTTGAAGTGAGATTATGTGAGGCTGACAGCGGGCAGTGTGCAATATAACAATGTTTAGCTGTGTTCCAGTGTTAGATATTATATTTATTAAACTGTAACAGAGATATCTTGTGTTTTTATTGTACAAGATCAGACTGAATGGTAGTTCTTAACACTGACAGAACAGCAATGTCATTAAGGTCAGTGTATGAGATGCAGCATTTGACAAAATGTTCAAGTAATAATACAGCAAACCAGCTTCTCAGCTTTATTAGTGCTATGTAAAACTTAAAGCTTAAGTCTCCCTGTGATATTTTTAAATGTTAAGGTTAAGCTGTGCAGCTAGGCTAAGTTTTTTTTTTTCTGCCTAAATAACCAAACCTTGAAAGTGTTGCTGTCCATTTAAGGCTTATAAAGTGTTAAGTCTGTATTTTGTATTGTGTCCTTAAAAATGCTGAAACAATATAAAGAGTCATGAAAGCTATCTTTGCCTGACTGTCAGTGTTTTTAACAAGATCTGTCACGTTTTGCTGATATGCTCCTGAGACTGTGTTGTCTTACAGGGAAACAACACTATGTTATGCACTGGTATATTATTGACAGTACAAAGGTAATTACACATGCTTGTTGGCCTCACACACTTGTTAATACTTTCTTTACAACTGCTGCTGACACACCTGCTGTTGCTGCAATATCTCAGATGAGCATTTGTTTGTAGCCAGATAAGCCGGAAACTGAACGTCTCAGCTCTGGACATACATTCCGACCTTCCTCTTATCTCACTTTATTGATATCACTGCCCATTTATCCAGTGGAATGAGGTATTAATTTAAAACTCATTCAGCAATCATTTAGCTCTTCCTCCAGCAGCAGGGCTGGATTGCTCAAACACGGCGTAATAAATCTTTTACATTTTAACGAAACCTTGTCGTGCGGGAGGTAAAAGTGGAGTTTGATCTTCTGGTGAGTGTGGGAAGCTTCGCGACAAACATGACATTCCTGGGATCGTCCCCGGGTTGTTTGTGACGACGCTGTTTTGTTTGGGGAAGACAACGCAGCTCATTTTCTGAAAGGTGAGTTTATTTACTAAACAGTAACATCATGTAGATACTGAGCTATTGCTTATATGAATTTCTGTAGAATGTCAATAGATCAAATGCCTTTTAATGACGCTTTCTAGAGCAAGTCTCTCAAAGTGCTTCTTAAGTCACAAATGTGTCAAAGGGGAGAAACTATTCTGGCTTCATACACTGATATCAGAACAAGTTACAAGCCAAGATTAAAATGTTCAGCTGCAGTATGTAACAGCAGCACAGCAGGTTTAATACAAGTGTCTACAAACTGTGCCTTCAAAAAGTAGATCAAAGTTTAAGATATAATACAGTTTGTTTCTAGTGGTAAACAGAACTGTTAAGTAGAGAAAGTCTAGTCTTGTCATTTGACAAAAGAGGCATAAGCTGGAACTTCACAAAACTGGGAAAAATGTGGATCATGTCCTTAAAGTATTATTAAGTGCAGGATGTACAGAATGTTCATCTTCATACTCATGTATTATACTGTACATTACAGATAGACATTTAAGCAGTATGTTAATGTTAAAGTTGGCAGTGCTTTAAAAAAAATACATGTTAATAACATGTTCTGTGAGATTTGTACATGAAATCTGACAATGTCTGTCAATAAGCTGACTGTAGAGAAGGAGCACAAGTATGCACAAGTGCATGTTTTATTTGAAAAAAAAAAAAGACTAAACATTTGGTTTTGGTATCAAGAGTCAGTGTTGTTAAGTGTTAAATGTGATCCTGGATTTTAAACACGTGCAATAACATTTACTTACAATTTATAATGTTTCCAAGTTGTAGGTAGTCCTGTCTTGTACTCACAATCAGAATCACTTTGTGTCTTGGTTTCTTTGATCTTGCAGCAGGACACCATGCAGGGGAGCACAATGATGCCATCTCCATCCTCCTCCTACAGAACCAGGGCTACTCTGGATACTGTGGATATAGTGGTGCTGGTGGTCTACTTTCTGCTAGTGCTGGGAGTGGGTCTCTGGGTAAGTGCAAGGACAAAAAAATGCACTCTACAGAACTTTGCTTCTCTGCTTCCCCTCAACAAGAACAAAGTAATTTAGACTCACTCATCCCACCTGATCTCTATAAAAGCCTTTGTTCATATGTTCGAGACCTTGTGTTTTTCTTTCTTTGATGCTCTTTTATTGAGATGAATCTTGTTGTAACCTCTGAAAAAGCAGTGATAATTTGCTACACGTCTCAACATTGCTCACTGATGACAAAAGGAAATTTCATTTTTTAATTTTATATTTCTTCAGAAGGATTTTAGAAGCAAACCCCCCTGATAACATGATGGCTGTGGTCCAGACAGGTGGACTTTGTAATAGTACTATAATGGTATTTGTAACATTAACAAGGGTGAGCACCTAAGCAGCACAAGGGTTTCCTCTCTACATCCCCAGAACCCACTGTAGGTTAAATATGCAACACTATTTAACCAGGGTAAGTTAACCACTTTCAGTGGTGATAAAGAAAAGTGGATGTTCTCTCATGGCAGATATGAGCAAAGCATGTACAGTAACAGACCCTGGTCATTTATGCAGCATACACAGCTAGCACCTGTTATTCACAAGGAAGAACCAGGAATTCACCGAATTCTTTCTTTCTTCTTGTGTGTAGGGCACAGTATGTGAACAGTGCTGCTTATTGTATTGTATTTATGCAACAAAGGTTTTCCCTTGTAGCACACTCCTGCAGGTCACCAGTAGGAATTGATACATGTACTGTATGTTTTGCATGTATCTCTAAAAAGATTTTCTTTCATTGCTCTGTCAGTCCATGTGGAGGACGAAGCGCAGCACGGTGGATGGATACTTTCTGGCTGGGAAGAACATGACCTGGTGGCCGGTGAGTGCGACAATATGACCACTTCCGGAAAAAAAACAAAACAGAATTACTAACACAGACTTGTGGCCTGGTCATAAGTATGATTTTATCACTGCTTCCATCTCAAATTGTTGTTTAGAAAAATCTGTAACAACAAAATATTGTGTAGTTCAAAGCCATAACCCAAAGTGATCCTGATTCTGACTTATGTCTGTATTCAGGTCGGTGCCTCTCTGTTTGCCAGTAACATCGGCAGTGGACATTTTATCGGCCTGGCGGGGTCGGGAGCTGCAGCAGGAATCGGGGGATTTTCATATGAATGGAATGTGAGTGTCTACACATTGGATTCACTGTGCTAACTGATTTCAGTATGCAATTTTAAAAGTGTGTTGTCGATATCAGGGTATGCTGATGGTGCTGCTGCTGGGATGGCTCTTCCTGCCCATTTATATTGCCTCTGGGGTGAGGTGTCTCCACATACAGCTCGATATCCCACACATACACCTGTGCACGTGCGTGTTGTTGTCAATTTATCCCCTTAAAATTATCTTTGAGCTCTCCTCTCCTGCAGGTCACAACAATGCCAGAGTATTTGCAGAGGCGATTTGGTGGGAAAAGAACACAGTTATTTATAGCCGTGCTGTCCCTGTTCATTTACGTTTTCACAAAGATATCGGTAAGACATGAAATTCACAGTAATTCTCTAGTGTGCTTTTTTTTTTTTAAAAGCTCCTCAGTTTGACCCGGTCATCTTAAGTTCTGGTTTCTGAAGTACCAATCCCATGTGGTGGGTGTGTTTCTCGCCAGGTGGATTTATATGCTGGTGCAATGTTCATACAGCTTGCCCTGCAGTGGAATATGTACTTGGCTATAGTGCTGCTGCTGTCAATCACTGCTATCTACACTGTTGCAGGTGACACCTCTTCTCTCTGCATTAAAGAAACTCTTGCTAAGATATGAGAGCATTGTTTTTTTTTTGCCTTTTCTGCATGTCCCTGGAAGTTAGATGTGCAGCATGTGTTGTATGTTGTGTCTCAGGTGGCCTGGCTGCAGTCATCTACACAGATGCTGTCCAAACTGTTATCATGCTGGCAGGAGCTCTCACCCTCATGGGCTTCAGTAAGTCAAGTCTGTCTCCATGTGACGATCTCAACATCAACAGCACTTCATGTTTCTGTTTAAATGATAAATCCACTCGTCCTCTCGTTGAGGTTTTATGGAGATCGGAGGCTGGAACGCTCTGATGGAGCGATACGCCAACGCCATCCCTTCCATCCGGGTGGCCAACACAACCTGCGGCATCCCCAGGGACGACGCCTTCCACATATTCAGAGACCCAGTGACCTCTGACCTTCCTTGGCCGGGGGTCATCATCGGCATGTCCATCCCCTCCATGTGGTACTGGTGTTCTGATCAGGTACATCTCATCTCATCACAACTCAGGACATGTAAAAAGCCTCTTCCAATATGGGGAGCCAAATGAGAGCACAGGGAACCTGCCTTGCCAATATGGAAATTACATTTTAATCTAAATTTATTTAACTTTTCATAAATAAGCCTTTCATCTATAAAAGATTTGGTGCTTTTCCATGCTGTTTATGCTGTTCAACAAATCCTCTTAAGTAAAGCACTGAAAGTTCCCATCTGTAGCATTTGGCATGTTTTGCTCATCACAGAGGTTAAAAATCCCTTTGATACAATATTAGAGTAGAGTTAATGAGTCTTATCAGATCAGCAGTTGTATCTTATGCACATAAAACACTCAACCCATGTACGTACATGCCAGACTCTTGATAACACTACATAATTTCCTTTTCCTTCCTTCCTTTTCCTTTTTCCTTCACATCAATACGTCAATAAGTATCTAATTTACTCATCACAGTCACAGGGTGTGAACTGAGTGTGAACTGTGACTCTGCAGGTGATTGTCCAGCGCTCCCTGGCTGCTAAGACACTGACCCATGCTAAAGGAGGCTCACTGCTGGCTGCTTATCTTAAGTTTATACCTTTCTTTGCCGTTATGCTGCCAGGAATGATCAGCAGGATACTTTACACAGGTATGAGAAGCTTGTGTTTATCAGTGAGTGCTGCAGCTGCAAATACACTTAATGTGTAACTACGTATGCCTTAATTAACCCTAATAAAAGTAGATGATTTACTAACTGGTCCATGTAGAAGACTTGTTTGCATTGAGGCCATGCAGATGTTTCAAGAGTTTTAATATTAAAAAAACTGTGTCTGGTGAAGTGTTTTGTATGTTTTAATGATGTGCAGATGAGGTGGCGTGTGCAGACCCAGAGCAGTGCAGAGAGATTTGTGGCAACCCAGTGGGTTGCACAGATACTGCCTACGCCAGACTGGTGATGGAGCTGCTGCCTACAGGTGAGGACACTTTTTCCTCTCAGGTATAGCGACCTTAACCTTAACCTTAACCTTAACCTACCTGAACCTCTCATTCACACCAGCTTGTGTGTGTTTTTTCTTAATTGCCCAGGGCTGAGGGGTCTGATGATGGCGGTGATGATCGCTGCCCTCATGTCCTCTCTGACCTCCATCTTCAACAGTGCCAGCACCATTTTCACCATGGACATATGGAGGACTTTCAGATCTCGTGCCTCGGAGTGGGAGCTCATGATTGTGGGCAGGTATGTGACCACATCTGGACGAGCAGGCAAAACCCAAATTATGGTCTTGGTTACAGCACACTGTATGTTTGCAACTGAAGCACAGTTTTAGCTTACAACAAAGAATATTTAAAGGTTGTTGTTTTAAAATTTGGTTGAGACAACTTTTTCCACTGAGACTTTTATGTAGTTAAAAGATTTAAGGCCTATATGATGAAGAAAATTGTATTCCTGTTTGGACTGTCTACTTTACAAAAAGTAACTGTGTATGGCATTTAACTGCACTTTGGAGGAAATCATGCACTACAGTAAATTACATATTAAATTATTACATTTTTCTGTCATGCTCACCCAAACCATAACCCCTCTTTCCACATATTTCCAAATAATGACTCTACCAGGTTTTCTCCCCCCTCCACACACACACACACACACACACACACACACACACACACACACACACATACACACACACACACACACACACACACACACACACACACACACACACACACACACACACACACACACACACACACACACACACACACACACACATACACACACACACACACACACACACACACACACACACACACACACACACACACACACACACACACACACACACACACACACACACACACACACACACACACACACATGTACAGTGCTCTTGAGATTTATGCGTTAAAATCTTTCCTGTGCTCCCACTATGTCGTGTCTTTAAAACTGAACAGAAATATTTACATTTTCATTCATCTTATGTTACATGTGCTTGTGACAGGGTGTTTGTGCTCGTGCTGTTGGTGGCCTCCATTCTGTGGATTCCTGTTGTTCAGGCCAGTCAGGCGGGGCAGCTCTTTATCTACATCCAGGCCATCAGCAGCTACCTCCAGCCCCCAGTCTCTGTCATTTTCCTCTTAGGCTGCTTCTGGAAGAGGGCCAATGAGAAGGTACGCTCAGAGCACACGCCCCCCCATCTCTCCATTTAAGAAAAAAATGCACTGTATGACTGCATTGGCAAGACTGTATACAATCCAACCTCACTTCATATTTCATTAAAGAAGGAGCTGCTGTGTGAGGGAGAGATCTGTGCTTTGTTTTCAGACAGTCTCTACGTCCTGATGCCAGTGGATGATGATGAAATCTGCACTGAAGCAACTCTGTAAATAAAAACTGTAAACAAATGCATCTGTGTGCACTTATCCTTCACTCTCTTTTTCTCTCTCAGGGTGTTTTCTGGGGCTTGATGCTTGGCCTGTTGGTGGGCTGCATCCGCATGATATTGGACTTTGTTTACCCCGGTCCCCCGTGCTATGAGGCAGACGAGAGGCCTCTGGTGGTAAAACATGTCCATTTCCTCTACTTCTCCATCTTGCTGACCTGCATCACACTGGTCGTGGTGGTTGTGGTCAGTCTGGCCACGGAGGAGCCCAAACCAGAGCAGGTGAGGCCACTGAATCAGATCTGGGATGGCGCTGTTGGCTTACTGCACTGTTTTTGTATTAAATCTGAACTAACATTGACATTAGAGGGTACAGGATGTGTGTGTCTCATGAGAATCCAGTGTTTGTATACTTGCATATACTCACCATGCCAAAGAAAATATTTAGAAACGTTTTCTTTTTTTGCTCATATCAGCTTCCATTTGTATCTTTCACTGATGCATTAATATGACCCTTTAATGCTACTGCACAACATTTTTTTTTTTTTACAATACTGGGAGTCTGCAGCAGTACAGCACCACAAGATGTCAGTCACACCTAGCAGTGCATCTAAGGCAAACTCATATTAGTTAACGGTTCACTGATTTGAAACTGTGGTGCAACTTATCATTATTCAGGTCCTTGTTAAAACTACTACTTCTTCTCTTTGCTGTAGCTGACAGCTGACTGGACATGTAACACAGGTCACATAGAAATCATTAAGTTCTGAAACTTCCACAAGAGAATAAACTGGATGATAAACTAGATCTTTGAGTTGACTTTCTGTGTCATGTCATGTGTCTTATGTCTTTTCTTTTTTCTTAACAGATCAGTCGCCTCACCTGGTTCACAAGGTTTGACCCAGTGGAGCCCAAACAGCAAGTATTTACAGTGGAGCAGAGCAGTAAGAGCTCTGAAGTGATCACCCGTCAGTTGGAAGTCAGCGGAAGTGAGCGGGAGACCAGCAATGGAAAAGCATGTCATGACAGGAAAGGTGTGGCTCTGTCTGTCTCTGTCCCGCTTGTCACAACTCTCTTAACCATTTTGTTTTCCTTGCTGGTGAACACGTCCACTGAACAATTGAAATTCTTTCTCTCTCTCTCGCCTTCCTTCTTCAACACACCAGACTCCTCATCCTCTGCGTCCTCCAGTGTCCACAGCCAGTCCAGGCTCATGTCTGCCCTCTACTGGCTGTGTGGGATGGAAAGAAAGAAGGATGGAGAGAGCAATCCTGTGACTCCACCCGCACCTGAACAGGCTATCTGCTCTCTGAAAGAAAAGCGACCTTTACGGCTCATTGTCAACATCAACCTCATCATTTGCCTCTCTGTAGTCGCCTTTTTTGTTGGCTACTGGGCGTGACGGGAAAGGTACGACACTACTGAACGGACACATGGTGTGTGGGTTGGGTGAAAAGTTGTGTACAGATTTGTGTTGAAATTTGACTTTCTTCTTGTTAAATTGAAACAGTAAAATGTGATACTTCCATACAACTTGCCATGTGTTGTAAAATTAATATGAAAAGAAAAAACACATTTAAGAGTAGATCTTGAATAACATGGAGACACACTAGTTACAGTATTAAATGAGCTTATAGCTGAAAAACAGCATGATGAATGATTGCAGGTAAAATGTTATTTATCAATTAAAAACAGTTAAACATTGACAAAATGATGCTGACAACAGTGTAAAATGTTGAACAATCTTTTATTAAGAGTAATGATGCACTGTATGATGCAGTATGTGCAGAATAAAAACACCATAAAAATGCTGAGGGAAAAAAAAACATAATCAAAGAGCTGAAAAATACCCAAACAAAGTAAAGATTGTCAGCTGCAGTAAAAAAAAAAAAAAAAAAAAAAATTATACACAAAGAAGATTTCAAATTTTGGTTGCATTTGGTTGTAGCTGTGAGCTTGAGTGGGAATCATCACTGAAAGAATATTTCATTAAAAACAGTTTCTAGTAATCACAGCAAATGTGACAGAAAAATATCCCTTTCACAATAAAAGCTAATCTTTGGGCTATTTTTAACTTGGTGAATCAAATCTGCTGAAATATAAACAAATTAAAATGGGAAACAAATTTTACTAAATCAAATGTTCCTAAAGGCAACTGCATGTTATATTGCACTTTTGCCAAAATATTTGGTCATTAACAACCTGAATACAAACCGAGCAGCTTTGCATTTGAATTTAAATTCCTTTGGCCTGTAGTCTTGTCTTTGGTCCTTTTATAATATGGTACTGAGGTGTGTGTGTCGATTATATAAAAGCCCTTCTCAGCAGATCATCACATTTAACCAGTCGAAAGTGACACATTGGAAAGTGGTGAAGAAAAAAATGTCTTTAGTATGATTCTGTTTCGCGATAAATAGATCATCGGTGGCTGGCCAACACTCACACAACCTTGCTGCCGAATAAAAACGTGCTAGTCATTGGGTCTGTGTGGTCAGACCTGGTGCTAAAACTAGATTCACAGGTCTCTTCAGTATCAAATGTGCGATTTTAAAAAAGAAGCAGAGGGCAAAGTGAAAGCTCTGAACGCTTCACCGGGTCACTCTGAGTTCAGCTCCTATATTGACGAGGTTATATGTTAAAGTCCCATTAGACTTGTGTCTAGAAAGACTATGCAGGCAGGGGTCATGTGGTTTGGACCAACACTGTAATAAGATGAGGCTTCTCTTTTGAGTCAGTATAAAAGAAGAAAAGGCAGCCATTTAAACCCCCTGGGATCATGTGAGAGGAGCACGAAGAGCTGCAGCGAACTGGTGCATTTTGGATTACCTGTCTGATTCTAAACATTCAAATCTGGACCAGCTGAGAGGAGGGGGATTTCCATGACGGCCATCCCTTTTTTTGTTTTTTTTGTTTTTCTTCTCACAGAGCGGTGCTTTCCGCCTGGCTGTCGGGGTCTAGGGGTGGGTCTGGGGTAGAGGCACGCTCTTGACCAGCAGAGCTCTCTGCCTGGTGGTCCACAATCACCTCAGGGACGAGGGCTCGTCCAACCCCCTTTAGGACCAGGCCTCCCTCTGCACAGGACAGTTGGGGAAACCAGTCAGGAAACACATCAGGGCAGACACGTCTTAAAACTTGAGTTCAAGCAAACACATGCACACACACACACAGTTTCAAACTGTGGAGTGTGCACACACACACGCACACTCCACCTTTACACACTCAGTAAGACACCAAGGATCACTCACTTTATCAAATCTAGTCAATAGTATGTATGGAGTAACATTTTTAGGGGTGGAAGCAGTTCTTAGAGACTATCCTTGGTGTGTTAATTTTTAAATGTTGCACATTTTCTATACACATCTGCTCCAGACAACACTGCACACAGAGTAAGAGCACACGGTCTGTTTAAAGTCTGTTTAGTGACATCTTAGAGAAAACTGTTAGCAGGCATGAGCCATCCAACCTCAGCGTCGGGGATGGTGTGGAAATAACAAGCATGTTAGTATGGTTGGACAGCAGGGTTAATGTGCAGGACAAAGATAAAAACACAAATTCCAATGCAGATAGACATGTGTATAGAGTATGAGCCTTGCAACAAATACACACTAGAAGGAGAAAACCGCTGTGCTCTTTGTTTCCCCCACACAGACACACAAACATGCAGTGGACACAGAAGCGAGGCCAACGCGTCAGCCAATCAGATCCTTACCATTACCTGCCTTGCAAAGCTCATCTTAATGGCAGGCTGGCAGCTCAGACATCTGCAATATTTACACACATCCTGTCATGCTTCAGGTCACCACAGTTACATTTAGTGTGTCAGGCATTAAAAGACAGTGAAACCAAAAGCCAGATAGCTAAATATAGTGATGCCCCATGAGGACCCTGAAATCACTCAATACTGAACTGAACACAGTATCAGCAGACGACCAGCCCGTGATTTCAGTCGTTGCGGTGACTGTGCAAAGGCAGCATGTTTAATTATGTTAAATGTCACTGAAGATGTGCTCATTGGTCATTATGCTCTGTAATTCATCACATGTGGAATTACAAAAGGCTTTCAGTGAAATATCCACAATACCACTGCATACAGAGTGAACCGTATTTTGCTTTATTCTTTGGCTGTCATCATCTGTGGAATGTAACACACCCAATTTACTAAGGCTCTGAAATATAATTCGGAGACCACTTCCTCTTTTCTGGAGTACTTACATTTTTCTGCAAATTTATACCTACAGTATCACAATCATTTTTTGATTAGTTACTTTGAAGACTAAGATTACCAACACAAATTAGGTACAGATCCCTGCTGGTGGAGTCACAAGTCGTATATAAAGTTATTAGGAAGTAAGTAGTGATTAACACCTGACTGAATCAACAATTGTAATCCAATAATATAATACATTTTCTTATGAAATTATCCATTATACCTAGTAAATTCTTCTTTTTTTTTGGTCCTAAAATTTTTTGAAGCTTTAAACTTTAAAATACATGGTATTACAACTATCACTTGAGATCTAAGTACTTTTTCCACAAATGTTAGACCTTTAACTGCAATAGATTTATTCAACAACAATAGCTCTTTAGTGCTTTGCAGACAATATTATATTTAAAATATGTATAAAATATTACAAGCTGCTAAAGTTAATCAACTCAACAGTTTTTCCAGCAATTAATTAGCCTAATTTAAATTTATTCTTAAAATGGTTCTTAACGGTAATACAATAATAATGTCCTGATAATACATTTGATTGAGCAGGATTTTAATTTGTCATATATCTTTCAATTGTGATGTTTCAGTAAAGGATCTGATGTAGGTCTGAGTATATCCTGCTCCATTTGAACTACATGAGTTTCCACTGGAAAAAATTTAATCATACAGTAAAAATGTTGTGCACACAATCACACACACACACACACACACACACACACACACACACACACACACACACACACACACACACACACACACACACACACACACACACACACACACACACACACACACACACACACACACACACACACACACACACACACACACACACACACACACACGGGGGGTGGGGCTTCTTCCATTGAAACTTGTAATAATTTCCTTCATTGCTGCTGCTTGGTGTGTCTTCATTTTCTTAAATCTGATTATAAAATTATTGAAAAACAGGATCCATGAGAAACATGGGACAAACTGTTTACCTGTTATGATCTTGGAGGCCGTGCTGCAGAGGCCGTTTCCACTGTCGTTCGCCGCAGGCTGTGGGGGCGGTGGCATGCTGGGACGGGGTCGTGGCTTCGGAGCCGGCCTAGCGGGGCGAGGGAGAGATCCAGAGTGGTAGGGGGACAGCGGGTTGGAGTGGAGTCCATCGTGAGGCGGAGTGTCCGGAGGGGTGGGAGTGCTGGGGGGAGAGGGCTCTGGCTCCCCCTGGGCCTGGTGGGGTTGCGGAGGCTGCGGGGGCGGGTGGCTCGGGGCGTGGATTAGGCTGTCTTTGCTGGGGTGGCGTCTGGGTGTGATGGGTGGGTGATGAGGGGAGCCGGGCGTCTGGGTGTTACTGGGATTGGAGGCGAAGGGGCTGGCCTGTTTTGGCGGGGCTGGGGCTGGCTTCTTGGTGCCTTCAGAGGAAAACATAATTATCTCATGATTTAACATTATTAATGTGTCAAATATACATAATGTAATTTTGTCTCACCTCTGCGGACCATGTGTGGACTCGGCCCCCTGGACCCACCCTGTGAGTGGGGCGTTCCTACTGTGAGATGAGCTGAACCATTCCTCTGGGGAGGTGGGGTGGACATGAGTTCACGGGCCGGGCTGTGGAAATACAATAAATCCAAATGTTAATCCATCAACATGGTATCTACACTCTACATTCAACAAGCAAGTGATGCACCGGTGCACGAAATCATGCATGACATAGAGAACAAACTGCACAAACGTCCATTCAAAGGCTAATTACATGAGATAAAGGTTATTGCATGAAGAATAAATCAAAGAACAACTATAAGACACATGTAGAGAAGAAGGCGCAAGATCAGAAGATACGTTTGTTTAAAAAGACCGAACAGAAGTTGTGGTAATGTGTTTCATGCAAAATCAGACAACGGCAAAAAGACAGGAAGGAAGGGAGGCAAGCATGTTTTTAAAAATAGAGTTTGGTCAATCATCACAACAAGCAGGGGGAAGGACAAAATTATGTGATTTTCAATGCATTACAATCTTAATTTGTTAAAATGAAGCCAAATTAAAAGCTGAGGACATTGTTATACATATGATTTTCTATTTTAAGACTTCCAGTATGGGAACTGTAAAACTCAAAAGACCAATCAAACACATGACAAACACAGAGGGTGGGTAGAGCTCCGGATTGGCTGATTGGCTGCGAGCAGGCGGTGGAGTATTGCTGCGACCTCAGCTCGCTCCTTACCTGCTCTCCTCTGCGCTGAGCTGGGTTACAATCTGAGGGTGCACTGTAGCTACCTGGGCCCCACCACCCAGACCACCACCACCACCACCACCACCAGCAGCAGCAGCACCAATGGCGCCCATGCCAGGCTGCTCAACCTCTGCAGCTGGGGATGGAGCCTGGGGCTCAGGCTGGGAAGCAGCCCAGGCTTCCAGAGGGGGCAGTGGGGGTTGGAAGGTGGGTGAGGTTAGCTGTGGCTGCTTTCTATTTACAGTGTTGGCTCTACGTGGAGCGGGCTCCGGCTGTTTGTTAACAGTGCTAGGGAAGGGGGGAGAGGGGAGAGAGTTCAGGAGGGCAAACCACACGCCATCAGACAGAGTGAAGGAGACCGAGAGGGAAAGAAAGACAGCAAGAGCAGAGACTGACAGAGATGGTGCGAGAGACAGAAAGAGACGCCACTTCCTGAGTTCAGTGAAACCAGTGAAGAAAGAAGAACCCAAAAAGACATAAAACCACATGACAGTGACCTTTTTAAATAGAACAACTTTGAGCTGCAACATGGCTGCAGGGGACAGAGGAGACAGATGCTACACCGTACAAACAAAATGCAACAGAGGAAGCCCACAGAAAACATAAAACCAGCAACCTACAGTGTGACGTAGGCTTTAATTGGGAAAAAAAGGCGATAACACAAAGGAGTACAAAGGAGTAACACAAGAGAATTAAAACTCTAGACAAAGTGGTATCCCAACAATATTGAAAACTGTTTGCGTGTCATTAAAATGTATGAAAGAGAATTGCTTTTTCATCATGCTCTGTACCGACCTATAGGAAAACAACTGATTAGCTTGTGCTGAAATCACCTGAACACAACAATACTGTGGAGGAAAAATTACAATAAGCATCATTCCCTTCTTTCATTTAGTAACTGGAGTAATGGGAGCTACATTGGACTAAGGCACAGCTTTGAAGTCTGGGCTGGGCAGATCTTCAGTGGGCGTTTCAGTGACTGTGATGGACTCGTCAGCCACTACATAGAGGGCTGACACGGCCGGGCCCCGCGACTCCTGCCTGCTCAGTGTCTTGGGACGGGACGGGAGGGTGAGGGGCAGGCTGAGGCTGAGGTTGGGGCGAGACAGGTACCTGTCTTTACGGGGAGTATGACTGTCCCCGTCCTGCCCCGCTTGGCTGCCGGGGCGTTTCCTATCCAGGCCGGGTTCTGGGTCTGGGGTGGCTGGATGGGTGGGCATGGCAAACATACCCGACACATTGAAATCCACCTCTGAAAGAGGAAGAAGCAAATACAGAAGATGATTACCGGTAATATTAATCAATAATTGTTGTCTGCCTAAGAATTAATTTTAATAACTCTTCTTATCTTCTTATCTTTTTACTTTTTAGCTGGCACCATGTCATGAACAGGTCAAATTCTTTGGTTCATTGCATGTTTAGTGCCAAACACACTGAACTTTGGCAAAATTTCCTGCTAAATATCAGCATATTAACATTCTCACTGTGAATGTTATGGTGTCACATTAGCACTCGGGAATTTGCTAAGTGCTAGGTTTAGCACAGCTGTGCCTGGCTTAGTTTAGCCTTGCACAGCTTATGACTAGTTTCCTAATACTTCCCAAAATGCGGTAAAAGACAACTAATATTCTTTCATGGAATACTGCATTTCTGCTTTTCTTACTTTAAAGTGAACTCAATTTTTCTGGTTTTAATTGTTAGCGGGACACAACAAGACATTTTAAGGAGTCACTCTGAGCTCTGCAATTGTAGTTGAGCATTTATTGACTATTTTCTTATGAACCATCCACTATCCAGAAAATACCCAAGATTAATCCAGAATGAAAATAATCATTAGCCATGTCTTCATGAACTTCATCTAAACAAAGTGAGTAAATGCATTAATAATGTAATGATACAGCACAGTCCATAGAACAGGGGTCAAATACACCGTGGGTGAAAATTTTAAAATTGGAACAAGTCGAGGGCCGGACTGGTTCAATGTTTACTGAAAACTTATTGAAATGACCATATTGCACATAATGAACCTGAAACTAACAAAGCCTGTAAGTTGCATTTAAAACAACAACAAATCAGTTGCAAATACAGTATGACTCTGTCTACAGTCCGTCAACTTATGGGGGCTTGCCGACACGTGTGGACTTCCACGTGCCTTCAGTCATATCAAAGATCCTGTAAATCGTCTTTGGTCATATTTCGCAGTAAGAGGTTACACAGGAGACTGACAGTAGTGCCACTTATGCAGCAGTCCAGTGAAAGAAGGTCAGACGACAAACAATGGCGCTGCTATAAAAAAAAACATCAAGCAGAGGTATTTTACCTTCAGGGAAGAACCAATCAGCATGCTGGATAATGGGCTCAATGATTGCGACCACATGGACAGACGTAGCTGCTGCCATCTCGGCCAGTGTCCTGAACCACAGTTTAGAGAATGATCAGTTAGCTTGATAGACACGAGCTTCATTTTGTGTTCAGGTGAACAGTGCACAGGGTTTTTACCCCTCTGTCTTTGCCCAGAGCAGGTTGGGTCCCAGGACTATGGCGATGTTGCTAGGAGTCATTTTATTAATGTCACTGTCCTGAGCCAGCTTAGCAAGAAATTTCACCAGATACCTGCAACAGATATTGTGTTATTAAAATCTCCAAGAAAGTACAGCTTCAAATTTATCATGAGACCCCTTGAAACCCTGGCTCCAAAGCAGAAACGACCGCTCTAATGAGATGTTTGATAAGGCATCAGAGTGGCTTACAGCAAACTAGTTAGACTGGTTTTTGATTATTCAACAGGTCTACAGTATATCTGCTGCATCAATTATGAAAGTGAAAAACAGAAGTGAAATCAACGCTTTACATTCAGTTCTGTTACTGAATTTAGAAAACGCAGCCTTAGACAACAAAAGCGCGTGTTGCCTTTAACAATAACAACGGACTAGAAAAGAAGAGAATAGAATAGAGTCTGAGATGTTCTTACCTGAGGTTGGCTTTGTGAGTCTTTGGCAAACGGTCACATGTCACCCACAGGGCCTGAAGCCTCTTATCAGAATCCGACACACTGGAACCACACACACATTTAATATAACCTCGTTACATAACATAATCAGAATATCTGAAGCAGCCTGCTAGCACACGCTATCTGAGGTGTGTGTTTACTGCTTATTAGCACAGAGTGAATGTGTCTTTACAGGATATTAAAGAGCAGTGTCTCTCTGTGTGTGTTGTCCTCTTACTTGGAGGCCTGTAGCCACTCGTCGTACAGGCCAAAAGTCATTAGAGGTTCAGGAAGTTCCCTGAGGTAGGACTTTAGAGCTCCTGTGTGTAAAGAGGGAAGCTATGAGAAAATGATCTGGACCAGATGGTGTCACTTTCTGTGGATTTGTAGAAGAGTTTGTACCAGCGACGGCGTGGGGATCAGAGTAAAATTCTTCGAGCTGCGAGGTTGAACAGTCCAACGCTGCTTTGAGCTTCTTGAGCTTTGAAGCTCCAGCAGCTATTCTGAAAAGTCCCTGCAACGACAATGAGAATGTAGAAAACAAAACGATAATTTTTTTTTGTTTTTTTTGTTGACATTTACAGGTGACTGGTTTCCATCCTTGATTTTAAAGAAGTAAGTCTGGGCTGGCAGAGGGAAAGGAGAAGTCATGCAAGCAAAAGTGGACCCAGGCTAAGAGACAGTCAATAGAGGAATTGTTTTTTTTTTCTACAAACAGAGATGTGGCTCAGACAGACACACGGCAAGAGTTTTGTTTCCATTTATAAACTTGTCTCAAATTGTCCACCTTGGGGAGTCTAGTGATTCGGTTACATTTAAAGGGTGTAATAGTGAACATGCTAATGGATAACAGATGCCCACACACACACACACACACACACCGCTTATTCCTGCGCCCCAAGGCAAACTGACCACAAGTTGGCCACGGATGTTTCCAGACTGTACGTGCCATCGTTTCAATAGAGCCGACCACATGGCCCACGGTTCCCTCCAGCTCCAACACAGTGAAGCAGTGATGTTTTATGGGTAAATGTTATTCCAAATTCTGGGTCAATAAACCCTCAACTTTGCCCTTGTTTAACAGTGTTTCTCTCCCCAGGAGGGTGTCCGTACCTCCTCCTTCATGCCAGTTTCCAGAAGCATCATGACACAGGCCTCGAGAGGCAGAGCGATCTCACGGTTACTCTTCTTCAGGTGCTCCTCCAGGGCCGTACCAAACGCTGGCTTCTCCGTCCAGGAGTCTGGGTGAGAAATAACTCATCAGTGTCTTTACACCAATCTAATTAAATTGACAGTATTTCCTGTCTACTTTGCTGTCGCCTTGTGTTAAGTCGTCATGTATACATGCAAAAAGCCAAGCAGCCTATACAAATCCAAGAAATTGTCCTACCAGAAAAAATGTATGCAATGTTTTAATCAAAGATATCGATTAGGGTTCTTTTAGTTAGTTTAAATTGTTCTCTCTTTACTGTAAATATCAATACAGTATAGTGAAGTAAGTAAAGTACATTTTATTTGTACTGTATAGCACCTCTCAGAGATAAGAATCACAAAGTGCTTTACAGCAGAGAACAAAATTGATACCAGTACATTAGGATACAACAAACAATGTTACGGAGATCCAGACAGCAACACAAGCCCGAGAGAGCACATCAATCTGAGTTGAAGGCCTGTCTAAAATATAATGCCTATCCATTCATTTATCATTTTTTGGCTTTGTTCTTCTTAAGTCATTGTCTGGTCAACGCTTTTTTTGCTCACCACTAAAAAGCCCTGTGGTGAGTATTTAAATCCCTTTGCACAGTGAAGCTCCTCATGATTTTTAAATTAAAAAAAAGAATAAAAAAATCTCCTCATCCAAAAAACAGCCTGCAGGACCCTGTGGACACTTCACAAACAGTTCCAGCAGATGTGAAAGTGGTTTGCCCCTGCACTGCCACAGTAACTCCAATCTGATTTAGAAAAGTTACTTCAAACTCACAATATCAATCTGTCAGAACTCAAACGTCTCAAGCTGGTAACAATTCACTGAACCAGAGCATGAAAAAGCAGATACATAAACAATGGAGCTCTAATCCTCATTTCACAGAGAAGAAAATGGAGCTTTGTGCCGTGTTGAAGGAAATAAAATCTTCACATCATGAATAGATTTAAGAGTTAGAAGCTTTCCTTTGCACTCACAAGAAAGGTACAAAGTTACTGTATCTACTATTGACTCCTAATAGTATTCACGATGACACTCAATTGCAATAAATAGCTATAGTGTGAAATGTTCTGCAGCCGGATGGGTGCAACCCTACAAGCCATAACAAGCCAGAAAACAACAGTTATTTACAATGCTCCACAACACATGCACAACATCTACCCTGGGGTTTAAAGATGATCTAAACAAGAGGATACATAGATCACATATTCATCATGTTTGAATATTAAGTAAAAGGCTGTCTCCTGTCCTCTCACCTTGCTGCATTTGGATTGTTGGTATAGCTGCCTCCAGAGCTGCCAGAGACCTCCTGTGGTAGTCTGCCTGGGCCTCTAATAACTGGAAAATATAGACAAACATAAACACAGGTCATATACAGAATTTTTCCATACAGTGAAACATGCTTTCTTACAGCACCACCGATCTATGTGGTTACAGTTAAACAGGCCATATTTGCATCACGTTCCCATTTTAGTCCCGAGTCATTCAAACTGAACTGAGGCGCACTCACCATGACATAATAGCGTGCATACTCTCCCTCTTTTGAGGCAAAGTTATACATGTCTGCTGAGAGCTGGTCCTGTGGATGAGAACAAATATTATATATATAATCCTGTATATTTCCATACATTGCAAACAGGGTGGCAACCCTATACCCTTTCATTAAGACACAGATGAGCTCCAGATGTCAAAGCAATGACCTCTAATTACATACTCCTAATAATGAGCATAGCATGTTTGTTCCTGATCCGCTGCTGCTACAAGGCCTTCTTTGTTCAGCCACTTCATTAGGTATGATCCTAACCTGATGACGAGACCTCGGATGGAATGTACAGCTATTAGTTAAAATATGTCTCCATTATATGTTGCACATACAGCGTACCTACTGTAAACCTCCCTAAGTGGTTTATACTGGAGTGTGACACCATTATAAATTGTACTGTGAGAAGTAAATGTAAGAGAACGAGGGACAATCTAAAACAATACCTTGCATTGTTCTACTTTATTCAGAGACTCGTCCATTTCGTCTTTGAGTGAATCAACCTTAGCTGCCATGGCCTGGTTGTTGGATTTTGCTGCCTGGAACCACCTGCAGGCCAAGAAATTATTTAGACACTTATAGGCATGAATGAAGAGAGAATGAGTATATTTTGTGCAAAAAGGACAATAATTATCAAGAAATATAGACTGTACTGGCCACTATATGCTGACTATAAGCAAGTGTACCTTGTTTTGGCAGAGTCATAGTCCAGAACCAGCTTGGCGAGTTGCTTCCTCTGTTTCATTATGTTGGGAATATCCACCTGTGAGAGAAACAGGGAGGATCACAGTATGAGAACATCCTAATGTGCACTTTACAGTCAAGCCTGGGGAAAAAAACTCTCCTGTGATAACATTTCTATCAGTATGAATCATGGAGAATAGTAATCTAGCACAAAATGATGCCCAGAGCCTTGTTGAATTTGGCACAGTGGTGAGACTGAATACAGTGTTGTGTGTGAGTCTGAGCAGGGTAACTGAATGTTTCAGCCAAAAGCAATTTGTCTTAAGACACAAAGCTGGGTTATAAAGTGTGTTTTTTTTCTCATGGTGTCCTAAATGACAAAATTATTCATCACTTAAGTGCAACAAGGATGAACTTGTGTGTGTCTTTACCTCGGCCAGCTGGTAAAGAGGATCCAGGATGTCTCTCTCAAGCTGCAACTCATGCTGCATCAGTTCAGTGGCTAACCTGTTCTCTGCCTCTCCACACACATCCATCATCTTGCTGTTCATGCAGACACATACAGGAATGAACACAAACACGACTGTAATCACTACTTTTCTTACAGTAAGAAAGATGTCAATGAAACACAAAGATAAACACTCTTTTCACTCCACTGATCTCATTTAATGTTGTTCAATAACTGAGGTCACATATGATATTTAAACTTCCCGCCTTACCCAATCAGACTCTCATCTCCCAGCTGACCTCCTCCCTCCTGCATGGCCTGGGATAGTGACGTCAGCGGCAGCTTTTTCTGCGAGCGAACCAGCAAACACAAGTTTAAGCTTAATTATAATAAGGAAAAAACGACAGAGGAGACAACACCCTGTGTCATACTTTCTTTGTCTGTTTGTTTTAGCCTGTTAGCTTTTCTGATTTGGCTTCAGCTAAACTGTGAAGAACAAACAGCCCAAAGACAACACAACCATCCACATCTGGGATTTAGGCAGTTAGATAATGTTGATTTTGCATGTGCTGCTGGGGAATTTGCTCATTATAGCGACGTCATATGTGCAGATGTGTCAAACTATGCACTTTTAAGATGATTTAAATGAGAAAGTGATGAACAGCATGATAAAGTAGCATAACAGTGTTTCCTTCCTAGGAATGTCTAATCTCATCTCGTAGTTTATTGTTTGTGTGTGTGCATGTGTGGTTGTGCCTGTGCCTGTGTGTTACTGGGGTTGGTCTCTTAGATAGTTATAACGGAGCTGGCAAGACGCCAGTGTTGAATATTTGTGCCCTGAGTCCTGCTCATATCTTGTGTCTTATGTAAGAAGAGATGCTATGTGCTCATACCACAAGATAGCAGGTCCTTGTTAATACTGACAATGTTGTCACAGTGATTCACCCTTTTCTTAAATCCATGTATGACCTACATGCATTATTACATTAGAGGCTCTTAGGCAAAATGTAAAAGCTTTACTGCTGAATGAAAGTGAGAGAAGAGAAGACAAGAGAAATCAAGTGCTTCTTACATGTCTCTTTTCAGTGTCTGTGCCGAGTTGACCCTGCAGACAGGTGACCAGCCTCTTGTGCGTGTTGTGCGACACCAAACGCACCAACTCCATCCGCCTCTCGATCTGTGTTTGCAGATGAAGACACAAAGCAGAGACATTATGGGCCACTGTGAGAGAAGCGTAGTAAACTGATGTAAAAGCATGGTGAATGAAAAGCGTGTAATGATGTATATCATCCCCTCAGCATACGTGTGCAGGTTTTCCTGTCGAACAGAAACAAACCAGCTGAAGGCTACAAATCAAAACACAGATACTGCACCCGAGCACATCCATCTCTAAACTTTCCATCCTGCTTGTGTTATTGAAAGATGGTGGAGGAAGTCTGCGCTGTTTGCCTTACACTGTTGCACACTATTACAACAGACAGCGCTGACGGCCAGATGGAACAAGTCACGGTGGATGAATAGCACAGACTGATAGATTGTGATCTGTACTGAGAACAGGGAACGCTGAATTATGAAGACTCACTGCTGAGATACTATCAGAGAAAAAAAGATGCATCATTCCGACTGCTGCAGGCCTGACGGTGGCCTCACCGGCAGGTTATTCTTCACCAACAGGTATTTTTGGGTCCTTACAGCTGGATTTGCCTGGTTTTTTTTCACCTAACCATAGGCAATGTGCATGTGTAGGACCACATGCCACTTTTTCTCTTCTGAAAAAACTCAGCAAGACCTTTTAATCAATATAACAGCTACCTCACTGTAGGAACTCACTGGAGCAAACAAGACAATAATATGCACAAGGGATCTCTATGGCTACGCAAATGGAGCTGGCAGCCAGTTGTGACCAAACGACTGTAACAGAGACAGTGACTATTACGATAACATCTGTTTACTTCCCAAACCATTTAATAAAATCAGTATCAAGTGCAATAGCCTACTAAACCTGCAGCTTGCATTCTTCAGATAGTTTATCCTTCAGTTATTAATCTCCTTTATCAATTCATTAATTTATTTAATTAGATTTCCCTCACCCACAGCAAAATGTACCAGATTTTACATCACCCTACCAGTGCCTCGTATCATAAAACACAATTCATGGAAAATCAGTTGATAAACTACTTGTGGATAAAGTAACCACAGCAATATAAAAACCATGCAAATCATAATACCTCATGACGCTGATGATTTGCAAGATTGCCCACAAAGGCCTGATACAAAAAGTAAATACCACAGTGTAAACAGTATGGTGAATTATCTTAAGATTTCACAGTGTCATCATATTAGTCAACCCCACAATTCACCATCATCATTAGAGGTTTTTGCATATAAAACATTTATGATTTCAGATCTTCCCTGAATGCACCAGTAAGAAGTGTTCAGTCCCTGCTCCCTGTCCCCTGTGATAACTTGACAAATAACAGGAGACAGACTTCAAATTTGAAGTCTCATGCTAAAGAACTAAAGAACCATGGAGGTTTTACATTGAGTGAAACATTTATGACAACATAAACACCAAAAATGTAGCTTGTTATTTTAAAAGTGAAGTTTGTTGTAGCATTAGTGACACGTTGATGGTGCACCCAACTAGCTGTCTCGCATCTAAGTATTCACTTCCTCTTCCTGTTTCAGTGTAAACATCCAGTTGTGTCACTACATCTAAAGACCCCTCGTGTAACTGCCTGATCCTGATCTTGCTGTTACTCGTCTTCTTCTTCCCTTGCTTTTATCCTCACTAATTTGCAGTTCTCGTAACGACATGACAAGCTCTCGCTCACACACAAACTTTTGATCCTCCCTCTCCCTCCCTTCTCTCCTCCCCCTCTTTCTCTCCGTCTCTCTCTCTCTCTCTCTCCTGCAGCTAGTGCTCCAAGCCAGACCACAGCTGGACTTGGCTTCCTCGCCTGGATTCAATTGATTCGCTCACCATTCAGCTGATCCTCAGCTCTGATTAATGCACAGACATTTAGCTCTATCTGGTGACGACTCGATTGGATCCAGACTCGGGACGCTCGGTGCCAAGAAGGAGAGAAAGAGAAGTGAATGCCTGCAGCGTGGGCGGCGTGGCAGACTGGATCCACTGGGTGATCGCATTGTCTGTGTCGATGGAAAGAGTTTACTTTGATTCTGCACCAAGAGACCCTCAGTGAATGTACAAAGAATTACATTTTGTTGTCTGGTTCACACAACTGATATCTGAGAGTCTACATACTGCTCTCTGCAGAACTTGTCCACTGCTTTTTTTTTTTTTTTACCCTTGTTGTAGGTTTAATACAAAATATCTGTATAACCTAATTCTAATATCATAAAAGAAATCAGATGATCTGGCCTTGGGGGGAAACTCAATTAAGACGAACTCTGAGCACACAGAAATGCGCTGGCAAACTGAAGTCATAGAGCTGAAGAGATAAAAAAATAAAAAGCAGGACAACTCCCTGATCATAGGCACCGACAAGCGCCTAGTACACTTCGACGATTAACAGAACAGAGACAATCCCTTCCTCCCACCTCTCCAGTTAAGGAGCTGTCCAAAGGTTTACAGGCATGTTCCTGGCATTTTTTTTTTTCACACAAAGTAATGAAAGCAGCGAAGACAGCAAGCAGGCGACCTCTGACCTGCTGCAACAAAAAATGTGGAACGTTTAGTGAGTCATAGAGGAACAGGGGCGGGTGGATACAGTTTTGTTTTCTGGCTTTGAGCTGCTTCAGCGGATAGCTGGGTAACTGAGGGACTGGCTGACGGATTACTAGCTGGCTGACCTTGTTGGCAGGACGGCTGAAAGTCTGGCTAGCTGATGATGGAGCAGAAACAGGATCAAGTAAAAAAGTCTAGTGGAAAGTCATGTTTTTGTAAAAGGAATAGTTTGACATTTTTTGGGTGGCAAATGTGCTTCTTGGCCGAGAATGATACTGATACCAGTCTCGTATCTGTATGCTTATGAAGTTACAGCTAGCAACTGGTTAGCTTAGCTTGACACAGGGGGAAAGAGCTGGTTTAGCCCTGTCCAGACAACGTCCACCAGCGAGCACCTCCAAACCTTAGCGATATTTTTATGTGCTTACTATTTGAAGCATACCAGGCTAGCAGTTTCCCTTGTGCCACAGTCTTTACGCTAAGCTAAGCTAAGCTACCTAACTGAAGGCTCAGTGACATATTTATGGTAGAGATATGAATCCTCTTACATAAGGCTGATTTAGAAAGCTAGAAAACATCCCATAATAGACCACAATCACCCTTTAATAGACCGATTATGTGTTTGCCTCACAGTTATCTGACATCTACCTGTTTAACATACAGTTTTAGATAAGTATAGGCCACTATCTGCAACAATAACAGCCCACTGTGTATCCAAAGTTGTATTCAAATAAGCTACTGACAGGAGAGACCAGTTCCAGCCTGACTCTCTGCAGCGTGCGGACAGACAGGCAGCCATACAATCCAGTCTGACAGCCTCCTCAATCTCCCGCTGAGGCAGGACGTGTCCAAACTAGATAAATGCCTCAGCCAATGCAAAAAAGAAAAAGAAAAACTATGGAAAAATGGAAAAGAAAAGACTACTACAATACCATGGAAATCAGAGTGTCAAATTTCATGTTGGACGGTTCAGAGATGGGGGTGTGGGAGCGTGTGGGGAGGGGGGAAGGAAAAACTATTCTTTCTCTGCTCATGTTTGGAAAGAAGAAAAGCCTTTCCAGCTCGTGTGATTAAATCAAAATGCTGGTACTGATTCACTGGTGTATGAATCAGGAAAATGCAACACTGTAAACAGGGCCGTGTAAGTGACTGACTGCCTGCAGTGTGCGCTCTGACTGACTATATCATGTTTTTTTCGTAATTCTGAAAATAAACCACAGAGGTTTTGACTGACATCTCGGAGCGCAAGTTGTTTTGCAAGAAGACATCCACAGCCACTTCCACTACGCTGATCGCCTGACAATCACATTCCTCAGTGAGAGCTGGAGCTGGAGGAATGTCTAACGCAGCACAAAGCTCCTGGCCTTCAGGACAAGGACCAAGGACGAAAGAAAGCATTCTCTGGAAGGGTTGGGTCAGTTACTGCTCTGTGCTTTTATGACCACGATATACAGTGTATGGCTACATCTAACTATTTCCACTGTTACAGAAAAAAGGCTAGAAGGTTTATCATGATTGCAGCAAAAAAACTGTATAGGTGCATTTATTATTATGCATACATATATCAAGAGAAATCCTCATTTTGCTCACCTAGTTTTGTGTGTTACTGTGGGCAAACCACATGCAGTTCATAGTTCACTATTGCTTGTCATAAAACCCTAACCTCCATGATTGTACAAAGATCGCTGAAAGCTTTTACCTTCTCTTTCACCTTAACTTTCCTTTAAAAGCTCTTCTCTCCTGTAAACATGCTCCATCTTTTTCAGCTTCTCATGTGTTTACTCACACTCTCTCCCTAGGAGCGATCTCAGTTTCACTAGCCAGTAAACTCCCATCCCCCAACACACACACAACTCACTCTCACTGCGCACAGCCCCTACATCCAGTATGACTGCAAGATAACAGAACATTGCCAGGGTTTGCCTTGAGTGGAAAACCATGAGGCACTTCTCCTGCCGTGCCAAACCTCTGAGCTGGCGAGGCATAAGTGAATGAAAGACTCCCCAGTAATGTTTTAATACCAGCAGTTGTACTCCAAGTCTGCAGAGCCACTTGGCATCAACAAGCTGCTAAGGCATGATGGCTTTAACAGAGCCTATGAGGAAAACTTGTAAGTCCTTCGCTAACTTCCGAATTTTACTCTCGCGGACAGTGACCTCTAAAAAGATACCGAAGTTTAAAATAACGTGGTTTAGACAGTAAACAGGACACCCGCCATGACAGAAAGATAATGAATCTCAGAATCACATTGACCCGTAAACATCTGCGTCTGCAACTGTGGCCACAAATGCAGCTGTAAAAGAGGCGACAACGCAGTCACAGCTCACTGCTCAGTGACACACTGGGTTTCATGGTTTGGTGTGATGAGAGAAAAGTTTGAAAAAACGAATTACATAATTACTTTATAGGTGTAAACAGAGTGTTTTCAAATTCTTATCCAAAAAATCCACATCACAAGCAGACCGTATTTTCAGAACAAGATAGGCTACTTAACTTACTAACGTACATGACACTATTAAATCTTTCGGCCTTTATGTGCACATTTTTGTTTAAAAAGTGAAACAAATCATAAACAGTCAAATTGGTAAAAAAAAAAAAAAAAGTCATTGACTGAACGTGTGAATTCCTACACAACCAGATTTCTAAAGTCAATGTGGTGAATGTAGCTGCTAAGTTTCATTTTGCAAGTTGTAGCCACATTTACAGATTCTGTAAAGAATGTATTTATTAATATATTAGGAAACAAGTTTTTAAAGGCCCCTTCAAACCATTACACTGCTATTTGTTTTGATCGATGTGCATGAACCAAAATGAAGGAGAAGTTTATATTCACCTGCAGGAGGTCATCACTCAGCACCTCGGTTTTCTCAGCCCTGTACAGAGGAACACAAATATAGAGCCAAAGGTCAAAGACTGACAACAACTAAACAAACATGTGAAAGATGAAACACCATACACACCATTAAGATTTTGTACAATTAAGACAATGAAAGGACAGTATGCAAGTACACAAATAGCTTTCATTTGAGTTTGAATGAAATGAATCGACCATGTGGGGCATTTGGACACGCGTCACCCTCTCAAAATGCTTCACAGTGACATATTGTGATGCACTTTTCTTAACGATTACACCTTCTGTTTCAACTAAACAAGACCAAACCTGTTGTGGAAAACAGCTGATAAGCAAAACAGTCTATCCAGCCCAACCTGTCAGCAGTTTGCACTATGTGTGCCTCAAGCAAAAACACACAGTGATTAACACATACATTCCGCAATAAAACATCATTACATGAGATACTTGTTAACAATATGAAATGTCTTAGAGAAGCTCAACATGTATGCACAGATGCAGAAGACCATCACCACTTCACTGCCCGTGACTGTTTTCTATGATGGACCAGTCGGATTCCTGTCCGAACACACACACTTCCTGTTGTGTCATCTGCACCTGGTTTGTTATGGCAACAGAAGAAGGTGTGTGTGTGTGCAAGTGCAAGAGGGTGGGAGTTGCCAAGTGGCTTGTTGATGCCTTAAAAACACCAAGCACAGAGTCCGTAGGAAACAGAATTCTATGACATCACTCTGCAACTTCTAGGAAATGTGTACGAAATGCCAAAATCACAACATCTGAAATTAGACACACTTATTCATACGTGACCTAAAACTCCCATTGGAGGATTTTTTCCCCCCATTTCAGAGTCAGAGACTAATCATTGTTCTCCATTTCTTGGCTTGAATCCTGCTGAGCCAGTGATCCCGGCAAGCGAGCTCATTACTCACCCTATCAATATTTAACAAATACACCAACGTGCACATGTATTACATCTCCACACAGAAATCCCAGAGGACTTCCTCCCTCGCTCTAGCAGCGCCGGTCCACGCTATAGATTGAAATCTCACAGGGATCAATTAACCCTCTCCCACACAAAGAGTTATTACCTAATACTGTTGTAAGACTCAGAAATAAGATCCTCACAAGTTCCACCCTCCACATACAGGCTTACCTCACCAGAGCCTGAAATATCCTCACTGTTCATTGAAAATGCCTCTGGCTGCACTGCTGTCTCTGAGTAGAGACTATAACGGAACCGGTCAGAAATTCCAGGTGACAGCAAATGTATTTTAATCTTTGACAAAACCTGATCATATACGATGCAACATAATGGTCTCTTATAATTCTGCAGACCGTCTTTTTCATATATGTGATCAATGATTTGCTGTTTAGTGTAACAGTTTCAAACCTTATTTGGTAAACTCCAAACAACTTGATGGCAAATAAAAAAATGAATAAACTGGATTAAGCTTCTTTTATTTTTATTTTTGTGATAATAAATTCAATTTCTTTGGCTTCAGGACTGTTGGCCACAACAAACAATTACACAAGAAAACAACAATAGTTGATCAAATAGTCCCAGATTTAAATCCTAATTTTGTCAGACAATTTTTTCACTAATTCTTTGTCAAGTTATACATTTGGTAATATTTGTGAACTTTGGCTTGTTTTCATTTCAAAGAAAAACATGTTTTGTCTTTCAAATTAAAGGACTGCCCAAAGTAATGGTATTTAATTGTCGGTGCCGAGTCTCCGGCTTTGCCTCAGATGATCTAAATGATACCGACTCCTATTCTTGTGGAGTTGTAGTAAAAAAGCAACTGGACTTACTCAGCACCGACTCCTACACAAAATAAACTGTTAACTTCTTCAACATACTCAGCATCACGCCCTGAGCAACAGAGGATGTTTCCGTGCATTCTACTTGATGTTTAAAACGGTATTAAAGAGGGATAACAATGGGTGGAAATAAATCACTTCCACGTGGCATCAACACTAAAAAGAGCTGGCAAATAAAAGAGTTATTCGTACTACAAAAGTCACCGTTTGTTACTTGAGCAGTTCAATAAAGGCTGAGATGCACACAGTTTACCATCAGATGCCATCTGCAACCAGAATACTGACACACTCCTACATGATCCCATTACACATCAGGCTATGCAGGCTCACCCCTGAAGGAAAAGGCTACATGAGCAAATCTTTAGATTCCAATCAATATTGAATTTGCATTGATTTGACTGGAGTAGCTTTCAGCTCAGCTCCAGCCAGCAGCTTTTGTACTAAGAATAGACTTCGACAAAGCTGGAGCCCAGACACTGGAAGAAAACCTGCAGCAGAGCAACACAGACAACTGGAGCACAACAGAAACTGTACGATGACCAACATTCTGTGTGAAGATGGACTTCTGCTGCCTGTAGGAAAATTAACTGAGAAGAGAAAAGTTAAAGCTCTGTCTATGGTATATTCATATCTTCAGAAAAAAGCTTCACTGCCTTTGTTTTAATTGCAAATCAGTGTTTTGTTAAACTTTGTTAAATGGTAAGTTTATCTCCATAGTATAAACAATTCTACCCTGCTCTGATGTATCATACTGCAACTACATATGTAAATCAAGCTGCTTCCTCCCTGTTAATCACATGTAAATCAAACTGCTTCCGCTTTTCTCTCTCTCTCTCTCTTTTAAAAAAAAAAAACAACCCTCTGTGACTACGTGACGTCCCCAGCCCCGCCAACTGTGTCCCCGTCAACAACTATGGAAATGCTTACTCCACAAAAACCCTCCATGTCTGGCCCTTCCTGTGCCAAACAGAAAACCACATCATCACAAACTGCCGTGGGGGGAAACAGATTCATTGGTTTGTTAACTGGATATTAAAAAAAAAAAATCACTGGAGTTCTGTTGTAACATTTAGCTTAAGTTTCACGTTTGTCTGAGTTTAATTTGCCTTATTTGTGCTGCAGGGTACCTTATGACTTTCACAGACATCGATGAATAATATACATCATCCTAAGCCTGGGACGTGGTGAGGAGGAGACCCCTCTGACCCCAGGATGCAAGTTTATACCGTGTCATTACACTGACCGACTGTAGAATTTCTCCTTACCCATCTTTAACTGAACATGCTACTGCTAATCCCAGACATTTATTTTCTAACTCCCACTTTTTTTGTTTCTTTTTCAGTGCTACAAACGGTCCCCGAAGACCTCTGGCATGTTACCCAGCAGTGATCCTCAGTGGGTGTGTTCCTGCAAACACTTCTACCTCCTACTATGCAAGTGTCATTCTGCTCAGTGGAGTTTTATTGCTCTTACAACATATGGAGGAACGCACTGTATGTGAGAAATCAAAGGCCAGTGCCTACAGGGTGTTGGCTGGAAAGTCATTTTACGTGGACGTCATCTGCAGACACCATTAATGCAGTAATGACTGGAGACATCATCTCTGCCGTGGCTGCTGATAGAGGAAGGGGCTGGAAACCCCTGTGGGGACAGAGATGAAGGGCGAGGAGAGGGAGATGGTATAGATATCATGTGTGGGGTGTGGGTACGTGTGTGTGCGTGTGCGTGTGAACTGTACTCCAGTATCACCACACCAGGAAACATGTATGTGTGCACCTTCTAGCCCACAACTGCAGACATTTACCAGCAAACTGAACTACAAAGATAATAGAGAGAGGAACGGCTTCCAATAAAAACTGAGCTATTTAGTTTAATCTATGTACTAGTCTGTATTTATTATATTTTGTCAGTATTGTAGTTATTATAGTATTGCTGGCTCTGCCATTTTAATTTTAAAGGTGAGAAGCTTTTCTTTGTCTCATCTAAGAATAAACTGATTAGTCAAGAAAACAAGTGACAGATTAATCACTAATTGAAAGAGTCTTTAGGTGTAACCTTAAATCTAATACAGGCACTAACACAGTTACCACAGCCTCTCCATTATCTATATTTACACTAAACATTAATAACCAGAGTACACATAATGTGGGCAGCTGCAGTTTCTTTTCGACATCACTAAGTTGCAATCTTCCAATCTACTTTCCTAAAAACTTGACAAACTCTGCAGGTTACACAAAAACGTGGCTGAGCCCTTTTCCGCCGACACCGCCCACAATAAGACGGCAGATGACAATGGAGGAATGCAACAAACTCCACGGCTCTGACTAATTCTGAAGAACAACATCAGTATTGTTGTTAATGAGTGTTTGAGTGACAACAACAAGCAACAATGCCCGGTGTAAGTTAAAAACACAAACACCCACCTTCCTACAGTCTGGTTGGCGAGTTGCCTCATGCGATTGAACTGTTTCTTCATGTTTCAAGTTTCCCGTGTTTCTTTACAAGTCTTTAAAAAAAAAAAAAAAAAAAAAAGCAGTGAGCGCTGTCGTTCATCCACCGCGGATCCAAAAGTTTCTCTACGTCGCTGCCATTGTGGCACGAAGGGCTGCGCTCCGACCGCCTTTCTTTACGCACTACAGCTGGACGGTTCTCCTGAGTGAACCCGGTGACATTGGCCGTAGCTCTTTGATAAAGCCCCCCCTCAAAGAGTCTAAACAGAGAAGTCGAGTTAACACAGCCACTGACAAGCTGCAAACTCCCCCATCGCCCCGGCCAGGCTCCGAGATCCTGTTAGATTGACTGATCTGCGCGCAGCCACTGTGGTAGGAAGAAGGAAGTGCCTTTACTTCCCCACTGTTTGGTGCATGGTGACATGTGATACCTTAGCAAGAGAGAGGGAGAGAGAGAGAGAGAGAAAAAAAAAGCATTGACTCAGCTATTGGTCTGTCATGGTCATGTCAAAGTCATATACGTTTTAAAGTGTGAGGTAAAACTTTTAAAATAATTACATTTAAGTGTTTAATCAGGCTCAACTTGTTGCACTGCCTCGTAGAAACATATAAAGTCAAATTAAACCCATTACACATAACCAGCCAAGCAAACAAACACACACAAATTCAACTTGCTTATCAACTTTCCTCAACATCTAACAGCTGCTGCAGAAATGAAACTGGCTGGAAAGTCTTTAACATGATGGGCCACTCCTGAGTAAGCTTTATGCCACAGGTAATGGGAGTCAGACTGGTTTGAGATCAGTTGTTGGAGCAGCACACCGTTGTTCAGTAATCTGCTGCCACCTTGTGGCTCATTCTCTGTCATGACATCGACAACCTCATATCTGTGGCTGCTTTCCTTGTTTTATTGCTAGAATAGGATACTTAACTCTGCCTGACCATACTGACAGTTCTGTCTTCATCTGCACAGATTCAGAGATATCCAACTCTGCTGCTACCAAAAGAAAAAATGTCACTAAAGGTGATTAATATTCTCTCTTTTCTCTGCAATTTTTTTCATTATCTTATGTAAGGTATGTTATATAAACAAACCACAGGCACAGTTTCACATCTGTGATCTGCAAGTAGCTGTGCAGTCAAGTGAAAACATAAAACAGCTTTATGAGAGAGACAAGATGTGTGCTTTCAACTGTGGTAGTAAAAAGGTCTCTGTTTCTTGTCTGGGTGCCTGTTCCACAATTATCTTTTAACACTTCTGTGTCAGACAGCAGCAACACAGGATGTCTTTGCAGACCTGTTATCAATCACCCTGAAGGAACCGTATGAGTGTCTGCTTAGAGCTTCAAATGAACATGTACACAGGTGAGGCAGTGTGTGTGTGTGTGTGTGTGTGTGTGTGTGTGTGTGTGTGTGTGTGTGTGTGTGTGTGTGTGTGTGTGTGTGTGTGTGTGTGTGTGTGTGTGTGTGTGTGTGTGTTTTATAGAACAGTTTTATGTTTTTTGTACTTTCTGTATGAAGTAAACTGCACTTCTTTAAAAGGCTGGACAAATCCAAACTTTATTATTTTTTTTATTTTTTTACTAAGACTACATGTAACAGCCACTTGTAGATAACTGTATTGTAGTATATAAACCAATATTTTTGCTCCCTTGTCAGAGTGTAATCAAAAGCTGTAATAGTTTAAAAATCACTACCTGATGCTGCTCATCTTTGGCATCACTATAGTTGCTGTGTCATAAAGTCCTGAGATCATCACATTCCCAGCCCAAACTGGAAAATACCAGACAACCTCTCATTGACTAAAAAGGTCCTAATAGGCTGTAGGTGTCCACCTACTGGTGGTAACTAAAAGCAACTTACATTTCTGTCACCATCATAGTAAGTATGTCCACCAGAGAGCACTGTACATGCATGGTCCCATTGGTATGTCTCAAAAAATATAAACTAGCTCAATTTCATTATAGAACCTTTTAATTTTAAACAAACAACCTATAAAAGTGAGGAATAATTAAAAAAAAAAACAGTACATAATAAACATACCAACATCAACATAATATAACAAGACATACAAATGTGCAGGAGTAACAGACACATATTCCTTATTCTTGATGAGTATTTTTTATTTTCATGTTATCTGTGATGGTCTTGTGGGAAATCGTGGATGAATGACTGAACTATAACATTATTTATCAGGTTTTGTAAAGGAAAAGTAAATTATTAACTTGTTGTCAGCAAAATACATGAAATATTTACTTTCACCAATGTACTGTTACAGTATAATGAGAAGGCATGTGATGAGCAAGTTTTCTCTGGGTTTATAACAAAAAATCACTTCACCTCATGGCAGATGGGAGGATGGAGATGGGTGCAGTTGGGACTTGTCTCATGGCTTTAGAATCCAAACTGACCCCAGCCTGACCTTCAAACAAATTTGAGGTTATTTCAGCCCTGTCTGGGCGATATTCTTCGTATTTATCGGGTGTGGCTCAGTCATAGAGGATGTGGAAGCGGTGTGGAGGCTTCAGCCTGCTCTGATGCATGGTCTGACTATGGCTGAGATCAGGTGAGGATCATTTTCACTGTTATAACAGAGTTATAGATGGTCAATAATCAGTGACATATAACTGACCAATTTATCATTAATATCTTCTTGATTTCTTTCAGCTATGGAGGCTTTGAATGCGCATGTCTCTCCAGTGGCTCCCACTTCAACCCTCCCTCCACCCAGGCCATCTATCTGTGTGTGTGTGGGGATGAATGGTGATCCCATACCTCGCATGTCAGTCGGTTGGAGTGGTGCTTGGAGCTGCCATGTGAAAGGTGAAGTTGTCACATTTGTGTATCATTAGAATATCCATATCAGACGTATACACTGTAATGGGGCCACTACACAACTGATTAATGACTGACTAATGCCAACAGGCAATGGCCTCTAGAGAGAACTACACCAAGGCCCACGGGGCTGCATTTACCCTGCTGCAGTCAGATGCTCCAATAGGAGAAGCTCTGATTGGAGAGGACCCTGACCTGCCTGGTCAGCATGCTGGTGCTGCTGGGGGCTGTGAACACTAAGACCAGAAACCCCCTTGTGCCTTTCATGGTTGGCTGCACTGTTTTCATCAATGTCCTGGCAGGGTGAGTAAACGTTAGTGAGAGGAACTGAGACATGATAGGTTCATTTTTATAATAGAGTTAATCTGTTCTGGAAGAGTATGAGGGACATTTTGCAGTTAAATTCTTTATCTGCGTGATTTCAACCTCTAGGAGATGGATTCATGATAAACTAATCTCTTATCACGTCAGCACTTTTATAGCTATACCTCACATAGAATGATCACATGTTGTGTTTTCGCTGTAGCTAGGTGTGAACATAAGGGAGTTCAGTTCATATAAACACGATGTTCTACACTACACTATAAAATCCTGCTACGTCGTTGCGCACCCATGCATTTAAAAGAAAATGTGGCCAAAATTTGAACTTGAACAAAAAGATAATAGACCTGATCCACCTTCTCAAGCCAGAAAGGTTACCTCTAATCTATAAGATAAAAGACTACATTGCACTAAAGGTATAGTAGGTCTTCTTCAAAGGTTCTTTCTGACTGAAAAATTTGTTTTCCTGTTTTGACAGACTTTTTCTCAAAGACTATAAGTTTTGATTCATTCTGAAATAAGAGTATGCTCACCTTCAGTCAGATCATGATATGGCTCTATCCTCTAGATTTATGAGATCCCCCCTTCTTTTGTACCACTAACATGCTCTCGTATGATCAAACATTGTAGGTAGAATTAAACAAAGCTTTAGATGATTAGTGAACTCATCTCTCCCTCAAAATGAGATGTTATTTAAGAGACTGGACACTGGTTTGTGTCTCAATTTGCACATAGCCCTAATCTATCAGGTTGTCAAAGTCATGATTCATTTTCAAAGACTCATTCAAAGAACTCCTGCACAATATACTGAATAATATGACATATTTTTTCCTGGCTACAGATACTGTATATCTGTTCCAATCATACAACATTTTTCAACCATGTGCACGACAGACGCAAGTGAACACAATTTTATGCAGAACATTTTAGCACAAAATGATCAAACTCATTACCTTTTGAATTGAGAAGAACATTTATAAGAAAAACTCTTGAGCCAAAATTCAATTACTTCACATTTTCAACCACAAACGCTGCTCACCGTTAAAAGGAGACCAAATGGCAACCTTTTCAAAGCCAAGAGACATCTCTGCTCCAGCTTTGTGTTCCTGGTACCCCGTCCCCGGTCTCTATAGCCGGAGCAGTGAATGCCTGTTCGGCACTGGAGGGTATCATGCTGTTTCCATATTGTACCCTTGAGCCTCCCCACAGCAGTGGCCCACATGGGAAAGCGGTGCAGGCGGTGGGATAAACCAATTACCCCCCAGTCTGGGTGGACTCCTGCCGGTGCACCATGCAGCACCTCCCGTCCGGGCCCTCCTGGGCTCATTCCCCATGAGAGCCTGCTGGAATTCCCAGAGATGAGAATTGTGTGGTCTCAAAAGCCTGCAGAGAGGCTATATTTTGCTTGGAAATTTGACATGGTGCCCCTCTGGGACAATACTGAGGGAGGAGACTTCAAACTGGGTTTCTGAAGGATGAAGAAAAGTTTGTGGAAGCCTCGATTTTTTTTTTTGGCAAATGTACCAAAGAAGATTTGTTTTCAGCCTGTAACCATGTCTTATATAGACAGAAAATGCTTTCATAGTAGCAGTTCCTATGGATCTAAAACACTGAATGCCACACATACAGTAGCATTTATCTAATATACTTTTATAGTAATTAATTGGCCCAAAAACAAATTTAAAAGACCACAGGAGTGTGTTTGTATTGGCTGAGGATAATTTTAATAAAGTTGAAGTTAATCAGGTGAGACTGCGGGGAACATGGCTATGGGGAGCGAGGGGATACTGAGATATGGACTACGGCACAAATATGTAGCAGAAATACACAGGATGAAAATGGAGTGAGCGGCCTTTAGCTCTCCCCTCCTGTGGCTCCTTGGATTCATGAGCCCTGATGGTTTCTAGATGACAGCAGCCGTGACAATGGTCATTATGTCTGCTAGAGGCCTTGTCACTGCAGGGCCATTGTGTGGGCCCCATTCACCACACAGTCATTTACACTTTCATTGGCAGCTATTTAGTCCTCATAAAAAGTTCAACACACCAATTTGTGAGCCCTGCTCAGCCAAGGAGAAGTGTGGAATAGGCTCGGAAAGCAGTTGCTTTAAAAGTCAATTAATTGTTCCCCTCTTCTGGGAGGGGCTGAGGGGGAGGATCCCCAGGCTTTGGGGCCTCACATCTGTCCATTCGTCTTCTTGGACCATGATACAGGGGCCACACAAAAGTTTGATTCAGTCTGCTCAGAGCTTTGGCCATCTAATGGGACTTTGTATTTCATTTTATGGTAGGATTATCCTATTATCATAAGAATCTGATTACAAGGGAAATGGTGGTATGCAGAAGGAAAAGGAGCAAAATAAGCTTGTAGGACACTTCAGCTCTAAACGCCATTCTCCTCTCAAAATCTGAGATTATGCAGCATTTGGTGAGAATTGGGGGCATAAATTAATTTAAGCCTTTAGTAATAGCCACCAATGAGAAATGGTGCAGAGTCCTAAGAGGTGAGTGAGAAGACCTCATGAAATTTAGATTTTTATGCATTGTTCATGAGCTCAGTTCACGTCTGAACACTTCATTACTTATATATGAACAGACTAGATGGAAATACATATGTTTGAAATTAAAATTCTGAATATTTTATTTTGCTCAGACTTGTAGGCAATAAAACCCAAATTCTACTGGTCAGAAGCCACATACCTTTATAAAAGTTTATCAGTCTAATTTAGGCTTAATTAAAGCAATCAACATTTGGCTAAGCGACTAAGAGAGTTTCAAAAGCTTAGTAGAGTTGAGGTATTTCATCTCAGTGATAATAGTGAAATACTGGCAGAACTGTTTGATTTATTGAATCCACTCAAACGTAAACTTCTACCAAATGTTTCACTGACTCATCTCAGTACATAAAGAATTTAATGTTTTTGATTAAGCTTAAACAGTTCCACCATGAAAGCTGAACAGGCATCACAGTCAATCATTCTTAAAACAAAGCAAAATATAATTCTTAGCAGAACTATACAATGTAGCTTTGAATAGACAAAAATACAGGGTGCAGTGGATTTATTTTTAATAACACATACAGTATAAATAGAGAAAGAAAGAAACTTTAACACAGATGAATCAGAATAGAAATAACTCCATGATCACATATAGTCAAGTCTACGTAAAAACTTGTGATTATAAATGGCGGGCATTGGCGTCCCTTCAGTTTTCCCTCCCACCTCGGTTCAGAGGGCAACAGTCACACAGAAAGTGAACAACAGTCGTGGAGAAGCACAAAGACTGAGCAGCAACCCAACCCCTTCTCAGTCTCCCAGGACTGAGGGCAGTGATGGGAAAGAGACAAAGGCTGCATAGCCCTCCCTGAGCCTCAGTGCAGGAGGCCCCCGCTGTTTGCCCCTGTTCTGCTCCTCCAAATGTGTTTTTCACCAGAAGTTCAGCAGCTTTCTCCCCGCTGGTGCTAGCGGACGGCACCTTGATGACACATTCAAACATTACAGGGATCCCACAGTGCAAGTACAGGGGCGAGGCTGCCTGTAGATAAAAGTAGTCAGGCTCAGTGCCACTGAAACAACACACTTCCTCAGTCCAAAGGGAAGTCACAGGAATTCCGACGTGCCGCCCGGGCAGTCTGGTAGATGGACAGGAAGTCTTTGTATCGCGGGGCACACCCTAACCAAGCTTCCCCAAAGTGTTCTGACCCTGTGAAGAGAAACTCTCCGTCCCCGGGCCTCACGTTGCACCGTAGGAGTGTGTGGATGTGCCCGCGCCATGGTGACACAGACTGCGTTGTCCCAGGAGCCACCTGTCTCTCAAACACTCTGCTGCGCTGCCAGTACACCCTCACCGCTGACACCTCCACCAATGATGTGTGACGCTCAGAGCTGTGGGAGACATTCTTGATGAAGCCTCGGACCACTGAAAAAGATAAAGCAGAATTCCTTTTAACATTTTTATAGATATATTGCATAAATATCAATTAGATAATCAGTAAATAAAATCAATAGAAATCCATTGATCTCTAAATCATGTTTCCTCTTTACTCTGTCTTTGCTCTCGTTCTCTTTTCTGCAGCCATGTGCACTTTTACGGCTTGTGAGCTTTGTCCTTAAAATGGACATAGGCGTTTTTTGTGAGACAAAAGCATGGAAATCAATCTCTATTGATTCTTCTCAGCAACAGGCCCCTCCCATTCTGCAATTGCCCCCACATCTGTTTGACCTCTGTTGACTGCACAGCCAGCAGACCTGATGAAGGTCCTTAACCTATGCCAAAGTAGCAATAATGTTATATTGTATTGAAAGTAAAAGCCCTTCACACAAAACCCCCAGTGACATTACAATTATATTATCATACTGATAATATATCATAGTATAGGCCTATATTTATATATTTATCATAATTGTCTAAAAGTCTAAAAGTGGTCTTATTCATTGCATTATGTATTATGTGTAAATGTGTATAATTTTACAAGCACATTTTATTGTTGCAGTGGTTTGCCTCTGGAGCTAATTTAATAGGCAACTTTATATGTTGTTTAAGTTATGACAAGAAATGACAATCCCTAATATTATCTTTTGTTGGTTTGTATGTAAAATATGTAAAGGAGCTCATAACTAGGCTGCTAAATGAATAATGTGAATATGATATATTGTATATACCATATACCACTTAACTAAATGTAGAGGAGAAGTATAAAGTTGCATAGTAAGTAAAGTAAAATTAGTAAAATTAATTTGTATAATAGCATATAGAATATTGTGTAATAACTGGTCATTTATGCCATTTTGGATGCAGCTGTTTCTTAAAGCATCATTCTCAGTTGGAAACATTTCTCAGACAAAAATCCCATTCATATTTTCTTTTCTTTTCTTTTTCTTTTTCTTTTTTTTGTTGTTGTTGTGTTAGTGACAGTGGATATTAGATCACTTTAAAGAAACAGTTATAAAGATGAGATCAGGATAACTTCTTAATATTGTAGAGATAATAATGATGCTCTGGTGCTCTATCAGTGTGTTTTCTAGTACAGTGGATGTAGAGTGAGATCATGTGCACCTACCAAAGTCACTGTTGCAGGTGGCCATCAGGAGCTCTGTGTCATTGCAGGGTCGACACGAAGCTGTGGACAGAGAACATCAGTATAGAAAATGAAGATACCGCTTGATATTTAAAGATGATGAGAACTTCTAAAACCTCTAGCAGACCATCCATGACCCAATGCTCCATCACTGACATGATTGATAGCTAGGTGTTGTTTCTCCTCCCTGCCACTTCACTTGCCTAAACTCTCACATACCATCTCCATTCATCTCTGTCCTCACATCTCAGAGTGACGAAACCAGGGTTTAGGACCAGGAATGCTGCTCCTGTGTTTGTGCTGCCCACCACACCGCCTGCAGATCAAAGACCCTGACTAGTCTTGACCCTGTGTTTGACTCCTATTGTATCTACCTAATTGAATGACCCCATGCCAATGCAGGAGACTGCAGGAGTCAAACACTCTGCCAGATTGGTAATGCAGAAAAGATAAACCAGCAGCTGTCTATTATGGACATAGAATGACATCATTGCTCTGGGACAGGCCCTCACACATGGATAAATGCTAATAAACACACACACACAATGATAAGGCATTTGTGGAATCTGCAAAGTATTTGCCTTCTCAATTCAGGCCCCTCGGTCCCGTGCCCCCCAGCCACCCTGTGCTCTGCTGTGTCCTCTCTGCTTTGTCTATCGATAGAAACCAGACAGCCGGACAAAACATGAGACTGACCAGCAGCTGCATGCTCCAGTCGGCAAAATTGAGGCCTGTAATTAAATAACCATGACTTTTTCTAAACTATAGGAATCAGTAATGGTCAGTTTAAATAATAACACTGAATCAGCAATTAGTCATTGGCGGGACAATTGGTTTTGAATTTTGATGCCACTTTTTAGAGGCTAACTTTATAGCTACTGGTAGTTCATTAATTGATTTCTTGGGCGTTTTTATAACCATTACTTAGAATTAAATTTGGGTTGCCAGGTTGTGAAAACTCTCTTTTCACTTTCTTTTTGTTGTTGTGTGTTCTTTCTCTTTTCTAATGATGTAGTTATAAAGTCATTAATTATCATAATTATGTGCTTAATAAGTTGTTAACAAACGATTTTGGTCTTTGATCTTTTTCTTGAAGGTACGGAGTTATGGTTAAGTCAAAGGGATATTTCTTAGCTGGCAACTGATTTAGGTTAGCAGCAGCTGTTGACAACTTAAGTAAAATATTTGAACTAAGGCTCAAGTGTTTTAATTTCATAGCTTACTACTTTTATATTTCTACTATATTCATTAAAAAAAAAATATATATATATATATATATATGTAATATCTATAGTATAATACCTGCGCCTAGGGCCTAGATAATTTACCTGCTATGCTTTTTTTAATCTGTCAGCTGCAGCCTAGTTAGGCCTATTGTTCAGAAATACTTATAAAGGAGCGGACTCCTTCTTCTTCCATTACAGCTATAAAACTATAAATTATTTACAAATCTTGAGTAGTGTAAAACATGGATAAAGTCATTAGTTAGCCTATCTCTGCCAACATGTTTTCACCTCTTTGTGTTTATTTGTCAGTATAGATTACGGGAAAAGTAGTTAACCGATTTGCGCCGAACTTGGTCCATGCGATGGGACACATGGAAGGGACAGGGAGCTATGAAACCTCAGGTCCGATGCGGATCATGTACTGCGAATTTTGATTTTTGATAGTGGCCTTGTTGTCAGCGCTCTCTGCATGTCCCTTTAAACCTATCGAAAATGTTTTTCTAATTAAAAGTGTTGAGGTATCTCTTCAGAACATATATCCTACCACAATCAGAGACTATAGGCTATGGACTCACCCTGCAGCCCGCCGTGGCCCAAGCTGGGCGCAGCACTCCTGTTGCCCAACTCATATCTAAAGCCCATCGCACGTCTGCTCCAGTGTCCATCCCTCTGCGGGCTGGCTTGGAGGTAGATAGCGGGCTTGTGCGGTCCATCTGCCCGGAAACAGAAGACCTGCTGCTGATGCTGATGCTGCCGCCCTCCGTCCGTCACCAGCAGCTCCAGCTCTCCAGCCCGTTCAACGAACACGCTGGCTCCGCGGAGAGATGGAGACGGTTTGATGCAGACGGTGGTGGGCAGGTTGGAGGACAGGTTGGGCTCCAGAACCACTCTGACAGCCTGACCCGGGTAGACCCACCTCACCGAGCCCTCTGTACAGCGGAGCCGCACCTGGAGCACGATCCTGGAGTCCACAACAGCTGCAAAACCACTGGATTTCGCGGAAAGGGAGTGATAATGATTCACCACGAAAGCGCATGAAAGAGGCATCGAAAATTGACACTGTGTTCCATTGTTACATTCGCCTACATTTTAATGACTTAATTAATGAATTGTTAATTAACTGTGACTGGTTAATTTCGGATGTGTGTCCTTATGTGTTTATAATGCATTTATAACTGTTTGCAATCCATTAAAAAATGTTAATTTATAATTTGATAATCTAGCAGGGCCACAAATTAATAGTCATTGATAAAGGGGTTTAACCCTTATGTTGCTGATAAATTAGTAGCCTAAAGAAGATTAGGTACAACCTCCAGCAACGCAATAATTTCGTTACTTTTGGTAAAACTATTATCAAATGATATATACAATAAATAAGCAACATAGTAAATATGTTACATCTTTAAATTCTTTATTGCTTTCCAAATGACATTTTCCTCCTTATTCTGATATTAAGTGAAGTTTCCTCTCACCTTCCAGTCCAATTGCACAGATCCGCTGCACAGTGCTTCAGCTGCAGAGCCAGAAAACACAGAAAAACGGTCACATTTGGCCACATCTCACCCACACACGGATCAACACGCAGAGAGAAAGAAGAGGACGGCGGCGCATGGCTACAGAAACAAGTTGTGTCTGAGGTACCGAGAGTGGCAACAAGCTCTCTGCTGCACCTCACGTGGTGCAGCCTCACTATATGCGCTCTCTCTCTCTCTCTCTCTCTCTCTCTCTCTCTCTCTCTCTCTCTCTCTCTCTCTCACACACACACACACACACACACACACACACACACACAAGTTGTCTCATTCTCTAATTAGAGCGGATCCAGTTGTTGGGGACAGTGCTGGCCTCTGCAGGTTTTTGTCTTTGCTCTCTAAAGAGACAATGAAGTTGACCGCCTTCAGCCATCTGTTAACATCAGTGCGCCTCTCTGCACAATAACTCGCCCTCTTTGAAAGTCTTCATCATTTCACCAAAGTTAGGAAGCAAATGCAACTTGGAAATGTAAATGACCCATTAATGAGTCGAATTTAATATCAGCCATCTAGTCCCTATGAGGTTATTCCAAAAAATAAAGAAAAAAAAATCCCAAATAAAAATTCCATGGGTGTCTTTGCTTCTGTGCTTGGGCTTCATCTAGTGGCGGGATGGCGCAGCGCACAGTCCCCTCACATCTGGACGTCGAAATGAAAACGTAGTGTGCTGGAGGCTTTTCCAGGCCCAGAATACACCCACATCAGGGGGAAGCTGTATCTCAACAGCCGCTAATAATGTAGATGAATACAAAAACTGGAATGCGTTACCAGCTTTCATCAATTATTAATCCACTGAGGAGGAGTAGGTTCACTTCATTTTAACCTGCAGGGTCTTTGTGCATCCACACACAGAAAAGAAAATGATTTGGCACCGTTTCAAGGTTTTGCTGGTGGCGACATCTTGTGGGGGTAAAAGTCTGTGGAGCGTAGCCGTGCAGGCCACTGCGAGGTTGCGATGGCTGCAGCTTCTCCCAGGGTTTGTGTATAGGATCCCCCCGAGGCAGCATCACATCAAAGAGGCTGTGGTTTTTGATGGGCAGACTATGTCGTTGAGCAAAATTACACTCACATGGAGAGATCGGCCAGATGTTGTCTCAGCTGCAGGAAAATCCTTTGCTGCTCAAGACGTTAAATCTCAACGAGATCTTCAATATAATCACGTTTGTCACCACCAATTTCAAAATACACCCGTACTCGCAAAACGTTCGTTTTTTTTTCTCTTCTTTTTTAATCATCATTGCTACTGATGCTTTTATTTTTTGGCTTCAAAAGACTTCTCCAAAAAGTTGTGTTCTGCCTTTATTTCCCATTAAACCAAAGCCACAAGAGCCCAAACACCGCTTTTTTTTTTTATAGCAGTGGCGGCCGTCTCCTCACATTTAGAATGACCACTAGTGAGCCACAAAGCAAACGGAGGTCTTTAAGCTACAGGAGCAGGGGTGGTCAGACCGGGTCATGTGTCCCAGAGAGACAAGCAAAGAGATATGAATGGAGGCTTTGTGCCTGAAAGAAGACAGTGGCCTCTTATTGGCACACTGCAGCCCTGGATCCTTCATATACAGTAGTACTGTAGGGGGCCGTGACGGACTAAGGTGGCGCAAACTTTGTCCTGTCAGCCTCCAACATGATCTAAACTCATTTTGAAAATGCGCGTTTACCGTGTTAAAGGGTTAAAAATAGTGAGAAAATCGCTTTCTGTGGTTGAACAAGTTCAGTCAAATGTCATTATGTAATATCATGTACAGCGTCGTTTGGGATATCAATTAAAACTGTCAACGTGTAATAATCACTCCACCATGAGGCCTAACTGGAGTCCCTCCTGTGCGTAATTTGCGTGTTTAAACACGACAAACACCAGTGGTGACGATGATTAATGAATCAAGATCATTTCTAGGTTTCTTTTCCAGGCCCACTGAAGCAACATACCTCAATAGTTGTATTCTCCTCTCTAGAATTATTATTGCTGCTTATGATTTTTTTTTAAATAAAAAAACAGGTGGAAAAATATATCAAAAATATAAAAGCAGATATATTCCAGGACTCATTCATGGATATGGCCCCGACCTTTCAGTTGGGACAGAGCTGGAGGGGTCACAGTATCATTTCTGTTTTTGTTACCAGTGTTAAAGAAATCTCCTTGGATAAAACTGCGCCAGAAAAACCTCTGATTTTATTCAGTGCAGATGAACACAATTCATCAACTCTCTCGTGCATCCAATTCGTTTTCCAATTCCAAATGGAATAATTAATATAAAGCAGAAACCTGCTGAGCAGAAATGAACAGCCATTTGTTGTGTACGTGGCCCCTCACACTCAACAACTGCAACTGTACAAAAAAAAAACTCTGCGGTATAATCAGTGAAATATATATCTCAGGACTTGCAGGACAGTAATACTGTGTGAAACACATACAAAATTTATTTGATAATTTTAAATACGATGAAGTTTGAGTTTAAATTTTCTGTAGTCAAATATCACTCTACGAGGGATGGATTATTTCGATTATTTGACATGTTCCTGCTAAAACATTAAACTGCCTCTGTGTCTAAATGCTAAAAAAAATAAGAAAAAAAGAAAGAAAAAGCAGAGCAACCGACAGACTTGACATGACTGGAAATTAAACTTAAAGAAATGTCAGTTTTCTAACTTCATAACTCGCTGTCACAGTCAATAGCTGAATACGGTTGTTATAGTAACATGGCTGCAACATTTTATAGTAAAAGGGGGAGAAAAGATTTTAAGTTGCAATGTCACTTTACTTTTTTTTTTTTAATTTTTCCAGCAGCGTATTAAATATTTGTATTACACTTTTACACTTTTGAAAGTTACAATGAAAAAATATAGTATTACAGTAGGCTTGTTAGTTAGTAGCTCGTTAAACAATTATACGTCATCCTCCTCTGGTCTCAGCATCCAGAGCACACTCATCTTTTCTCTCTGAAGAAGCCTTTCTCCGTGCTGCTCTCTCTGATGGTGACCGTCAGTAAGTTCATGGTGACATCTGTCACGGTCACAGTGTCCAGGTTGGTGAAGCTGGGGATCCAGGACGAGGCCGATCGCGCAGATGCTGAATCGTGGATGGACTCGGTCTGTGTGGAGATGACGGCGGGTTGTTCCCCGGGCAGACAGCACTGCTTCATCTGGTGGCTCCGGTGCTGCTCTGCAGAGTGCTTGATCTTACCGGGCTGAGGAGCAGACACCCTGCTCATAAAGTGAGTCCTGTGCCCCATCGGATCGTTTTTATGCGCATCTGGGTTGAACGCGCAGGTGTAAGACAGGCCCGTGCCCCCCAAGTGTCTCTGCTCGCTGCTGGATTTGGGCGTGATCGTGGTCTTCTCCTCAAATCTCTTAGTCAGCTGGATGAGACTGTGGTCTGACGTCTCCCCGTGGTGGTGCAGGCGCCGGGTCATCTTGGAGAGGCCGTGTGGCACCGGCTCCTCCAGGAACCTGCTCCGCTTGGCGTCCGGCTCTGCGGAGCTGCAGCCGTCGTCTCGATCATAATGTACATGCAGCTTCGGTTTGCGTCCTCTCTTCTTGGGGAACCGCTCGGGCTCTTGGGGGTTCAGAGCAGGCGGAGGGGTCGGCCTGGGCCTCCTCTCTGGCTCTGGTGGTCGGACGTGGACACACTCTCCTCTGTTGACCGCGCTCGGTGGGAAGATTGTGGGAACCACTGCGCGTAAACCCTCCCGGGCCCTCGGTGTTATGACAGGCTCCGGGATGGGATAGGAAACCTGGATCCCTCTGGGAGCCTCTCTTCTAAATTCATACGTCTTTTCTTTGGCTTTGGCTTTGGCCTGAGGACAGAGCAAATAACGTTTATGAAAAGAGGTTTCCCAGAAGCCTCCTGAGGAAATCTAAAGGTTTTAGAGAGGCAGCTGTTTGGTTACACTGGATGTTCAGGGCCTCGTGATGAAGTTGTTTCTTAATTTCAAAGAATTCAAAGCAATAAAATATAAAACAGGACACACATATAACTTCTAATAAAATGTAAACTCCTGTACCAACCCAGCTTGTGCAAATCAGGACCTAGATTCAAGATTTTTGGGGGGTTACAACTATCACTTTGACTCTGCTAATGATGCTAATCTAAGACACAGCTCAGCACTTTCTAAATGACTAAGACCGTCGTTGCCATATGATGGAAATGATTCATCTCTATCATTCTGACAAAACCTCAGAGAAGCGAGAAAATGAAAAAGACTCAGTCACCTTCAGGAGAAATGTCTCAGGTTTGGGTCCCCTCTTTTTCGGCCCGAACAGTTCCCTTTCGCGCTCTCTGTGGAAGACAATCACGTGAAGAACCATGGTAGCATGTGGACTAATTATTTCTAATTTAGTCTATAGTTCAAGCGGAATATTTAATTTTCCACATCAGAGCCGAGCTCAGTCACTGGGGCGAGATTAAGCCTGTTATCTGGGCGGGTTTTTAATCAGAACTGAGTTTAACTCAGATGAGAAATGTGGCAGAATAAAGCTGATAACTTTCTTGTGATATCAAAACTGCTGGAAATGAATCACCTGGCTGCACAAACACCTGTCACTACTCCTTTTACGAAATGTAGGGGTTACAAAAAAATTAAATCCAGGTTAATGTCTTATTGATCTGGGCATTTTAGTGGTGCGGAGAGCGCGGTGCCATTTCGTTGTGCAGGCAGAGCAGAGGCCTACTGCTGCGCTGTCAAACCCTCACCTCTCCTCGAAGGCAGCGAAGAGTCGTGCATCCAGTATGTTTTCCTCCGGCTCCCAAGTGCTGTACCTGAGTAACAACAACAAAGAGAAGAGGTGTTTGGTACCACACACGGGAAGGATCGCATGTCACAGCGCGCACACACGCCGTCTTGACACATTTTATCAAGGTAATTTTGCTGCGTATACGCTGCAAATTACAGACTACGTAGCCGACAGTGACGCATGGTGAACCCAGCCATTGCTAAAAGCTACAGTGTGGACTTGGAGCAGTGAACGCATCGCAGCGGGTTGAAGCTTTTTAAGACCTTCTCCGACCCCTCTGTCTCTGGCGCAGCAGACCAACGGCAAAACGCACGACAAGTACTCATAAGCAGATGAAATGGATTTTAAAAAAAAGAAGACACATCCAACAAGCTGAGTAGCCACTGAGTCTGAGGTGCAGTTGTGCGAGCGGCCAGGGTGGAGCGCTGTGCTTCCCTGCCGCGGATATTATATACTCACTTCTGAGACCAGCCCTTCCATTTCACGAGATATTCCCAACGACCCTGCAAAAATAAAATAAAAAAGAGATCCGTGATATGTTCAGGTTATCAGAGTATTGGTCTGTCGGCGCAGCACAAACAAACGGTTGCGTAATAGGTGTGGAGACAGAGGCTGTGGAGAGGAAAAAAGCAGAATACCCGTCTGATCCGCCGTTTAATGATGGACTCGGCTGCGAAGACGCTCTCACCGACAGCCGAGAGCTCCATGATTCACCATGCACCTCCGTTTATTTCTGCCCCTTCTTATTATTTTTGGCTTCCCCGCGTCCTCTTCGGTTTGTTTAATTTCGCACATCCCATAATACGCAATCTGAGGAGGACGTCATCACGTCTTTTTCTGTTGCCAGGCACCGCAGTCTGTAGGACGGATCGCGGTGGAGCACACATTGGCTCAGTTGTTGCTACGTGCTCCGGGTTTCTGAGCGAAGGGGAGGAGCCCCGCTGCTCTGGCTGCTGTACAGGAATCTCTGGCACAGCGGAGAGCAGGCGAAGTCAGAGGCTCCCGGAGCGGATCCACGGACCCTGGAGGTCCCCGAGAGGGGGGTGAGGGAGGGGGTCCACAAAGTCCAGACGAAAGGAAATAATAGTTTGATTTTAGAAGAAAATGAACAATGAGAAAGAAGAATGACCCGTAGAATAAAATATCACACACAAAACCTTTTACACAAAACCTCTGGGAATATGAGCCTCTCAATATGTTAAATGTGATTAATTCAAGAATGAAATATAAACTAACGTATTGATGAACACATATATCTGCATGCAAATTGTACCAACAAATGTGACACATGTGTCCTATGGGTGGCATAAAACTTCCTCAGGGCTGTTGGAGAGTCAGCCTCAGACACTGACTGGCCTGTGGCTTCATGGTTGATTATTCTAAGGAATTTGTTCAATATATTTTAAGACAGTTTAATTTACACTTTCACGCGATTTAGGTTCAAGTGTGGAAAGAGAGAGACGCGCCTGACGTGTCTGGCAACATTATAATTGGACTGCAGCGCATTGTGGCTACACGTTAATATTTGACACACATTATGTCTGTTGGTGAAAACATCTTTAAATGCGCGGATGATTCAGCGCGTGGACACATGTCAAGTTAAAGGCAGTGAGAGAGTCTGGAAGCCTTTTAAACATTTAGTGAGTGGGACAGTTTGTTAAATAAGGATTCACACAGACTTTATATTTTATTGGCGCACATGCCCAGTGTGGACAGACGTCTGTGTGAGAGTGATTTTTCTAATAGACTCACCGTCGAACTGTCAGGATTGTGGTGCACAACAAGCGCCTTCATTTTTATTCCCTCAGCCAAGCACGTGCCAGAATTTACTGTAAGAGCATGTAAATAGTTTTTATTCAGCTGGACTAAAGGCTGTTTGGAGGTTGACAAATTTAACTCCTCATCACTTCTACAATTTTAAAAAGCAAATTGATACAAACGAGAGAGCAGAGGAGTGAATTCACCTGGTGCATTGGACTTCATCCAGTCTGTTGTGATTTAATTTCGGAATGTCTCTGGATTATGTTCAAGGAGAAGAAGAAAACACGATGAGATCCTGCTGCATCTTCATCAACACTGGACCCACTCTGTGTTGCATTCGATTTTGTCTTTTTATTTATTTATTTATATTTGTGTTTTTTCCCCTCTTGTATTAATGGTGGAGATTAAGGCCTGATTTAAAAAATATTTATTATTATTCTTATTATTTATTATTCCTCAGCGACGGCGGCGGTAAATTCATATTTATACCTTTAAATATTATTACATTTTAATTTAATTTTTTGATTTTTTTCCTTCTTCTTCTTATAATAATAATAATTATTAATATTATTGCAGTTACTGCAGTCATTTACTTAATAAAAAAAACAACCAATTCGAATTAATTTGAACATAAAATATTCGTATTTCAGCAGTGGCCAGCGTAATGTGACTAGCATAATAATAATAATAATAATAATAATATTATAATGATAATACTTAAAAAATATATAATAATTGTGTGTTACAATTATTTTTAATAGCCTTTGAATAGCCTGTAGCTATCATTGAATAATCAGCATGACGGTGATGAGAACACACTACATAATCATATAATAAGGGAGAGTGAGGTGCGGAGTTGTATCCTCCAGGTCATTTTCTGTCCTGTTGTGCAAGTCTCCATTTTTATCAGTTCTATGTTTTAAATTATATGTGAATATAAAATAATAAAATTAATAATAACAATGATTATAATATAATAATTATTATTATAGCCTATATCTAAGTTTTGCCAAAAGAAACATTATTTCTTAAAAATATTAGTGTCTGAAGAAACTTCCAGGCATAATAAAATAATAATTATTATCCAGTATTTTGAGTCTGATTCTGATTGCTCCTTGACCACAGCCCTGAACGGAGGGTCAAACTGATTCCTCTGTGTGAAGGAATTAGATCATGAAAACGGGTTTAAACGCCACAAAGCTCGGGCACAAAACTGATAGGCTACTGTATTATTTAGATTTCTAGATGTTGACTCTGATTCTCTTTACATCATTTCAATTCAAAGTGAGAACAAACGCAGACGCATCAGGCCTCCCAAAGGTTATTTTCTAAATGAACGGAGCAGGTCTAAAATCCCCTCATCACTGACCCACCACCAAATCCTTCCCATCAAAGCTGTGCCTGGCTGAGCTACATCTAATTATTTGGTCACTATGGCGATTAAGAAAAAAAAAAAAAAAAAGGTCTTTGCAGACTCCAGCTGAAAGGAGACAAAATAACAGAAACCTTCCTGGTTATAACACCGTTTTACCACTGAATCATATAAATATTGCTTATTAACCTATTTTCTTTCTGATGTGTGAACCCATGGAAATCCACCACAGTTTTCTTAAATGACAAATATATGCAAACAGGCGAGTTGTTGTTTAATTGCAATTATATGTGAGGTTAATTAGAGGAGGGGCTACGAGGTGCAGATGTGTAAAGGGAAATCAGAACATCAGCAGGGAGACAGTGGGTTTGTTTGTCCTGTCGGAAGAGATGCTGCTCCAGCCGCGTCCGTCTGTCTGTCTCTCCTGCACGACCATGAATGACGGGCTGCTGCTTCTGTGTGTGTGTGAGTGTGACTGTGTGTGTGTGTTGAAATGCTTTCTTCTGCTTTGCTTTCTGTCTGTTTAAATTTCCTCCCGCCGTGGAGCAGCAGACAAAAGGCGGGGAAGGCGCCGCAGACAAAAGATGCGTTGTGGCTGCTGCTTGTCGAAATATGAACCACCATTTTGATAGTCATAGCTTGTAGACCGACATTTCCTGACGGTGCTATAATGGCTATAGCCTGCACACGGTTTCTGTGGAGAGAGAGAGAGAGAGAGAGAGAGAGAGAGAGAGAGAGAGAGAGAGAGAGAGAGGCGGCTGGTGCGTGTGTTGAGGAGGCAGCCCTTCACTGCTGCTGCTGCTGCGGTTCTCTCCATATTTGGCTGTGAGTCGATGAAAAGTGAGTCTGCAGGAGCCGCAATGGCGACAGCCGTACATGAATAAACAGAGCTGGCTCTGTCGGAGCATTATTGGCTCTCTGGTTTCTGGGCAACATGCTGCACACACAGCTCGCTCACTTCACTGTCCCACTTCTACCGGGCGACATTTCCTGCTGAAGGTGGCACACAGGCAATAAGAAGAAGAAGAGAAAAACAAAACAAAAACGTGTGGCTCTGACCTGCAGCTTTGAATTAGAAAGCATCCCTCACAACAGCCTGGTATTAGGCCACATACACCGCAATACAACGCACTGTCTGCTGTCACTATTTGAGGTCTTTAGTAAGATAGGCTATATTTTCTTTAACATTAAAATAGGTAGCCTACATTCTCACATCGAGATCCACTCATTGTCTTACAAGTATTGAGAAATAAAGTCCAGAAAAGGACCAAGATGACGCTTTAATTAATTAAAAGGGGGAAAAAGCTTTCAATTTTCATTCATATTCATTTAGTGTATTTCTAAGGCCTCCGCCGCTTTTGACGCGCACTGATTGTGGGATTTAAAAAAAATGATCATAATATACCTTGATCATAATATAGGCCTGCACGTTTTCCAAGTCTTCTCTTGGTTTCTTTACGTGTTAGATAAAGTAGGCTATGGCATGTCACTGTCTAAGATGAATTACTGCACAACAGATGTTAGAGTCTGTAATACAAGATGTCTGAGTTGCTCTTTGTCCATATGATGAGACAGCATGTTCTCTATTGAGCCGACATCGTTGATAAATGTTCAGCTGCTGAGAATTAACCTCAGTGTCTGCTAGATTGTTCCATCTTTGATATAGTTCACCTCTCCGACATCCACCACACACACACACACGTAGGCCTATACACACACAAGCAGTCTGCGGAGGGTAGCGACGATAAAGGGGGAATGTGAAACATCACACTTGGTCTATAAATATGTTCCCCTGCTCAACGATGTTTCAGTTTCCTTCTGATGCATGGATGACTCACAACTTGCAGCAGCAACCTAGTTGGTTCAAAGCCACGAGAGGTCTGTATAGATAGCACACAGAGAGAGAGAGAGAGAGAGAGAGAGAGAGAGAGAGAGAGAGAGAGAGAGAGACGGACATGCGAGCTATGTATTCATGGGTTTGAAATTCCGCTCATATCTCATATTAAAGTTCAGTTAGAAAAGGTGCTGTGTCATGCTGCCACTTTTGGACACATCCTCTCTCTGGGCCTGTTTTTATTTATTTATTTAGCCTATTTTCTTGTTAATCGACTGGTTCTCATATATTTTATTTTGCACTCTGCACGTAGACACTGCAATTATGCACTGTTGTTTATCTTTAAAAAGTAATTCCGGTTACAAAGAGGACTTTTAAGAGGATTTTTAAGTAAATAAACTAAAGGTAATTTATAGTGATACGAGAGCTGGCTTCATGTAGCGATAAAGAATGAGTCGAACATAGAGAGTCAAGATAAGTCTTGATTGTAGCCGCTCTGACAAATGTTTGATCTAAACAGATTCCAGACCTGTTCCGTGTGTTGATCCGTTTTCTGTGTAGCAGTTACAGAGACACAGTGGTGGTCTTCGAGATTTTAATGATTTTATTTGTCCCTGTTGTTGTTTGGTTACGCACTTTAGAAACCACCGATACGGTTTCTGTTAGAGATTGACTATAATGTCAACACCACAGGGAGTTCAGAGAGCAGATTTATTCATTAGAGGAAAAGGTGAAAATGCTGTGGCTTCTTTTGTCTCATTACAATTCTTCTGATTTGTTGCTCCATTATATGTTTCTTTCTGTGTGTGTTTTATTTTTCTTTTGCAAGGTTTGTCTTTATCTTTGTCTGGAGCTTCTTTGATGAGCAACTCCAAGGCCTAAACTCACCACACAGGGACAGGCACACACACACACACACACACTCACACATTCCTGGGCCTTTCTGTCATTTGAAACGTTCAGCCTGAGATTCCAGCGAAACAACATCTGCCTACATTTTTTTATCTCAGAGCTCTGGCAACAGGCCTTTACTGATCCCTCTGACTGGAGAACTCCCACATCATTCTGCCACTGTCATGCAAGGTCAGCTCATTCAGAGAAGTTGTGAGCCCCATGTAAATGTGTACTCGCAGCTTTTGCATGTGTATCTGTAGTTTTATATATCTGGGCTTGTCTATTTAAATTATACAATATGAAAATAATGTAGGGACAGTTGCTGCCTTAGTCACATATGCAGGGCTGCAGGCCACACACACACACACACACACACACACACACACACACACACACACACACACACACACACACACACACACACACACACACACACACACACACACACACACACACACAGTGAAACACCCTCCAGGAGGCCTCTCTCTTCCCTTTATATTCTAACAATTACACAATAACCTTCCCCTGTCCTCCTCCATAGTCGTGTTGTGTGTTTACATTCCAGCTTGGGCTGAGCTGCAATAGAAAAATAATGCATGGGTAAAGTTTTAATAATACAAGTGGCTGGTGCAGTTATGCAATACAGAGGGCCCTTTGTGCAGGATCATTTGTGATTATGCAACGCGATCTGTTTTGCTATTCATGGTTCACAACCAAGTTAGTGTTTCTAGTGCTTAATGTTCCATTCTTCCTCTCCATGGGCAGAGAGGCTTCAGAGGAACTGCAGGATGCAAACAATGATACATAAATCTCTTACTGGAAAGAGAAGAAATTCAATATGCTAACACTAAAAATGTCCAGTTTGGCCCCACCCAGTGTCAACACAGAAAAAAAGCAAAGGAAGAAATATATATATCAGAGGTCAAATCTCTTTCTTTATTGTGAAACATACCATCCAATACGCTGTGCCAACAGAAATAAGTCAACAAGCTCCTGGTATAGAGCATACTTTAACAACAATCATTATTGACTTCCAACCAAGTGCAAGAGAGTTAGCAAAAGAACAAAAACAAAAAGTAGAGGACAACCTGTTCTATGGAATCACTTGCAGCTTCTTGTAATGGTTTTTGAAAAAACAAATTAAATGTCAATAAATATGTACTCTTCATTTTGTATTACTCTAGCTTTTTAGCATTCTTACTGGTTTTGCATTCACTGTGCGTAGAAGGCAATTTAGTCACAAATGTAGGTTACGGCCGACAGCTTCGACATTTGAATTTTCAGCAGCATAATCAAAACAGCTTGCACTCACTGGATTGCATGTAACAGCGACTCACTCACTGAATCTGTAGCCATAACATAGTTGTAGTCAATGACCGTGGCAGCTTCTTCTAAAACATAGCAGTCATGTGTATTCTTCAGATCACATGAGGTTCAAAAATGTCCGAAAATGAGATGAATATCGTTAATCTGTGTGACATTAGGAGAATCCTCACAAGACTAGCAGATATTTTAAAGTCCAGCAATATATGAGGTCAGCAAGGTAATAAATCACAACCTTATTATAGTAATAATCAATATGTCAGCTAAATGGGAAGTCACATATTTGATAAATGACACAATTTTCTTAATGGATCTGACCTTAGAGAAAGTACATGTCAGATTTTGTTCCATAAATGTTTGCTAAAGAGGAATTGTGCAGTATGGTAATGGACTGGATTGTAACAGAAGATCCAACGGCAACTTTTCTGCCTCTCAACAACAAAAACCATGAACAGCAAAGAAGGCTGAGACATTGCTTAAAGGTTGTTGACATAGCTAAGCATGTCCTGCAGTTCTCTCTGTGTTTACATTCTGTTCAGACACACCTGCTTTTTAAAAAAGTTGCACGTCATGGCTCAGTATTCCTCTCCATAAACAAAGCATGTAACATAATATGCCGAATTAGACTCAGGGAACATGTGGAGTTGAGAATAAAAATCACCATTTGAGACCATGTCCATTAGCAAGAGTAACATTACAGAAATGAACATTTAAAATTGCAATTAAGTGCTTTCAATTTGATCTTAGATCACCATAGAGTCAACAAGTTTTTCTCTACCTTCTATCAGGACCAAAATAAGAGATATTATTCATACAAAATACGTATAAACCTTCATACATCTCAGGTTATAAGTTTGGTACAGGTATGAAACAACAGCAAAAGTATCCCATTAAGCTCCATGTGACAAATAAATTCATTATTATTATTATTATTGTTATTTCTTTTTTTTTTTTTTGTGGAATACATCCACATGAATGCATTCACTCAAATCCTCGAGGGCACTTTCTTGGCTACAATGTCACATAGGAGTTACAGTATAAAACATTATAAGAAACATATTGAATTTGAATGATAAATTATAAATTTCCATATATACAAAATTCTGATGTTTTTACATATTCACATATTGACAGGATCATCCAATCAGTCACTGGTAGTCCCATTGTTTTTTTTTTTTGTTTTTTTTTTACAAAGCGTCGCTTAGAAAGAAACATATTCCTTGAAGGTGACGGTGAGACTGTTTGTTGTGATATCAGTGATGATGATATTTCCCATAAAAGGGGAGACTTTTTTACCAGGTGCTTCTTTAGATATCTCAGTTTCTGTTTTTGATTTCTGTGTGTCCTCTGTAACAGGAGGCTCTGTGACAGCAGGCTCGGGCTCCGGTGTCGGCTCTGGTGGTATTTCTGGCTCCGCCTGCCTCTTAGTCTTTGGGCAGCTCAGATCCATCGGTTCTTCTTGGCTGCTTGTGTCCATAACCTCGTAGGTGATTGTACTACTGTGGCGCCGGCCACTGCACTGAAGGTCCATGGGTTTGTCCTGAGGTGGTGTGACGACTGTGCCGGGCACACTGAAACTTCTGGACGTCAGGTAGGTTTTAGAAACACTTCTGTCCTCCACTGGATCTGAGAGCTTACGCTTGCGGTCATTGGGGAACGAAGGGATCCTGATCTGCTCGACCGCTGTAGGGGTCGGGATGTTGGTGTCGGCGACCCAGGACATTGGTGGTGAGCTAGCAGTCAGCTGTAGAGGTAGATCATCCGGCAAATCAGCCTGACCCCGAGCTACTTCAGTGTTGTATTCCTCTGCTGTGCTTGGCGAAGGTTTTGAGAACTGTCTGTCCTTTGGGGAACATTTTATAGGATGCTCTGCGGCAGGGAGCAAGCTGCCATTACAGATCTCTTTGGGGATACCATTCTCCGGGTGCTCCACCATTTTGGTTCTGTGTGCTGGATTGTTCTCTGATGGTTTGGTGTTTTGTGGTTTGTCTTCGCTTGATGATTCCCCGTGTTTACCCTTTGCTCCGTTAACCTTGTTACTATCCATATATTTGCTCATGACAATGACAATACGTCCGTTCTTGTTTTTGTTCTTGATTATCTTCATTTTGCTGCTAACAGCACTAGGCAGTGTTGCGTCTTTAGGATTGGGTTTAAGGGCATGTTCGCTCTCAGCCTCTTTAACAGCTGGTTTCCTCACCTCCACTGCCAACTCTTTGACTTTGCTCAAGCATCCTGTGTCTTTGTCACGAACCCATTTCTGCTGCAGAGCCAGTGGTAAGTTCCAGCCAGGATTTGCTGGTTTATTTGCTGATTCCTGAACTTTGACCACCTCTTTGAGCCTAGAGGCCTGTGTGTCAAACATACTGGGGTCAGGCTCATAGTGGTGGTGCTTCTTGCTGTTTAGCTGATAGATGAACTTCTTTTTGCCGTTGGTAAGCTGGTCAGCAGGGACCTCTTGGCTGCTGGGCTGGTACTGATGATGCTTCTTGCTGTTCAGCTGGTACTGCTGAGGTTGGGAGCGCTGGGCCTGGACATGATCTGTCTTGAGACCAACTTCTGCATCCTGATATGAATCCTCAAAACCTGCAGGGATACAGGATCTCCGGGCAAATGAGGGAACCTTGAGGAGGAGACGACACAAGAATTTTAACATTTCACCCAACTTTATCAAAATCCACAAAATAAACCATCATCAAAATGAAGCAAACTGTCCTATATATAAGGACAAGCTAAACTAAATCAGAAATATTCAGCATTGCATTGTATGGAACCTATGAAAAGTACTAGGCCTTGACTAGGGGCTTTTTGAGGGGTAGATCACCTACCCCAGAACTAAATTTAGACCCTAGCTCTGGTTGCGGTGAAAGAGCACATGGTTCCTCAAAAAGTTCCTGGTTTCAGGGGTGAGTTCTGCGGTGGAAACACACCCTTAGAGTGTCTTAAAGGGGTACATCAGTGATTTGGTATTGCAGTGCATGTAATGCGGACATTAAGAAAATAGTGAAATATAAAAGAAACAGATGCTGAGATGTCCTGAATTGGAGTCACTGGTACATAACCTCCAAAGAACCAGATCCTACCTTTCCCATAATGCAAAACCCTGACATCAAGTGGTTTGGCCATACCTGCTTGGTAAATACCCATGTCTCTCAAACATCTGAGAGCCCATGCTGAGTTAACCCTGATGACATCATTGTGCTTGTTTTCTCAGGTATGACATAACTGTACTATAAAGTTCAGGTTAAATTAAAATGTACAGGACATTTGTGAGAGACTGAAATAAACTAGTAAAATCCAGCATATGACCAGCCTCACACCATCTTGTCTCCTCCCCCTTGTTCCTGTACAGGCTGACCCTTCAGGCCGTCAGAGGGGCACTGCAGCGGAACGCTCAAGACGCTTCGGCTGTGACCTGAGGTCAGACAAGTGCCACCAGACATGTCACGCTTTATCCCTGATTGCTGGCCACGTGTGACTCTGGCAGAGTGGTATTCTTCTAAAGGAGAGACATTGTATAACAATCAGCTCGGAGTCTCTCAAAATATATAATCACATTTGGCTCAGAATATGGTTCTGTAAAGGCCTGAGATAGTCAAAGCGTGACAGCGTGTCAATTTCAGAGACCTACTTTTGTCTTGGCAAACATCTGTACACAGGGAAATGAGAGAAAACGCTCTTTTCATACTGATTCATTTGGTACAAAAGGAACTCACCAAGAATATCAACCCCCCTCGAAAAACATTATGTTTTGCATACAAAGCCCTTTAGCCTAAAGAAGTAATGAACATGCAGATTAAATGAGTGCACTCAGGCAACGCTTATGTAACCTCAGGCAACAAACCTGGTTTCATGATGAGTAGCTGTAAAACCCTGTCCTCTCTTAGCCTTTTAACCCCCATCTCTCACTCAAGGAAATCTATAAATAACCATCTTCTGAGTGACAGCCGCTCCAACACACCTGACAGCCCCCCAACCCTACCCCCGTCCTTTAGTAGCTTCTCATTGTGCAAATTTTAGAGCAAGGTTTTGAAAAGCACGTTGATAATGAAGATGATAATTACCTGCAGTAAAAGATGTTTTGGTTTTGGTCCCCGTTTACGATATCCCATCAGCTGCTCTTGTCTCTCTCTGTGAAAACAAAAGATAATTAAATTTTCTTGTACCATATTTACCTTCTAGATACATCACTACATCTGTCAGACAGTGTTTCAGCTCAGTACATTAAAAAAATCTAATTATATCACGTGGAAAATTACAGGTTTGACATTTGGAGGATTCGTTCATTTTCTTCCACCTATTCAAGGTCAAAAGTGGAATTTTGATTTGGAGGACTAATGAATGCCCACATGTGACCTGCTGCAAAGCATTATGGTCCTTATTTGCATAGCTCTCCATGGTAATCGGCCCATTCCATATTCTCATTATCCAGGAGAAATTTAATTACGGCTACAGCAGGCAGAATCTCTCCTTGTCTTTCAAACATCCTCCCTCCTGCAGCACACCCTTCCTCTCCCAACATTCAAACTCTAATTGGGGTCACGAAGTACGGATGAAATGGGATAAATGCAAGGTTGTGGAGTAGGCTCCACATCTGGGGTGCATGCTGCTGTTGAGAGCATGCACACAACCAAGTCTTGTGCGACACTCGGAAAGCGCAGTGCAATAAATATCAGACTAATAACAACATTTCTTGGAAGACCTTTCATTGAGGGAGTAGTGAGGAGGATACTACACCAGATCCAGCACTGGGCTGTCTGTGAAATATTGCTCCCTGATATAAACCTTGACTCATCATTGGCTCATAAATAACCAGCGGTGGGTGAAGGCCGACTGCACGCAGACTCCACCAGGCCTGAGTAAACCCAGCCGATTGCTGGCCGCTTGCTACAGATGTTCAAACTTCCAGAGCTGCCAGAAAATTGCCACAATAAACAGTCCACATTTTAATGCTATAATGTGTGCGATTTCAAACAGCGTCCAACGGGGTGACCCCTATTCACAGAAGATTTGGCAATTACAGCCTCCCTTGTTGGATCCCCTCCCCCATCCTCTGGGAGCAGAGAGGAATCCACACACACAGTGCAGAGGCAGCGCTCCATGACCATCAGCACAGAGCCAAATATACACACACACACACACACACACACACACACACACACACTCAGAGCCAGCCGGGCAGGCAGGCTGCAGGGGAATATGAGAGCGGTACACTGGAAACGCTGGAGAGCACTGCGTGTCAATTAGCCTTTTCAGAAATGCGAATTCCTTTCCCCAGCCATCATGTCTTCAGGCCTAGTGGCCTACAGAGAGAGTATATCTCAGAGGCCTCATGGGTCCTGCAACCCAGACAAGACGTTGCAGTGCACACACCACGGGGCTAGAGGGACAACAGCATTTGTATTCATTAACAACCCAACCCCTGAGATTGACATTGATGTATTTGTAATTATTTTTTACAAGCCTCTGTTAAGTCTGTGGACCCAAGATTGAAAACAGGTTGTCAGTCCATGGTAGCATAGTCTGTCTCCACATGCTAGAAACAGCTAGTTGCATGCCATGTCTCCAAATGTCCTATCAGGCAATCAGCTCAGCCTCCTCATGTGGAAACCACAACAAACCGCCATGCTTGTGTCCTGCACTCTGCTCTCTATAGTGGAGCTGGGCAGCCAAAGGTAGCACCTGCTCAGGCCTTAGGTTGCACTGAAACTGAGCTGTGAGATAAACAAATCATAGTAGTTTGATCCACGTGGATGCTTTTCCAATGTATGCATCCATCATGCATCGATATTTCTATGTGAAGCCTATTTAGGTCATTGCATGTTCAGCCTTCTGGTGTGATCCCTGGCGTAAAAGAAAAAAAAACCCACGTGATATGATGATAATTTGTTACAATTTCGCCTGCGCCTCTTACATCCATGCACATTTGCGCATATCCGATCTGTCATTAGAGTCATTTAAGAATTCTCGCTACCACATCCCCAGCCTTTTCCCCAGGAGACAGTCCAATGAGAGAGGGGAGGAGGGGTGGAGGGAGTGGAGGGAGTGGAGGGGGTGGGGGGGGGGGAATCAGTGATAGAGTTACTGGGGCGCCCCTCCTCCCATGCCCATTTATGGTCACGGCTGAACTGGAGGCTGCGCGGCCTCGTCCGAAGTCCACATCTCTCTCACCTGTGTTGAAACGCGACGAGGAGGCGCGGGTCAAGGATGTTTTCCTCTGGTTCCCATGTGTTGTATCTGCGGGGAGAGGAGCAAACAACTGTCAGTGAGCTGTCACGTGCAGAACTTCCTTGTTCAAACTGACACAGGCCTATCTCTCTCTCTAACACACACATACACATTCCCACATCCTCACTGTTATGAGTGGACAGGTAAAACCTCCAATTGAAACGTTTTTTTGTTTGTTATTATTTCAACATGATTCAATTTGCAAAACCATAATGAACAGCTATTAGTAAGAATCCCAAACCAAGATGGCATCCAACTGCACAGCCAAATATATATATCTATAGCCTATGTATCCGTAAATATACATGTATCACACAGAATGTGTCCAAACGCTCCTCCAGCACCAACATACAGTCGGCCATTTTAGCACCACTGTCTCGTAAATTCGCTGGCAGAGCAGAAATAATTAAAACGGGATTACATGGCTGTGCCTACCCCCTTCCCTCGCATAAATTAGTGAAGGCATCCGCGGATACACTGAAACACATACCGACCGCGCTCTCACAATTTACACACACACACACGCGCACACACACATACACACACAGATACACAGATACACACAGATACACACACGTACACATTCACATTCATGAACAAACAACCGCACACTGTGCACACACGCTTTTGCCATTTTGATGCAACAACATTTGATTGTGTTGCAAAAAAAAAAAAAAAAATGTTGCAATGAAATGATGCATTGAGACTTACTTGGGAGACCAGCCTCGCCATTTGACCAGGTACTCTATCTTGCCCTGTGATGGTTGAAAAGGAGAAAATAACACATTTAATGAGGCTTGTGCCAAACGTAATATTTCAACGTCCGGAGCCGCTTTTGCACACCCCGCTCCCTTCTCTCTGTTACCTTGCGGATGCGCTTCTTTTCGATGCCCTCCACCGCAAAGACGTGCTCTCCGGCGGCAGGGAGCTCCATTCTCGCCCTGGATCCCGATCGCAGCGGACGGAGAGTATAGGTGAAAAACGTTACACTTAACGCACCGTCGATGTGCCTTCCGCTCGATGCGTGCTTGTGCGCGCTTGGTAGTTTTCCAGTTGTATCCAAAACCCAACTGTATTCCCTCCACCTCTCTCTCTCTCTCTCTCTCTCTCTCTCTCTCTCTCTCTCTCTCTCTCTCTCCTTTGCACACTCCACAGCTCTGGCAATGAGCATAGAGATATTCACAGTAGTGCGGCTGCGAGCAGCTCTTTCCGTGCAATAGCTCCAGCTCGGCGTATGACGTCAAGGAGGGGAGGAGGAGGAGGGGAGGTGTAGACCTTGCACAGAGGTTGGGGTTTATCCCGTGAGTGCTGGACTGCAGGAAGGATATAGCTGGAAATTCAAATCAATCGCTGCGTTACTGTCACAACCCATGTACATAAAATGCACTTGTGCGGTTCAATCGCTTGGTTCGATTACAACACTGAAGGCACCCCCTCTTCCTTCTCCTCCTCCTTCACTGCTTGGTGTGCTGTACATTAAGAGAAACAAGAAACAAACACCTTTAATGACTGAGTTTATTCAAGTACAGATCACATATGGATGTAAACAAAAGCATATGCATTTGCAAGAGATGCCAGTAAATTGAACACTGGATATGAAATGTTTTGTTTTTTGGGTTTTTTGTAATGCTGCTAATCATCACCTTGGGGAGCTGAAATTCCCAATTTTGTCAGCGCTCACCTTCATTCAAAAGCAGCTTCCACAGCAGTCACAACCGTTTTGTCAGAAGAAGTATCAGAGCAGACTATAACAAAGGGCGTTAAAAGTGACAGTGCTGTGCCACCAAAGCCTCTCTTCATCACTTTAACCGAGGCTGACACGCTGATGGAAAAACAAGTTCCCCTTTTTATTTCCGATCCCCCTTAAAGCAGCACAGTTTGTAGAGGAGCAGACGCGAGGCTCACTCTTCGATCTGCTGACTGTGCCGTGCAAATATAGGTCACGCACTCTGTAACAGTCAAACGCCATGTCCTCTGGGCTCAACTGCCACACCACAGCAGAGGGTTACCGTGTAGACCCCCCCCCCCCCCAATCCCAGCCTACCTGTGGCAACTTTACCCAATCTCTGCCAGAGCTCTCAGCTTTCTCCTCTGTAAAAAATTCACCAGAACAGCCCATGACTGGTTGTATTATTGGGGAGGTGCGTATCTATCAACGACGTGACAATTTAAATCCAGCAACATAAAGCACATCAGCAGAGTGTATGTTCCCTGTGCTGTAAATGCCACCCGCATTAACTCAGTTTAATTTATGGGGGACCTAATTAGAAACACGTCAGAAAAGAGCGCGTCCGTGCGTAAAATACCTGTTTGTGCGCGTGGATTGTGATTTGCACGCATGACTGTCACCAAAACGACAAAATTCGTTCGGATCCGTCAGATTAATTGCACAAGAAAACAGTTCAAGGAGCCAGAATAACCGACGCTTGCTCTTGCTCCAAAAATAATTCAGCAGCACAAGGGTTAAAACGGAGCCTCCAAGCAGAGCGGCAGCGGCCAGCCTATTGAATACAGGCACGATATATCTCTGCCCTGCCATATAAGGTAATGGAGAGAAAGCGCCCAAATATCACGTTTTACATTCATTAATTCTTGAGTTTGAGCCTTGAAATGGGTACAGGAGGGGGTCAGGACTCCGTGGGCTCCACACATACTCGACTAAAGCTTCGCATTTTCGCCCTATTCCTGTTTTTTTCCTGTGCCCTTCAGCCACGGCCAGGGAGCGCATACGCCCTGCTTCCCTAGCAACAGCATGAAAGGAGAGAGAGAGACAGAGAGAGACAGGCAGACAGTGAGAAAAGGAGAGTGAGAGAGAGAGAGAGAGAGAGGAGGAGGAGGAGGAGGAGGAAGAGGGGGGAGAGAATTTAAGTTTGTGACAGACAAACGAGCTTTTGATAAATACATTAAAAAAAAAAACATGGCACCGCGAAGCTGTCGCGTCCTCACATTATTTTGTCTTCAGAGGATCGAAATGCATATTCAAAAGCACGGATGGCTTGATGGCATTATGGAGCAAATTTGGAAGCTGTCGATTTTCCACTGTCAGCTCTGTTTACCCCACCGTGGCACCCAAAATACAAATTATGTATCATTTTCTGTTTGCACTGGCGGGGATGACGCCTGGAGTCTACGTCAAGACGAGAGATAATCTTTTAGAAAAGCCTCTGAGTCAGGTCTGGCGGCGTGGTCCGTTCACAGCTCCATATAATATCACCTGATTATACCTGCTAATAATATTTCCCAAATCAGTAGACTTTATCTTAGGGGGCTCCAGTCTAATGGCTGAAGTCTGAAGTGAAACAGCGTCACCAGCGCGCAGGAAGAGGAGTCTTTCTAAAAAAAAAAAAAAAACTAATTTACAGCGCTCAGGTTGCACATCAACTGTGAAGGTAGGAGAAATTAGAAACCATTCGTTTGCGCTTTTAAAATATTTTTTAATCCACACTAAATAAGTTAATGTAGGTGATTTATTGCTCCATTTATTGGCTGAAGCACCTCGGTGGTTGCTGATCATCTTTGTAAGTTATCACATAGAGAAATCAAAAATGACAGGAAACATCTGAGATGTGTCTTCGCTATAGTCTTATCTTCTTTACACATGAGGCTATTTTAAATACAAACACACACGCACGCACGCATGCAGCATGGTGGGTGCCAAGTCAGTGCGCCCTCTCAGGAATGCAGCTCAGGTGAGCTGACGTCCTAACGCGCTTGTTCACCTGTGACTTTAACATTCACGGTGCTGATAAAAGAAAAGTCACTGCAGGGAAATCAGACTCAAGAAGTTCGATAACCAGCAGCGGAGAGAAAACATTTAGCTGTAGAAAAAAAGCTGAAAAGATGATCCAGCCTCTGCATCGAATCAAAATGAACCAAAGATGATCAAATAATTAGAAACAGTGAAGTGAAACGATTCACATTTCAGTCTTAGTGGCGTAGAAACTGAGTTTCCTGTCACGTTTCTCCTCTTTGCGGTGTCGAAATGATTCAAATTATCTGACATTTGCTTTTACCTTGAAAAACACTCAGACTTTGTGGAATTCAAATGTACAAACTTGACATGAATGTGTTTTTTTTTTTTAACCCTCCGCCAGCACTTTTTCTTTTGCTCTCCAACGTTTATTTTGTCCTTGCTGTGGCTCGTCAAGGTCAAATGAGCTGTAATCTCGTGGGGATAAACTCAGGGTCAGTTTATCTGCGTTTTATCTGCTGTTTGAAGGGGTTCCTCACTCTCTCTCCCTCTAAAAAAAAAAAAAACTAACGTTATGTTATTTTAACAACAAGGCTGCTCTTGTCAGAGTCACACAATTGACAAAATACAATATCATTTTGAGGCATCTACCTGCTGAAAATACAGAGTGTTGCCACTGGCAGCCTTTTTATGTAATCTTATCAGAGGTTTGTTTGACAGACAAGAGTGTGATTTCTGAGAAAGAAATACAGTCAAGGAGTGGAGGGTAATTGTGAGAGCATGTAAGAATGTTTGGGGAGTGGATTTATGTGTGTGTAAATCTGCGCCTCTCGGAGGGCCAGGGTCAGGTTAAGTCATGATCTCTGGTCCGGTCTCAGCAGGAAAGCACACAGAGCTGCAGCCTTGTGACTGTTTTCCATTGCAACACTAAATTTCTTTCCTCATTCTCCCTCTTTCTGTCCTCCAAACACTCTCCTCTCCGCCTGCACACAGCTGGCTCACTGAAGAAGCAAGCAATGCACAAAATGGTGGCTCAGGAGGAGGAGGAGGAGGAAGAGGGGAGGAGGGGGGAGGCAAAGCCAGGAGGCCTCCCCTTCCTTGGCACCCGCCACCCACGGTGCCAGGAGTGCCAACTGAGGGAATGGAGAGATGAGGGGAGAGAAAGGAGGGGGGGTATAGGCTGGGAAAGTGTGATTGATGAAGAGGGCAAGGAGAAGAAAAAGGTGTGGTGATGGGAGGACAAGAGGGAGGAAGAGCAGGACAAAAAAAAGAAGACAGAAAAGGAGGGAGAGGAAAGACAGAAAGAAAGAGTGGTAAAAGACCTCTGCCAAACATCCGATTCATTCCTCCACAGCGACGAGGAAGAAAAGAGTTGATTGGTTTAAGGGACAGAATGCACGGACAGGGTGGAGAGGGGGAGAAGAGAGGGAGAGAGAGAGTGTGTATGTGTGTGTATGGGAGGGGGGGGTATTACAAAAATGTTAAGAGGGCCCTACAGCCATTCTCACAGCGCTCAGCAGGCGGTCATTAAGCTCCACTATCAAACAGGCTGATGTAGCGAGGCCGTACAGATGAAACACGCACACAAATGGCAAGAAAGCTGGAGACTGGACGTTCACACTGATTGTTGCTGCAAACACATTATGGAAACTCTGTGAATTACTGAAACGGAGGCTCTTTAATTAGCTACTGTAAATATGCTGTATGATTCCTACATGCAAGTCTATACAAGCTAATTATGTTGTAAGAAAAACTATCCCTTTCCTGTGCCTGCAACAACAACACCCCCCCCCCCCCCCCCCACACACACACACATACACACACACCACCCCTGCTTCAGGTGCTAACACAGAAATCTCCCTTTTCCTTTGTCTGCCCCTGACATATGTTTAATTATGATAATTGTAACAAATGAAAGCTATTAAGAAGCCATTCATCTTGGCGCTGCAGATTTTAATGCACTATGAAGATGGGATGGGGAGGTGTGAGTGTGTGTGTGTGATGGTGAGGGAGGGGGTGTGGGTGGGCGGGGGGGGAGCAGCAGCAGCAGCGGAAATTCCTCCTCCAGTGTCATTGTCACGGCCATTGTTGCACCGAGGCGACAGGTCTGCAGAGAGGGGTGCTCCTCTGCCAGGGTGGGCTCCCACCACCCACTCCCCTTCCCTCTCCCTATACCCCCCCACCCCCCTCGTGCTCCCTACCGCCTGCTTGCCTGCAAGGCTGCCGTCGTGTGGGGTTCACCGCCTCCAACCCCCACCACTACCACCATATCCCCCCCCTCCCTCCCTCCCTCCCTCCCTCCCCTTCCCCATTGATCCCCCACTCTACCCAGGAGCCTGAGCAGGAGGCTGGGGGTGCAGGGAGCCTGGGAGAGAGAGAGAGGGAAGAGGAAGAGGAGGTGGAAGGGGGGAAAAGGAGGGGGAGCACCAGGCATCCAGGGTGAGAGGGAGAGGGGAGAGGGGAGAGGGGAGGGGGGGTAGGGGTGAGGGCCGAGGCCGAGGGGATGAAGGAGGAGGAGGCGGTGCGGTGGAATTCTGGATGAATACAGGACTTGTCGATACTGTATTGAGCTGCAGCAGCGCGTTGGGCGAGGAGGATACCACCACGCACTGCTGCTGAGTGAGCGCACAGCTGCACCTTCCATCCTGTCGGCTGCATGCAGCACGGCGCCCTGAATCTGAATTCACACTGCTGCTGTATGTTAGAATTATTCATCCACCACGGCCATCAATGATAGATACTCCACAGCTTTGTACAGGAAATCACAATAGTGGGCCAGTATACGCGGCACAATAGCAAACGCTCGAGAGAACAATAGCCGAATAATCCACTGAATAATTGTGTGGATTTTCCCTCTGATTTGAGGCAGAAAACAAACTCCCTCTGCATGGGATGGATGGTGTGGTTTATTTTCATCGACATGGGGACCTTGCCATAGCAGGCACGGCTCCTCTAAATGTGCCTGTGACCCAGTGTTCAGATTTAGCTCCCTTCACTCTAATGCCATGCTAATGATGAGTGACACAGGCCCTTATCCTGAGAGCCCTTTCCTCGCTTTCCTCCTCTTCCCCTCCCTCTCCTCTTCCCCATCTCCCGGGGAACAGCTTATTTGCCTGTTTTTAATTGCGTTTTAATTTAAATGTGAGCCTGGAAGCACCATGATGAGGAGCTGTCTTTCTTTTCTTTTCAACACCCCTCCTTCATCCTCTTCTCCTTCTTCCCTCACCACTGTAGATTTTTTTTTTTTTTTTACAAGAGGTAAAAGGAGATAGATCGAGTAATAAGAACCTCCAGATCACAAATGAGCACAGCAGACGGTGGCAGGAAAAAAAAAAACAGGCACAGGTTCCTCTTTAAGAGGTCAACACCGGTTCAAAAACAATCAAGTGTCCAGGGCAGATAGAAACATGACACACACGGAGGGAGCGATGGGAGGGGTAATGAGGGGGTGGGTGCAAGTTGAGGATGTAGATGAAGCGGCCATCTCTCCATCAAAATGTAATAAGAGGAAGAGTGGACAGAGCAGCTTGCAGATAGACAAGTTTAATGTGCTCGTCTATCTATATGGAAATTCAGCCACGCGGGCGTTCACCCCGCTGCTTCTTCCTTTTTTTCTCCCATAATTCACTTTGGGTTTTGATTGGCTGCGTGGAGAGCAAAGAGAAGGAGCTTCAGAGGAGGAGCTGGGAGATAAAGCAAGCTTTCTTTACTTGAGCAAAGAGCACAACAGGGATTTAAGATTTGTATTAAATTTAGAGAGATAATCGAGAACGCGCCTGCCATTCTCTGCAAAAAGGGTGACAATCACTCAGAAACTGCCTTCCACAGCAGTTTCAAATCACTATGTAAACAAAGACTTTTCAGCTCAATATTATCTATTGTCTTCTAGCTTGTGCTCCTTTTTTTCTTTCATTTTTTTTATTCCTGGGCTACACATTAAAAAAATGAAAGCTCCAGCTCTCCTGTGCATTTGTATTTGCATAAAAAAATCCCACAGTATAGAAAAACTTTGAACACAATAAGCCACAATACCCACGCGACAGCATAAACACCTCTGACTCCCGTGCTCATGGCCTACGGCAATCCTGTCAGTACTTATATAAGCGGGGCTGGCAACGTGTGTGTGCCTGTGTCACTCGTCACCCTGCCACTCTCGAACGCGTGCACCAGTAGTCATACGCTCAACACAGGAACTCGGTGTGTGTGTTGCAGGTACTGCAGCTCGCCACATCAGAGCAACAGAGGCCTCTTCCTCAGCACAACAGCACAGACAGCCCTTTGTCTGCTGCATGTCCTGTATTGCCCCCCCCCCCCCCCCACACACACACACACACACAGACACACTGTGGTGTCACTGGACGGCACTATACGAGCTACCTGCAGCAACACAACATAATGAAAGAGAGACATTTCAATTGCTTGTTTTGAGTCTAAGTGAAGGGAACATGTGTCTGAAGTGTACATACATGTGTACATACGTGTGCAAACATGCACATGTACATTTGCACACAGTTCACTGTATCTGTTGGAACTTCTGCTGAGGAATTTAAAAGCACTGACATTTTCTCAATTAGCCTCTTACTGTGAGTGATGGGTGATCTCACATGAAGGGTGCACGCCGATCTGACAATGTTAAGACTGTTTCAATTGTTTCAATTGTTTCAATTGTTTGTCTCAGTTGGGAAAAAGCACCAAAGGGAATTGTAATAAGAGTTAAAGGTCAAGTTTATGAGCATTAAATGTTTTTTCCCCCCTCAAGCTCATTAATATTAAATGAGTCAACCTTCAGATCTGAAACCAGTTTTCAAGAACTGAACTGTTCCTTTACAAACAGCAAAACTCTTACAGATATTTATTTAAGACAATGCAACACACAGAAAATGTATTGTTCAAAAATGTCAAGACAATTAGAGTTTCGAAACCTTTACCAATCAAGTAAGCATGGATTGATGATTGTCTCTGGTTTAAATTTGGTTGAAAAGCAAAAGTGTTTCTGTATCCAGGTGTCAAATAACAGCAAAAGGTGCCATCAGACACCATAATTGTTGCTCCTTTTCATACTGGCTGCAAAGAAATCCCTTGCAATCTCTCTGTAAATGATATGGGTGTAAAATGTAGCAATAGGAGGCTTCATCTCAAGTGCATATTTTCCAAACTTGCTAAACTCTTGAGGAGGGATAGACACACAAAGACAGGATATTATACCGTAAACAGTAATTTTAGAAGATACAGATTTCTTTTGATAAAGTCAGCCTTAAGCATCACAGTAGATTTGGCAGAACTTCCAATTTCCTTTGTTTTGTATGGATGTAGACTGTAGATCTACTTTGTCTCTGACACCGACATCATATCGGGATAGGATCTCTTCATGGCTGTGCAGTATGGAGACGTGGAACAAAGAAAGCAAAGCATAACTCCATAAATGCATTCATGTTTTAAGACAAAGCTAATCTTTGAACTACATCTTTGTGCCACACAAGGACTACACATTGAAACATATTTGCTGAAATGCTGAGATTTCTGAAGGAAAGTTTCAATTTTTTTTATAGCAAGTTTAACCCACAAAACTGATTAAAACTAAATCCGACCTCTGGAAAAAGAGAGCGAGTGCGCGTTGTGTTGAGATTGTTTCCATCGAACAACCATTTCCCTTGAGTGAACTTTCATGGCTGCATCTGGGCAAATTCAAAAGCAAGCGAGATATCTACATTACCAGAGGCGTGCTTACTGGGTGGTGATATTAATTCATGAAGACTTATTGGAGGAGTCTCCATGTGAAGAGGAATCCCTCACAACAATACCCACGAGCAGGGTCTCTAAAAAAGCCTGAATCAGCAAAGCTTAAGATAATTCACCAGCTTCGTCTTTGTCAGACGAAAGAGCCACAGAGAAGATTGCCGTGCTTACACAGAGCATCACATGTGTTCCAATTCGATATGGTTTCTCCGTGATATATCTCTCTTGTCTTCATGTGATGGTTATTTAAAGGGAGAGTCATGGATTTTCTCCCCCATACAACATAATGGCAAATCAATAACTCGGGCCATATGGGGAGAGCGGGCATTTCATAGAGCGGCCTAAAGAATGAGAGGCTAAATTAAACTGGAGTCCTGGCAAAAAGGAACAGACAGATTTTAAAAACTGCTTTATTAAAATAAATGTTTAATCATTCTTGCCATTTGTGGAGTTGAATACAAAATTTCTCATTGTCATTAAGTCAGCTGAAATCCATAATCAAGCAATAAATCCTCTGCACCATTTTATAAAATAGTTTTTTTTTTCTTAATGGGCTTTTTTGAGGGGGGTCTGCGGTGTTCAGTTACAGCTGTGGGTGTGTGTGTTTTGTGTGCGCCTGGCCTGCACACATGTGGAGCATGTGGATGAGTGTGCTGATGTGTCTGCGAGGTCCCTGTGGGTGCGTGTGCACACACACTTACACACATTTAAGTGTGTTTTTCCCATGGCAAGACCTGTCAGCCAGCAGACGTCTGACATCATGCTCGGAGCAAGGAGGTGGTTTTCCACTGCCTGTGTTACAGTGTGTGTGTGTGTGTGTGTGTGGGAGGGAGGGAAAAGAGGAAGATGGTTGTTATCATGACTTATAGATTGGACAGCAGTTTCCTACTGGGCAGAGAAGACAGGAGTGGTTACACAGAGGAATGCTGTTTTTCTTTTCTTCTCTTTTTTTTGAGTTGAGGGGTTTGGAGGAAGGAATGAGACAATGACAAGAGGAGAGAAATCAAAGAAAACAAGGAAATTAATCTTCATCCACCACCAACACAGATGAAAACACAGGGAGGACCAGATGTCAAAAGACGCGGCGCCTGGAGGTCCTCGGTGTTTACACTTTCCATTCTGTCAGTCAGTGCCTCTTCCATCGTCTTTATCTCTGAAACAGCTGACAGCCCCTCAGTGACTCACCACTCTCTGAAGTGCTGCAAACCTGGATTTGCTGCAGGAGGAGGAGAAGGCTGCAAATCCTGCTTAATCATTCCTGCCACCACCACCACTACTACCTCCAACGCCGCCGCCGCCGCTGCTGCTGCCGCCGATAGCCTTTGGGTATGAAAGGAAGTGGATGCTGTGAGTGGGAAATAAGAGAGTGACACTTCACATCCAGATATGGTGACAGCTGAAGAAACAGCTTTTGACTGTTCAGCATTACCCACGCTCCCACACTGACAAAGGGAAGGTTGTCTTCCTTGTGTCCCCAGTTGGAGAGCTCTTGTTAGGGTGAAGTTCTCGCCAAACTCCTTGGGTTGAGGCTGGGGCTTGTTTTCAAAAAGCCTCTTTTGTGTTCACGCAGCCTGAGAAGGCCGGATGACTAACAAGCTGTCAGGGCAATCCTGGTTCAGCACATAACAAGGACATTTTCTGCACATAAACAATATAAGATGAAAATAAACCCCACCCTCCTCCAAAAACATAAACAAATAAACAACAACTACACTTGCGCCAACACACTGTAGTGGCAGCCGAGGAGCTGAGGTGCTATTTTATAGACAGCATTGTGTCACCACACCACAGATCTCAGGGTGTGCTGCATACCTTAGTGTGTGTGTGTGTACTCACACATACTGTGGTTAAAAGTGAATTATGGAACAGATCACAGTTTCATGAGCTTTTTTTCTCGGGCGTACACACACACACACACACACACACACACACACACACACACACACACACACACACACACACACACACACACACACACACACACACACACACACACACACACACACACACACACACACACACACTTCTGCCGATGCCGCACTGGCTGGGCTGGATGACAGAGTGCGGGGAGGAGGGCTGGGATGTGTAATGTTAATCTAACGCCTTTGAGCTTGAAAGTGCAGTGGCTGAGCTCACACTCACACCTTTCCATTTTTCCGCTGAATCTGACTTATCACATATACAGGCACAAGGACAGACACACAGAGGAGGCTGCTCTATAGCCACCTTGTCGCTATGGCATCACTCTCAACTCACAGCTACAGGGACTGAGGTAAAGCCTTTAGGTGTTTCTGGATGCAACTGAACGGATAAAATTGTATCTTGTTGTGAGGGCACACAGCAAAACTCCAACTCCAACAGCAAAGCTCTATGGTTCGGGTAAAATCAAGGGCATAGTTTGGCTCACAGCATAGACTGAGATGAGATGAGATCTAAATGAACCTATACACAGTGAAAATAAACAATATTTCTGCATGCATCATCAACATTTTTCTATTCAGTAGTCCTGCAGCTCCCCTTTTCCCCTTGTTTTCACATTTAAAACCATAGCACCATGACCTGCAGGAAATAGCTCATAATCAGGTGACACTGCAGTATTAACAGTCTAACGATATAAGGGTGATTACAGGTTTGTAATGTAGTCGTAGTAGTGCTTTATTCACACACACAAAATTATAATCATAATGTCCTCATTTTAAAGGCCATTGGCCTTTGGTGTCATAAAACATTTTAAAACACAAAGGCCACATGCCTGCGCACGAAGGCCACTAAGTAATTTGACACCTAGAAATGAAACAACTTTTCGTTTAAAAAAAAATGAATTATTCATTTATGTAAATAGAATGTGTTTTAAATCCAGTTTATCATCATGTATTAACTAAAATGCACCATGTTATCATACATTTCAGAGAAACATCAGTTTTAACAGATTAATGTCTTCAAGTGTGAGACTCATCAAAATCATTTTGCTTGGTGAAGTTAAAATCATCAATTCAGTAGCATTAGGGCAAAGAGACAAAGCTAAAAATGGGCATCAATTAGAATGACTGATGTCCAGGTGCAATATCTCTCCTTATGTCTCATCTCAGAACTGCATTTTGTCGCGCTTTGCATTCATTTATTTGCAAGATCTGCAAGTTATAGAGGTTTGAGCAAACATTTTTGCAGGAGTAAGTACATATGTGTAGCAGGTGAGAGAGCAAGTCAAGGCAAGGGGAAATAGATGGTAGCAGTGTAGCAGCGTCCAGGCTGCAAGGACTGCTGCACTGATGCTTTTAAGAAAACCCTGAGAGTTTGATGGTGAAATAATTACATACAATGATTTTCAGGAGTGATGCCTAAATTGGTTGTCTTGGAGACGCAGCCTCTGGAAGGACAGAAATATCTAATGACTTCACTCCGAACGTGATACGAACAAGTTCACACAAATATTGGTAGGGACAATTTTCCTCCCAAATCCTGACAACTGTCCTCCTAAAATATTGGTAACACTTGGACCACAACCCAGCCCTACACACACACACACACACACACACACACACACACACACACACACACACACACACACACACACACACACACACACACGAGAAGAAAGAAGAGCAAGACCATTAAGTGCTCCGTGAGGAGAAAAGACAGTGGCCTCTGATTAGAAAACAAATGGATACGTTATCACTTAGGGAGGAAAAAGGAATGATCCTGCCCATATGTAATCATCTTCACACCCTCTCTAACCAAGTGGCAACAACTCAATTCAAACAGCTTCCTCAGGACCAGTTTCAGTCATGTTTCCCCAAAATGCCTTAAAAAGAGTATCACCCTCAGAAGAAGAAAACTGTTCACCGGAGGAGAAACTACATCTTTTGGAATAAGATTAGAAAACTAAAATGAGTGAAAAGGATGAGAAGAAAAAACGTATTGCTCACTGTTATGTGCAGATCACTCATCAATAAACAGAACCCAAATTCTTATTTGCTGAATCCAAGAGAATAAAAGACAACTGACATGTTTTAAACTGATATTCAAATAAAACATGTTATTGTGAAAATGTCACGTTATAGAAAAGGATCTGCTCCTGTTATTAGAAGTACAGATCATCAAAAACTTCATGAATGTATACTCTCTAACACAAAGGGCAGTTGCATAAAGACTAATGAATGGCTCATTAAACCCATTTAACCAACAGACTGATAGTAAATGTCTGGTTAACTCCACGTAGTAAAACAAGCAGAATAACAGCACCATAAAACCGATGTTAAGGCCTCGGTCACATGACCCAGAGTTTAGCAGCAGTTCTGTTGAGGCTATTGATTGAAATGGCCACATGAATGATTGCATCAGTTGGATTATTGATGGAGAAGAGTGTGTAATTAAACAGTCCCCGGTGTGCGCTCAAGTCACCCTGATGCCTATCAGCAATAAACGGGAGACGGACAGAGAGGAAGAAGGATCAATGGAGGAGCGTCGGATTTCAAAACATGGCATATGATATGAATTCCTGGAGAGTAAAGGTCCATTATGCAATTTTTTGTTTTCTTTTCCGGAGTGTTAAAGGGTCACACTCTGGGATGGGAAACCTGCAAAACTTATAACAACATCATTAAATTGGACCAATCCCTCTTCATATAAACTAATTTTCCATCATGTTTTCATGTCACACACACGTCCAAATCTTTTTCCCTCTGGGCTTTATATGTGGTGACCTCTTCCATCATCCGCAGCGGAGAAATGACTTTGATTCCTATTTCAGCGCCTCGTCTCATCCATCTCTCGCAGCTCTCCATTGTCTGAGGCTGCATTTAAATGACATTGATACATACGGCACATTACAAAGACAAAAGGTCGACAAGGCCCAGTTTTTGCTCGCATAAAAAGCGTGACAGGAAACCACGCCGCGATTTGCCCTCATTGCGCTGCATTAAAAAGAAAAGAAAAAAAATTCACGGGGGCTGTGAATTTATCTGCTCCCTCTTTAACGGCCGCATCCCAGAGACTTAGCTGGCTGAGGTGTGTGTGAGGATCCCATTAAAATGCACTACAGAAAATGAGATTTGGGGGAGCCCTGTGAAAAACCATGCGTGTAATCATCTCTCTTCCCCTCACAGTTTATCTGCGGAGGATTTGGAGGAGGCTTTGGTTCCCCCACCCTCCCTGCCCCTCAACCTCCCCCGTACCACACATTAATATTCATAGAGAAGATTCTCTCCTTGCTGTCTGTTGCTGCCTGTAGCCCACAGACTTGGCTTATTAGGAATCTAAAATATGGCTAGCAGACTCTCTGCTGGGGAGGGCTATTGTAATTCTCAGACTGCCTGCCTGGACTGATAATGTGAAGGTGAGCAGCACGGATCACCGTTATGTATCCACCACTTTATCTGTGTGGTTGTGATTATTTGCGTCTCTTTAGTTTTCTGTAAAATGTCACATGGCCTTCAGTGGATGTTTGCCAGCCTCACTCAGGGATGGAAAAACAGCAGATCCATAGTTCAGTGCTGTAGTTCAGGTTCACAGAGGAACTGGTTGATTTTGTGGTTGTGTTTTGGTCACCATGGTGGAGTCAGCGTCAGAGTGAAACAGAGCGCTCCACTTTGCCTTTCCGGCTCTGGTTCATAAAGAACGTCCAGAGAGAGACAGAGAAAGAGAGAGGAGGTGGCTCATGCCTCCCGTGAACAGCCTCAGTAATTACAGTACATGTTCAAAGTCATTAAGTCCACCTCCAACAGCAATCTCCACAGCATTCCTCTTCTCTAACGCTCACCTCATTTTTTCCCCCATACTATACACAAAGTTTAAAATTAAATTGTAATTCCTTTCTGTCTCCTTATCCTTATCCTTCTTTTTTCAGCTTCCATTTCTGTTTCTCTCAGAGAGGATCAGGAAAGACAGGATGCCAGATGTTGGCCTACATGCAGTATGCAAAACTTACAGCTGTCCCTCTCTCTCACACACACACATAGTAATCTCAGTGTCCACTTTATCAGGTTCACCTGTACAATTTAATGCAAAAATTCAATGGCCCTGCTGTTAATTCTACCTCTGTGAAGCTCAAGACATTTCTACCATTTTTGTCCTACCCATTTACAAGCATAAGGGAGGCAGAATATTAGAAACACCTCTGGATGCAATGCAGTCCAGTACAACACCCACACCTGTATTGTAGCACGTGAGTCAGGACTTGGAGTCAAGTGCGACTGGAATCTTGATTTTCAAGACTGTCATGACTCAGACTCGGGCTAAAACTTGAACACTGACTGCATTTGGATTCAAAAGGTTGAGATGAGGGCTCATGCATTCGTGTGCACACGTGTTTGTAAATGAACTCCCTTTGAAATGGTGACAGCTGTATCACTTTTGTTTGATGCCGACCATTTTATGTGCTGGTCAACTCAGACTTGACCTTGATGACCACGATCAGGTTGTGGGGGATTTGACTCAGACTCAACTTGGACCCAGACACTGGGGACTGGAGTCAAGGTTTAGTGACCTGACTACAACACTTACTATGATCTATTAAAACACAGAATTGAATTAAAGCAGAAGTAAGCGATCCGGTCGTTTTGGCTAACTTTTTGTCAGCCGATGGAGTTAGCAGTCCCCGCCCTCGTCATGGATCTATTGGTCCTCGTCCCTACGTCACCACATTCACGCGCATCCCTTGGCTGCACACACAGCCCTTCATGCCGTTCTCTCTCCTCATTGGATAAAGCTTGTAGGATACAAGGAAGTATACAAGAAGTTTTCTCCTCGGCTTACAGCAGAGCAGAGTGACTGACAGACCCGTGTTTCGGACCAAACATTCTATGTAAGTGATTGCTGTCGGAAGATATAACTATTTAAGACTTATATTAACACAAACATTCCGCTTACTTCTGCTTTAAATCAAGGTTGTACAGTGGTTAGCATTGTCAGCTTAGCAAGAAGGTTCTGTGCTCAATTCCTGCTCCTACCTCCCTGGGCGGAGTTCACATGTTCTCCCTGAGCCAGTGTTTGATTCTCAGCCCAAAATTATGCACAGCAGATTGATTGCTGATTCTATAGGTCTATTAGGTCGGCCCTATACCCTCCAGGTATAGTCAATGGACCGGTGGGGGGATGACAGTATCAAAACCTTAACCCTTGGTCTTTCTTACCCTCTCAGAAAAGTCAACTGTTTTATCAGATTTCTTTAGACTGTGAAAGTTTAGAAAATAAAGTGGCCACTTTTGTAAAGCTTAAGTACGAAGCCTGGATTTGATGTTCCTCCCATGTTTACAACTGATATAAATGACAATAAATGCTTTTCTTAAAAAGTTTCTCAGGGCCCTTTTGCCTCTATTTGACACCAGAGGTGCACAGGAAATATGTAGAGAAAGCAAGATAGTTGATATGCAGGTCCACAGGTTGCGATGAAATAGTTCTTGTCTCAAACCACAAGCCACAAGGACGCCCCAGTCATAGATGTTTTTGAGAACACTTCTGTTAGGAGTTGCTAACGACCTGAAAATGAATACAGAAAACCACAGCCATTACATTAGCAGAGACGATGCTCGGTGCATTATCCTGCAAAAATAGAAGCCAGGTCAAAAACACACGTAGATATACATAAATGGCCAAAGCTTCAACAAACATTTGCCCTTGCCCTACCTGACCCTCTTCTCCAGAATACACTCAAGTCTCCCCCTCTCTCTCTCTGTCTCTCTCTCTAACCACTTTCGTCTTTCACATGTAAATTAGTCTTTAATCTCTAGTGCTCTAATAGACAACCATGGCAACGGAGGCAGGCCTAATGAGGCAAAGGCGCAGGTTAAAATCTGCCTGCACCACATGCACAATCAACAGTTTAAACACATTCTTGTATAAACACATATTCATGCATGCACACACACAAACACACACACACACACACGTGCATACATTGCACACATGCACATATCGACTCACTCATCATATCCTATTACTTACATCAACTTCACCACTTAACAATAAAAAAGCAGAGCACAAAGCCCCACAAATCTTGCACAGTTGTTAAGTTTGTGAATGATGAACCACAAAATAAAGGCCGCTGAAGACTAATTGCAGCTCAAATTTAAAGCTACAGCCTTTACAAGCTATTTTTCTTTAATCAGTTGTCTGAATAATGACACAATCCATTCAAATGAAGCATGAAATTAATCATAGACTGACAAGAAATCCACGCAATCTGCTCCAGTTTATGAAACAAAGCACGAAACGTATGAGAAGAAAAAAAAAAGAAATCTCAAGAGGAAGTCATATGAAAGGAAATGAGGAACCAAAGACTTAACTGACCGCAAGCGCACCAGATACACTCAACTCAGTCCACTGAAGGATGTGTAGAAATGAAGGTGCTACACACACACACAGGCACATACACACACAGCTGATAAAGCTTTGAATACTATGTTAAAAGGCACTCAAGCAGTGCTCATTTCCATGTGAGTGGTACTGATGCTCCGGCACTCTGTTGACTGTAATTTACAGCCATATTAAATCCATTAGACCAACATGTGTTTTCAGAATAGTTCTGCCCACAGACAAGTTCTTCAGCGTGCTGCAGCCCCAAACCTCAGACGCAGAGACACATGCCTCGTAGGCAGTGAGTAAAAAGATGAACGTTGGGGGATGTGTGGCTGCATTTGTGTATGTGTATGTACGTGTGTGTTGCATAAGACCTACAATAAAACAGCAGCATGTCACAATTTATTCATTAGAAGATCTTTGTTGTTCTTAAAACTTTTAAAGCCTGTTTTACTGGTTTTACTTGTGGGACATTGTGTTCTTAGCTCCATGAAAATTCCTGGTCACTCTCTCTGTCTTTAACACACACACACACACACACACACACACACACACACACACACACACACACACACACACACACACACACACACACACACACACACACACAGTAGGCTATGTGATTAAAGTTCATTAAGTTAAAGCTGTCTCTGAGGAATCGCATCAGAGGAAGTATGTACAGTATGAGACTGATGCCATCACTGATGAATTGCTGACATGAAGACAATGTATGCGTAAACAAACAGAGTTATGGTTTTTTCTCTCAACTCCTGATGCTCCTGTTGATCAACTTTTTTTTATTGATTATAATCCCTGCTGAGTCATGGGCATGATATACTTGTTTGTCGTTTGTCTGTCTTTTGTTTGACAAAGTAACATCTTAATGCATGCGGGACCTATGAATTGTTTACAGTAATGGTTTGAGATGATTCATTTTCAAAACCCATGAACTTTAAAAACTCATACATGTTTAAGCAAAATCCCTGTCCAAAACATACCCAACAGGTCTGTTTTGCGGGATGACTATTCATTTAGAAAAAATACCCACACCTGCCAGAGGCACTGTTGCAGTTAAGAGTAAGATTAAATAAACAGTACTTTGCTTCTTGCATATCTTTAATGTACATGTCCCCTGTGCCTCCCTTGCTCTTTGCCTAGGTAGTTACTGAACAAGCTTCTGTGTAAATAAAGGAACATGTTGATGCATGACAAGTTCACACGATGAAATATTACCTAACTTCTTCTTCTCTGTATCAGCTGTGGTAAATGACCTGTGAAAGGTTTGCCTGATTGTAAATTTGCACAAACACCACTGTGCCGATATGTGCGCGTGTCGCACTTGTGAGAGCATGTCTCAGAAATATAGAGAGAAATGCTTCTTTTCTTTCAGTCACACAGGGAGCAGATGTTGACACGCTCCTACGACACCTTTCATTGTAATTATTCTGTGTACACCGACAGTGCCATCACCTCACACAGGGGTCTGTTGCTACACCAGCCTAATTAGCAATTAACAGTCATATAGTCATGAAAACACTGTCTACTGGGATTCACTGGGGGACATGGGCCATAAATAAGAATAGAAAGAACATATGCACAACAGGAAAGAATTAGTAAGTTTTTCATAAAACATGTAGTGGAAAATGAGCAATAATTTCTCCAGGAGTAAAGGACCTACGTGCATTTTATGACTGTGACATGATTGTGTTGTTTTGTCTTGATAGAAAAGCGTAGGCTGCTGAAAGACAGAGAACACAGCATCTCTCTGTCTTTGGTGCAATGTTATTTTTGCCCTGAGGCCCAACACAATTAACACCCACTGCCAACTGGTAGGCTCTGTGTATGTGTGTGTGTGTGTTTGTGTGTGAGTGTACATGCATTAACGTGTCTGCTCCAGATACATATCCGGCTTTAATTTGTTCATTTATTTGGGCAAAAATGACTGTTTCTCTGAGAAAATGTGTGTTTTGCCATAATTACAAATGCACATATACATTATCTGCAGATGCATCATGGGGGAAATTCTCTGTTTGATTGATTTAGATTTTGGTAATTTCCGTCTCCTAATTAATTGCTCTTCAGAAGTTAATTTGTCAGTAAATGTAGAATAAACACGCTCTGAAGCTGTTTTTAATTTGGCTCACAAAGACGGAAATTAGAGCAAAATACACACACACAAACACACGTATACACAAACATGCTCTGCTTGCCATACAGCAGCTGTTAAACGACACAAATCTCCCTAGATTGATCACTCAAAGGCAAATCAATGGCATTTGGACATTTTGGAATGTATCAGTAAATCAGTCCACCCCCCTGCAACAAGAAACAATAAACCTTTCTTCAGAGGTAATAAAAGAGTAAAGCCTATTCCATTAATTTATTGCCTCCCCTTGTGTGTGTGCGCGTGTGTTTGTGTATGTGTGTGTGTGTACGTGTGTGTGTGTGTGTGTGTGCCCCAGAGTGTGTAAATGAAATATGAGTGGATAATCACAGGCCAGGAATTCTTCCGGCAGTCCGGCAGGCAGGTTGGTATGCTGTGTGGAGGAATGAGGAACCTGGAAAGTCAAAACAATGTTCAGTAATGGAATGAGGGGAAAAATGACGAAGGACACAAGGAAGGTCCTGGAGGGAGGGAGGACTAGAAAGCGGGAGAGGAAAAAAGGAGTGGCCAAGAAGTGGAGGAGGAAAGGGAGGAATGAAGTGGGGAGTAGGGAGGATGTTGTTTTTTTTATCTCACTGGAATGAAAATATTCCCAACCTTCTTCTTGAGGCATCCAGATCTGTCAAAGTAGAAGGAACTATAAATCCAGATTTGACGCATAGCTTGAATTTAGAGCAAAAGAATGGGGGAAAAAAAATCTCTGTCTTGCGTGAACATGCTTTTCAGGAACTAAAATATGCATAAATACTCTGTTTAGGTGTTCTGCTTATTATGAAGCCCCAAAATCCCACCATAAAGGGATTTTTACCACAATAATCACCATTATTCTCCACCTTCTCCCTGCCTCAAACCTCATACATGCTAGAGCCTCCAATGCCCCAACCAGAATCGCCCTAAATCTGTGTAAATAAGGAAATGCTCCCATTTCGATGCACACGGCAGAATAAAAGATGCATGAAAAGATGCGTGAGCCCCGTAACACAATACAATTCAGAGGTGTGGAAATCTTCCCTCCTTAATCCAGAAATCAGTGCTGTGGAAAGAGGGATTTGGGGCTGTCACTGCTAAGCTCCTTGTCCCTGGTGTATTATTGGAGCTGTGGCATGGAGGAGAAACACTGGGAGGATGATGCCGCTGCTCACTGCATTGTAAACAGGTTTGGGTGTTTTGAAAAATAAGCATCTCGCCATAACTGACTTTCCAGGAGCAAACGTGGGAAGAATGATGGCATCGACGGCAGCAGATGCTTATCTTTATTCTGACTGCTGAGCTGAAACCAGGAGAGGAATATACAGTATACATGCAGGTGTCTGGTGCTGGAAAACTGGGAGAGAATGTGTGCAGAGTGCAAATTAGTGTAATTATTTATTAGCAGTTTCACACATTCTTTCATCTTTTTCAGCGCAGGAGGAGCAAAAAGATGATGCATGTCACCTGAGACACACACACAGTCAGACGCCAGGATAAACTGTCTGCTGTTAATGAACTGATAGATGAGTTCACATTATTTTAGCACCTTGAAGTCGTATCTTAAGCCTCCGCTTTCAAAGCGTTGTGGAATACAGTATATTATGTGCGGTTTGTAAATGATTTCTTTTGGAAACAAGGTGTCATAGCAGAACTACAGCCGAGTAACAGTAGGAATAGTGCTTGAAGGATTCTGGCATGCAGGAGCAATGCATAAGACATGAGCTATGTTAGGGAGGTGAGTGGGTCGCAGCTCCAACCCTGTGCTATTCATAGACCCTGCCGATAACAGGTTGACATCTCTGGGAAAGCAGCAGGCAGGCAGGGAGAGGAGGTGGAGGAGGAGGAGGAGGAGGGAGAGGGAGCGTGATAGACGAGAGACAAAGGAGGGGAGGGTGCAGGAGAATTCACCTGTGGAAAAAGAGCAGAACAGAGCTGAGGAAGAGAGGAGGATGTTTCTGGTTTGAAGCAAAAGGATAGAACAGAAGATAACGAGGAAGGGGAAAGCATCCTCCCTGCCCACCTGCACCTGCACTGCCAGCACATGACAGCATCACAGCTGACTGTGGATGACAGGGAAGGAGGAAGAAGAGAATAAAATGGAGATGGGGGAGAAGAAGGAGGAGGAGGAGGAGGGTTTCCACCGAAACAAACATCCTGATGTCAGGAAAAAAAAAAGTGGAGCAGCGTCTTCCCTCTGCTCTATCTGTCATTAAAGTGTGAAAATAAACTCGTGAGGTGAGGCTGGGGAGGAGCAGACACAACACAGAGCTGTTGGGATGGACCATACCATAACAAAGCGACCTCATTCAGCAGTCACGTTGGCCTTGTGTGACTAAGTAAGGTCATGTCATATGTAAGCCCTGTGACTGCGCCCTGTGTGTCAGCGATGTCACACTCATCCTCATGCTCCAGCCTCAGAATCTAAGAGTTGATTGAGAAGAGAAACAACATGTAAAAAGCCAATGGCATGTGAAGGTCAATCTGTAGTCCCCCTCCTCTTATAGCTGCCCTGTCATTCTGCATGGTGCGTTCATTCATGTGTTTTCCAGGCCGACTGTTCAGATTTGTGAATTTCAAGTGTGCAACAATTCATCATACTCTGGCACTGGGTTTTAAAATCACAGCAGAGATTTTCTCTTTTGTTGAGACATCTCCAAGGAAAGCCACAGATGCTGTATTCACTTCACAAAAAATAATCCACCTGATGTGTGTGTTTGAACATGCTGGACTGGCTAATGCCATGTAAATATATTCAGTGCAACGGCCGGATATAATTGGTTGAAGCCTAACTTGAAATCAACATGAACACAGAACAACCAGGAACCTGCAGGTTTTCATTCTAACCAAACATCTGCTGATTTTGGAGGAGTTCTTCATCAATCGCCAAAATCCCCCCCAAAAAAGGTTCCTCGCCTCTGATTGGCTCCCTCAACTGCTCTACTCCATATCACAGTGTCCGCGGCCTCCCCGTTGAGGAGCTCTGCCAATGTAGCAAAGCCCCCTATGCCAGCGGAAATGGCCGCCTGTAAATTAGCTGAACCGGCTGCATTCCTCGCCTAAAACAAAGCCGTTGCTGTTCACCATATTAAGGCGATCTTGCAACAGATACCAGCTCCATGTTGAAATGGACTCTAATCCCTCTTTTCATGCTGATCTCTTGGTCTCCATCCAGTTGTACTAGAATTGACGACTGAACTCCCTTGGGCGTATGCACTCTCTCTTTTTTTTCTGGCCTTAATAATAATAGTGATCATGCATTTTATAAATAACACATGTTTCATTAAATGCAAATCTCAAAGAGGAAATAGAAGGATAGAGGCACATGGTAATTAAAAGCAGGTAAAACAACAGGGAAGAGAAAAAATATGAAGCAGCGGGAGAAGAATTAGTAGTTGGCTGTTTTTTGTAACTTCAAAATACTCTTATAATATTTTAGGATTTCTTTAAATAAGTCTAGAGTCTGATGCGTCTGTGGGAAGTGTGTCATAGCAGGTTATCCAAGGAAGATTCATGGAGGGACCCGGAGGGGGGGATTAGACTGTCCACTCAACCTGAGGGTGCAAATGGAGGTTATTTTCTTCCTTTCTCCGTGTTTACATCTGTCTAACTAAGTTCCACTCGTATTCTCATTTTCCTTTCCTTCCCCTTGCTCTCCCTCCTCCTACTCCTCCTCCTCCTTCTTCCCCTCACTCCCAGTTTCTCTTACACTTTCTCTGCCTCAGCCTGCCCTGACCCAGACGTCTGTTCCCCGTCTGAGCTCCTGCCAGATTCCTGCAAGGGGAGGAATGCACGGGCCTCGCCGAGCCGCAATTAACATTTTGTCTGTGCTGCGCCCACACCTATGCAGGGTGCTTAATGATGGCATATTCATGAAAAGCAAATATTTGCACAGAAAAGCTGTCTCCCAGCGACCACAGAGAGGATGGGGAAGATAATTGAAAGGAGCTTGCGGCACTTCTTAATTTTTTTTTCCTTTTTTTTTTTAAAGCATGAAGGGCAGATAAAAAAGGAGAGCCGTGCATTAAAGAGACTGTACACCCTGCAAGGAGTGTGTAGTGACAGGAGAATACCCTCGCTGTGGGGGGATTGCTGCACATGCTGAGAGGGCACCAGCAACAGTGAAAAAAAAAATGCAGGCGATGTGGAGGGAAATGGAGAAAGCAGGATAAGACAGAGGAAGATGATAGAGAGAGGAGGGGGAGATGGGGTGACAGGTAGAGTGAGATATTTTGCAGAGGAGAAGGAAGAAATTCACAGTTGACGAAAGACAGAGAGAACGCGAGGAAGAGATGATACACTGACGGTTTTCCAAGAGGAGCAGACTGCATGCCGTCCTCCATTTCCCCAAAGAACATCCCTCCCTACTGCTGCCCCCAGCTGGGAGTGCACTCACACATACACACACATGAACACATATATCCAGCCCGGCTGTCTGGTTGGGGGAGGGGTACACAGAGATGCAGGGAGACGGCGAGGGATAGTGATGGAGAGGGGAAGAGAGGATCTGCGATGGAGCAATGAAGAGGGGATGCAATTAGAAAGGGAAGGGGGGAAAGAGAGAGACATGGAGGAAAAGAGGCAAATGATGGGATGTAGGTGAGGAAGAGAAGGAAGAGTGTGGAGGAGAGGAGAAGGACCGGGAGTAGGGAAAACAAAAGGAGAAGAGAAAAATGGTGTTACACATGGCAAGTGTGTGTGTCTGCATGTATCTGTGCCTCCACCTGCACTGCAAAGTTGACACTGTAAATCAACCACCTGACTCAGCATCCCACACACACTCACACACCTCTCTATTTATCATCCATGTTCTCCTGCCTGCCACACACACACACACACACACCCACACCCACACATTCCAACAAAATCCTCCCGCAGAGAAGTAATACAGGAGTCAATAACACAGTACACAGGCACTCACTCACACATAACGCCCCCCTTGAAAACACACACACACACACACACACACACACACACACACACACACACACACACACACACACACACACACACACACACACACACACACACACACACACACACATGCACCACCCCCTCATTCCAAACGCACACATGTACACGACATACTGTATATGTATGTGCATACACACACACACACACACACACACACACATACAGTCCTAAACGAGACAGCTGGAGCTATCAAACCAAAGCCTGAGAGAGCCAGCCTTCTTCAGATGGATTTGAGATGTGGGCTTTACCGTATCATCTGCCAGCACGCTGCTGGGAATGAGACGTCACATTCATAACAGCCTACTGCCTTATAAGGCAATTATCTCTCTCTCTCTCTCTCTCTCTCTCTCTCTCTCTCTCTCTCTCTCTCTCTCTCTCTCTCTCTATTCTCTCCCGCTTTCTTTCTCCCCTTCGGTGGGGGGAGGGATGAGTGGTTTCAATTATGTGCGACAAAGACCAAATTAGGCACCTGGCAATTTCAATATGGCCTCTTTCTCGGCATTAAGTTGATAGGATGTGGTTTTGATGGGGAGGTGATGTGGTTGCATGCATCACAGCCTCATGGATAAACACATGCATTTGTTTGCAGTTTGCACAGTGATAAACAATCTGCATTAACATTAAGAAATAACCAGAGCGGGCGAAAAAAAATCACACTTTCTATAACATTGCAGCATCTCAGAGAGAAAAAAAAGACCAACAATGAAAAGAAAAGCTGTGAATAAGATGTTCTTTTCTCCTGATCAAGGACAGCAAACACTGCACACTGCCGTGCACACATTCCATTATGTCGGTCATACAAAGGCTCAGCAGCAGGCCGTGATCGATCCTCCCACAGCAGCTTTGAGGGCACATTGAGACTTTACTCTCATTGACTACTTCACAATCAATAGTAGCTGATTACTGGCTGGAGAAACTAGCTGGGGTGTATCTGACTCTCTGCATCTCTGCCGCTGCGACCGTGCACTCGGATTTCACACACACAAACCACAATGAAAACACAAGATGTACAAATGCAACCAGTAGCTGCTCTTAGACCTCCATTTGCTCTCACACAAAACACGTTGTAGAAATGCACACACCCACACTGTTACTGTAAAGTAGATAATCTCTCTAATGAGGGATGGCAGGTTGCAGCTGTATGGAGGCTGTCATCTGTCAGACTGTGCAGCCGCAGCACCCAGGGTCATGAGATACGGTGTGTGAATGCAGTTTTTATTCAAATGTCCTTTTTCCTCAATTTGCTTCAGCACCATCCACCCGTAAAGGCAACCATTATCTCCTGACACCATATTTGAGCACCCCAAGTCAAGAATGGAAAAATCAACTCTTCATCGTGTGTGAGTGTGCACTCAACCATCCCCTCTTTTCCATCTCCATGTATGGTGCTGCTGTGTAGCTCGGAGGGGACCGGCGTGGCTTGCTGTTCCTCTCGGTCTCTGCACCTCACAGGCAGCTCGGCTCTAATCCACTGAGCTGCTAAAGGAAAGAGTGCTGACAGTGCCCTTTTCCGCCAGCTATCCCCTAATCCAGCTGGCTGCGGGTCTGGGAGAATAATCCTGGATTAGGAATTTCTCCCCATAGAGCGGCCGTGGGGTCCCTCATGGGGGCCCCCTGTCACAGTCAGCTGTGCCTGAGGCGCAGCGCCTTTCACAACACGAGAGAGCATAACAGCCAATCCACAAAAAAAAGAAAAGAAAAGAAAAACAGGCAAACAGTGTCTGATTAGGATTGAATTGCATCAGGCCTCGCCTTGTCGCCCTGAGGGGAGCTGCTGTGCTTACTGGAGATGAATAATGGTAAAGAGGGATAATGGTAGATAGGCCTTGTGATGTTACAAGTGCTTTTCATTTGAGGTGACAAAGATTTGGATTCAAGAATGGGAGGCACTGAGCCCCCAACGAAGCACTTTGTTAGCACAGGATACACTCTAATTGATGCATTGTTGGAAATGGCACTATTGTCTTAATGAGAACCCTGACGTGTGTGAGTCTGTGAGTGTGTGTGTGTGTGTTCCCACCTTAACCTTTACACAAGTCTTTTTAACAAAGAAGAATTTGAGTTTTCACAGACACGCACAGTGTGGCACAAGAGAGGAATGAATATAAAAAAGCTGAAAAGAGGTTGAATTGTCCCTGAACGGATCAAAAGGAACTGAAAGAATTCATAACACAGGCATCGTTATGAGCCATATCTCATTTACACACATATCAGACATCGGCCAATTTCAGCCCTTAGTCATAGTAAAATCAAATGTGGAGATTTCACTAATGAATGAGGTATAAACACACATAAAACTCAGCTAGAGGTGGCTACGGGGGTCAAATATCTGCAGGGAAGCCACAGTGATTCGTTAATATAGATGTTAATAAAAAGTGACAAATGATTCATGTTACACTGAGATTGATCCAACACAAAAGAGACATCACAATCCTCTGACCGGGGTGAGACAAAAGACTCACTGGGAAAGAAAAGACGCCATGAAGCAAGAATTCACATTCACAGCGCACAGGGAGAGTAGAGATGTTGCATGTTAAATAGTAGGAGAGTTTCAATTTCTTTAAATTGATCAGTAATTAAAGTAAAAGGCGATTTTCATCATCTTCATTATTGAAATCAACGACCGACTGCTGAGCACAGATATGATGCTTGGCTGGAGGAGAATTTTTCTGCAGGTCCATATACAGAATTAGTATCTCAGGCAACGCATTAAAGATTGATCCAGAGCTCATCCGGAGGCAAAGAAGGAGGACATGGCGTGTTATTAGCTCAGCAAACCGATCAGTAATCAACAGGCTTTTTCATCTTTGCACGTGTCGTCCTCCCTCAGCTCACAATCACCAGTTTATTTACCTGCATGGCTGCCCAAGAGAGACTGGAGCTTGCGTCAGTGCACATATCCCACGGCCCCAGTGAAGCACAACAGGGGACAGCAGGGAGAGTTAATGCACCGAGAGTGTGTGGACACATCATGGCAACGTCGCTAATGGTTGTCAGGATGACTTACAGCTCCAAATTTTGAAATTCAACAGAAATGGTAGATTATAATGTCAAGGAAATAAAGATAGTAGAATTGTTATCTCTATTTCTATTTTCATGATTGAATATTGTGAAGTTTATATGAAATAACACATCATTAATGATCTCTTATTGTGGCATTGTCATTGTAAACACTATTGTTGTTATTCTATGTTTCTTTCTTATTAATATATTTATAGTAGACTATGTAGAGGTTTAATAATTTCCTCACCTGGACGTTAATTGTCCATTTGTTTGGGACTATTTTCAGCAGTGGATTAATACACAATTTTTGTAATTTAGTGAGTCTTTACATAGATGGTGTATATGGGGTTATGTCAAAATGATCTACAGTGTCCACACTCATGACAATGAGGGAACATTCCAGTGCAACAATGTAGTTTATATCAGGCTTTGGTTACACAGATAACAACCTGTTTGAAGAATCAAATCATTGTTGGTTTGGGTTTTAGTCTTTTCATGGGATTTGAAAAACAATAACAAAAAAATTAAGATATAACCAGACTTGCGTAACTTGGAAAAAGAAAGCAAACACAACTCAAGTACAGCTACAAAGAAGCACTGTGTTGCTGACCTTTGATTTCATTCTTGGAAAAAAACTGCTTACATTTATTTTCTGGCACGAACATAAAAGGCCATGCACATCAATATAAAAACATTGTAATGAAAAAAAAGCACATTTTCAATCTTTTATGTATCACAATGTTTTTATAATAAGAGAAAAAATGCAAAGCTGTGTCATAGTCATTCATTTCCTCCCTTGTGCTGCCTCTACCAAGATATGCAAACACACACACGCGCGCACACACGCACACACCAGCAGGAAGACTGGAGGAGTGGGGATCTGAAATACACATGCATTATACAGATGTGTGTTTGCATTCATAAGTGCACACACACACACTGAGAGACACACACACCTGCACTCTGTGTGTCTGTATCTCTCTCACGCCGGCGCAATGTAAACCAATTGCAGAGTTGACGCGGCACATACCATGCTCTCCAATCCGTCATAACACCTGTGACATATCTCAGAAGCATTCAGCATGGCAAAGACTCCACAACAAGCTGTGAGCTCTAAAATACACAGAAAGTCAAAACATATATCTTCACCCCTGTCACCCTCAATCCTCTGACTATCAGTCCCTCCACACACACACACACATTCGCCTGCAGCTATTCTGAGAAATGCCTCATTTTCATTTCAATCTTCTGTACAATATAGTGCACAGCTGCCATACGCTGACTCCTTCACCTAAACGCCACTAACAGTTGAATGGAGCAGGGACGAGACAGGCTTGAAAGAGCAACTATTGTAGTGATAAGAGCCAAGTCAATCTATTTTGCATTCAAGGGTGAAAAGACATCTATTTTTGTGCGTCTTCATACATGAATAGAGAGACGAGAGAGGAGGATACAGGTGGCTGTATCCTTCACCCTCAAGGCAGCGCTCTGTGCATGTCTGTCGTTCTCCATCGCCTAAAAAGATATCAGCAGGAACAAGCGACTGACATGCACACTGTGATATTCTTTCCGTGCTAGACCTTTTCTGAATGTGTTATGTTGAGTACTGCAACTGGAGCAAATTAAAGCGGAGCTAGATGAGAGCCTAAGCAGAGCAGTGAGGCAACAATTCAGAGAGCAGATTCTTTCTTGAGCCGGTACAGATCTTGGCTGCGCTAGAACATGGTTTTCATACTTGTTTAATGGATTTTCTTTGGTGTATTCAGTAAGTGATGACCTCCATACTTCTGCATGTTGAATACTCACACCATTCAAACTCCACGTTTCCAATTCATAATGGAGGGTTTCTCCTGAAAATATAATGTCATGTGAGTAATTTTCTCTGACTAACATGATTGTCACAAGTGAATTTGGTGGAGTTCCCCCTTCTGCAAAGCATCACATGGATTTGCGGATAATGCTGAATCACCATTGTGTTTTGACCTCCATGCCAACAGCAGCTAAAGCAAAATATGGTTTTCTCAGAAAACCCATGCAAGGGAAATTATGAAATATAAACATGCCAAACATCCCCAACAGCAACAGTGCAGCATGAAGCTGCCCTGATCAGACACTCTGATGGATCCGCCTGCTGACTGTATCCCTGGAAGGCCCATTAACACCTCCGGAGGGTAGAGCCCAGCCCCCTCCATAAACAGCCCAGCCGGAGGTCCATCCTAATGGGCTAAGCTCATTCCCAGCCTGGCCTGCTCCAGGTGTGGAAGCTGAGCCCTGTAATTGAAAATTAGGGGGCAATAACCCGGCGTTCAATGCAGGCCTCACAACAGGAGAGTAACCGGGCCCCCACACTGTCACTCAGTGAGAGGCAGGGGTAACGACAAGAGGGTTGAGGAGGAGGAGGAGGAGGAGAGAGGAAGGCTGTGGGCTACTGCATAGATGGTGGTGGTGGGGAGGGGGTTGATGAGAGAAAGGTGCTTTCTTGGAAGCACTAACACATGTACTCACAGGCAGGTTTTAGTGTGGAGCACATGCAAAGACAGATAAAGCAGGCATATCGTATTTGAGTACAACTCAGACACAAAGAGCTTCCACAGAGCTCGAGTGCTTTGCATAGGTTCTTGATAGTGTGTGTGTGTGTGGTGACTGTGATACAGTATCTTGCAGTGTGAGTTGTAACACCCCATGGACAACAGGTTGGGCACATCATTGCACACACACACACATGTCTGTCTTACCGTTAAACCACAGATCTTATCCATCATGGTGATGTACTAATCTAATGCTGTGTGGAAATAGGAAAAGTGAGCGCGGCAGACTTTACAGTTGGGTGACGGGTCCATGCACTGCACTGTCATCCTCGTACAGAGTAATTTAGTTTTTCTTCTGTGGATAAAAACTGCATTAGTCACTGGAGTGATGCAAGGAGGCCAACGACTTGAGTAATGAGAAGCGGCATTTTATTCATTTATGTATTTATTTTCATTTTCCCTTTATCTTGTTTTCTGCCATAGAAATGCATTAGCCCTCAGAGAAGCTATCAATCAAGGGCTAATGGGTTGTAATTGCAGGCAGGCAGGGCCCCCACATCAGAGGCAACGGGGTCTCTGGATAGCAGAATAATCACACGAACAGTAGAGAATTGCTTACAATGGATTGGGTCCCTTGGGTAAAGGTTAAGGTAATTTCCAACTCATTTTCCTTTTGAAAGCCATTATACTCATCCCGGCAATGTCTTGCATTAATCAGCATGGTTAATATAGTGAGGGGTTAAAACAGAAAGACAAGGAGAAGTGAAAGGGAGTTGCTTGTGGTTGAAAAAACTCCCGACTCCTTAGTCACAGGACGACGCATAAGTGTGGTGAACCTGGCCAAGGAATACATTCATAATGGGTTTAGGTTTTCCAGAGAAAATTGTTAAAATTTTGTTTTCCTGGAACCTCCCTGAGTGACTAAATCAAAAATACTTTGCACTCTCAGAGTCGACTTTCTGCCCGAGTCTTTCCTTTCATTTTCAAGGAACCAAGCCACCTGACGACGGTGTCTGATGCTATCTTCACAGCTGTCCGTGACAGTCAGTTGATCACTGGCAAATGCCTGAGCCATCTCACACACACACACACACACACACACACACACACACACACACACACACACACACACACACACACACACACACACACACACACACACACACACACACACACACACACACACACACACACACACACACACACACACACACACACACACACACACACACACACACACACACACACACACACACACACACACACGTCAAGCAGCAACAACGAGCAGCACAGGCTGATAAGGCTGCACTACATGTAGGGTTAATCTCAGGAAAAACATGCCACCTGCCTCTGCTGCCTCATCTCATGGGAGGCCTTGTATTGTTTTTCAGAAAACTGGGGAGGAAATCCCCTGTGAAGCAAAATTCACACCTCTGCTTTTTCATCTTTGCAGAGTTTTAAGACAGCAAATAGAAGAAAAACATCTCATTTCACAGCTGCTACGACAGTGTCAGTGCTTTGGTTTGGATGAATAGCTGCAGGTCAGGTGTGTGTATAATATTTAGAAAGTAGAGCATTAGCCTACATGTGACTGAAACTGCATTTTAAAAAATGGGTGGGGGGGCTTTCCTGTTTTTTCTGCACATTCTTTCAGTGGCTGCCAGCCCAACATCTTGAAGAGGCTGGCACATCGGCCACTCTGCAAGTGAAACCAGCGTATTTCCACATCAGAAGGAAGAGAAACAGAAAACAAAGATGACGAAGATATTACATTTTCAAAAACACATCAGCGCTACAAGGCATAAAGTTTCACTGCTAATAATTGCGCATTATTTGAGGTATTTAGAATAGTTGTGTGTCTGGAGATAAAAAATACACATGGCCATACTGCACACAAGTCTATTTGGGGGGGGATTTGTTTTTCCCTACCTAGATAAATCTTGTTGCCAGCCAATGTTGGGCTAAGGGGTAGACAATATAAGTTCGCTTCTTTCTGCCCCCTTTCATTCCAGAGTTACAGTATTGTCATTGTTTATTTTATTTTTGGTTTTTATGCTTGATAAATGAATGAAATAAATAAATAAACTAAAACTAAAACTAAACTAATCTGGGTAGCCTAAATTAATTAGCTTTGTGCTAACACAGCACTGTCTTCCTCAGGTGGCCCCAGTTATTGATGTAAAGGCTGCTGGAGGAGCAAGTAAACAATTTAAGGAAGTTGGGAACTCTGCCTTTCAGTTTCTCCTCATTAAAACTGATTCACAGACCAGGCAGTTATGTAATGTCATCACAGCGGTATTGTCGTCAAGTATGTTTAACATTGTTGTTGCCTCCTTGACCTTAAAACTAAATGAACATGTTAATTTAATGTTGTAAAGTCCTTTTCATCTCGAGACAACCCGGCTGCTGCTATAGTCAGAAGTGCTTCCTGTGAAGTTTAAGGTGTTATTAGAGTGATACACTATAAAGTCATGACTTTGAAAAGAAAAAGATTCCTTTTATGTTTCACAGTGATTTACGATTTAACATTATCCTTCCTTTGTCACTTGTGGCCTCACTCCTCAGCAGAGGTTACAGTCCTGCTCTTAAATAGGGCCGATTTTCTCATAATGGACGGATTATGAGAAAATGGGCCCGTGGGGACAAACAGGAAAGAGGCGCCCTGCCCCTCTAATATAGGACCCTCAGACTGAAGGAGACACAAAATGAGTATAAACAAAGCAGCCTCTCTGTGATGTTTCCATCTCTTTATGGGATTTCTAACATCTCTGTTGGGAGTGTTTATCTGTCTCTTTGTTGTTGTTGTTAATTTCTTTGCAGTTGTTTTTCACCTTTGTGAATATTTTGTGTATCTTTTTGTCTTTAAATTGAGTTGTATTTTTCAAACTGGGAACATTTACTCAAGTCAAGAGCAGTAATCCAACCATAAGTAAACTGATATACAGTACAATAACCCAATTAGAAAAACTGGTCTAAGTGTGAGAAGCACTAATTAACAATATAATCAGGTTTTGATGCTGTAATTACCAGTTAGATTAAATGATGCATACAGTAAATTATATTGTATATCACATAAGTGAGAACAAAAGGTGCCAACATATTAGAAATTAATTAATCATTAATCATCAAACCTGTACAGTATTTCTATAAAATAGGTATGGGATTCCTTCATTATCAATATTACTACAATTATTACTGAATTGTGAAATCACAAAGGTATTTATAGAATTAAGATATTTATTTCATAATAAATTGGCAAACAGTAGTAAGGATTTGTCTTGTATGAGCATTTCTCTTCAAATTAAACTTGATGTATAATACTCAATTAAAAAATAGAATAAATAAATAAAAAGACTTAATGCTAATACTTCAGCAGTGTTTAATGAGAAAAAGTATGGTGATATTGTAAAACATTTTCTAGAGATCTTTCATGAAAGTATGAGACATTTTATTTTTTTTAATACCAAGAATAAGAATAGGCTCTTTTTTCTGTGATGTGTACAGTCATATCGACATGTCATAGAGTTTAACAGCAACATTGTACATTCAGTGTTGACTGGTCACAACCCCTTTCAATAGGAGTAGTCATTCTTTAAGCTTGTGACTTACAGTGCCTGTGCAGACAATGTGGTTTCTTTGAGGACTTTAATAAATCAATCATCTTGTAGGCGAGCACACACACACGCACACACACGCAAGCAGAGAAGGAGTTTGATTATCCCACTGTGCATCTCTTAACTTAGCTCATTTCAACGTTATCTTTAAAACTCTGCAAGCATTTCCAGTGAGCAGCTGCACATGATAAGAAGGAGGGAAAAGGAGCATTTATGAATGTCATTTGCAGAGACTGCTTGCTGAGTGAGAGCGCAAGAGACCAAGAGAGAGAGAGAGAGATAGCGTGATATAGAGAGAAAGAGAGAAGGCTGACTGAAGGTCCTATTGTTACATTTTAGCACCAAATGTCTTCACCCCCGGGAGTGTCACTCAATAGCTCTCAGGGGAAAGTCTGTGTTAAGTGCCACAGAGGTGAGATGTAGAACACTATGTATCCTTATATGAAGCCTGAATCATCCCCTTGCTCTCTGTCTCTCTGGTTTTTTTCTTTCCTCTAAGGAGTAAAAACAGCCGAATTTTCTTTCTTCTTTACCCTGCCTGCTTCTCCCCATGATGACTGCTATAATTAAAGAGACTGGTCAGAGGGGAGGCCTTCTATGGCTGTTCTCCAACTCATTACCAGATGTTTAGAGGTCACTCCAGTTTACACACACACACACACACACACACACACACACACACACACACACACACACGCGCATACGTTGGAGAGTTTCACGCTGTAAGAAGAAGAAGAAGCAAAAAACAGATACATTCATGTGGACTGATTCTTAGTGTTGATAGTGCCTTATCATTCATTTTTTCAGGTGAGAGTGGACATGACGCTGAAGGTAAGAAAAACAAAACGAAACAATAACACTGTGTTCAACTGGATCTTCCCACCCCTCACTAAATACGGTTCAACACAGAAGACAGAACTTCAAGTAAAACAGAAGGCCCCCGTCAATTTCTCTGTCGAGGTAAAACGCGATCTGAGCTGTCTTTGGCAGACGGCGCTGTCATATCCGTCCAAATCCTCAGACAGGAAACTCATTTTATACCTTATGATGCAAATGTGTAAACGGTGAAGCTCCTATTGCTCGACAGGTAACATGACCATCTGTGTCTGGCTTTATCAGAAGGAAACATATGGCTAACTTCCTCCTGTTTGTCGGGAAACACCATTTAAACACAGAGAAATGATGAGAATGTCCCATACCGCAGTCTGATGAGGAAACATGCCAAGCCCTATCACGACGTGAGTGTTTGTCATGTAAACACATTCTTACCTCTGTCTGGGGCGTATGTGTTTTCCAACAAACATATTGTGCCCTCTATATGGAAAGATTCTTTCATGCAAGGATATAATATTGCTAAATATTTTTAAACTTCTGATATAAACGCACACATTCACTTGTTGAAAAAAATAAAATCAAACAAAACTTAAATGTTCCAGTAATTTGTTATAATCCTATTTCTGGGTTAACCTTTCTTTTGTCGACAGCAATGGTTTGAATTTCCTGTTAAAACTGTCCTGTTCAGACTTGAGATATGCACATATAATTTGATATTCACATAAATATTCCATTGTGCGAACACAGGAACATTTTTTCAAGTTCTTTTTCAAGTTCTCTGAATGAATCTCCAGTTTCATTTGACCCGTGGTCAGAGACAGAGAGAATTCAGGCCGGTTGCCTCAGACCCTGATGTGACCCCTGCCCACAAAGCCCATGGAAGAATGCCAAGCCAGCAGCAGATGAGAACCTGAAGTAGCTCCAGACCAACACAGTGGCTGGTGATTGTCTGTTCTGCTCCAAGAGGGAAAGCGGCTTCTTGACCTCCAGCCTGTCAGCAAACCATCCTCATCGCAGATTCATGCGATACTGAATACTGCTAACGACATTCTGGTAAGGCAGCGATCCACGATGTCCCACATGAAAGGATCGAGTAACAAAAATCCTCATTGAGATGGTGGAGCAAGAAGCAGGGGCTGTGGAGAGGAGTCAGAGGGCAGCAAACAGTTCAGGAATCCAGTAGCCGGATCCAAACCTTTGCTGTACTAACATTAACCGAGACCGGCAAGCGCTCCCCACAACCTCCACCTCAGGATTGTTTCCGGAAGGTGAAAATATCCCGGGTTCTGCATCCTTTCTTGCCCTCTGGTGGAGGTGTGGGGGTGGGGTTTGGTGAAGGCAAGGGTGTGGACGACAGGGAGGGCGAGGAGGGCTGAGGGGTGGAGGTGCCTCCATAGGGGCAGCTCTGGGAGTCTGGGTGTTCACCCGAACACTCAACAGTGGGGATGTAACGGCTGTCCCACATCCCTGGGCCACACAGTTTACAAAGGTCGTGCAGGCTGCATGGGATCCTGGGTAGGAGGCGGAACTGGTAGAGAAGGCTGCGAGCCTGGAAGAGCAGGATGAAAGTGGGAGGATAAGCTAAAAAAGCTAAATGCACAAGAGTGGAAGGAGCTTTGGACTGACAGGAAACAAGTGAGTACAGAGCAGTTAACTACAGATATCAGACTTAGTGGAGTAAAACATTAAAATACATCAATAGTCTTGACTTCCAGCTACAAGAAAACAGCACGCTGTCAAGGTCAGCATTGCGTTGCATTACCTAAAGCTAAGAAAGCCGCTGCCCCTGCCTGCTCTGGAACAGTTGGATGCAAAATCTCAGGCAACAACAAAAGGAGTTATGCGTTCTGCATGCTAACATGAACTCACTGCCTGTGGTTGCAGCAGTACTAACACAGCATCCATAAACATGAGGAAGCAGACACAGACACAGATGCAGATCATAAATCCTACTGCATGGCATGGCAGCATACCATTTAGCATCTCAAGGTCTCTAAAGGCAGGTTACGGTTTATCAGAGCTGCTTTGCTGCATCGTCGGACGGGGGTACTTGATGCAAACACAACAATGGTTTGACTAATGCAGCCGATGCAGATTATTCCGATTATTCTAACGCTTTCAGATGAATGGAGGTGCATGTAGTTTGTGTCAGCAGAGGTACACCATAAATCATTAGACTGGATACCTTGCGTAGCACCAGCTCTCCATTCATGTGCATGGAGAGGTTGCTGAAGTGGAGCAACATTTGGTCAGTGGCGAGCAGCTGTTCTGTCACATCCTCCCCGTAGAGAACAATGATGGCCACACACAGGAACAGGTGGAAATAGTCTGTCTATAAAAGAGAAGAAGAGAGGGTGGAGAAGAGGTCAAGACTGAAGTCAAACGCAGGCAAATCTGCAAATGATCAGATTTTTTGGGGGGTCTGCACCACTGGCTCACATCTCTGCATTTAGCCATGCCCTTGCCGCAGGGAACAACGAGAAGGTTACACAGAACAAAGAGAGACACAAATAGACATTCACAGAATTCAAATTAACACTGAAATCTGGTTCAAGGAAAATACAAATTACAAGTTCTTGTCCCAAAAATATAAGATTAAAAAGTGGAGAACCGGAATTGATTTTAAAATAGAAAGGTAAAGTCTGGATGAGTAAGTCTTTGTTTAAATGCCAAAAACGCCTCTCTTAATATTTTAATATAGATTCAAATAATTAGCAGGGTCCTCTTATTGTCTAATGATTCATTAAGATCATCGTGTATTATCTGTCCCTCTGTCTTGCTTCCATCACCGATAGTTATACTTAAATTCCCTCCTCCTATTATAAAGAAAATGAAATTCATAGAGAAAAGGCCTTTTTTCTCAACAATTCAACAATAATCCTGTTGGTTTTAATTTAACCCACATGAGATAACAACAACAGTATTGTGAGCCAGTATTACCTTATGCTTTCCTTTCACAGGAAAAAAAAATCAGATACCAAACAAATTTTTATGTTTATGGTTAATGTGGTATATGTTATTCAACTGTCTAAACTGAGGTTTTAATCTGCTATCTCCTCCATCACCACCTGCAGCCAGGAGAGATGTTTAAGCTTTGTAAACACAACAGATACAAGTTTATTTGAACACATGGTGGGTGCGGTTGGTAGTTAATTTATATTGACTTTTTCTTTTTGGCATTTGCATCTCAAAAGCTTTTGAAACGAATGAAATTAGACTAGATTCCACTGGAATGTGGGATTTTTATGGTAAATCTTCAGTGAAAAAAAAACCCAGAATCTAATCGCTGTTGAATTAAACCCTCAAAACGCCCTCAAGACTAAGAAGTAGTAATACGACATTTTAAAGGCATTTAGCCGGATTACAACAGTCTGTGGTGACAGGCTTTAGAGGAGAAACATGGACTCTTTCTGTTTTAACAATTCATCTCTGCAGGCGTCCTGAAAATTCATCAAGCGCTGCAGTGAAACTGAATACCACCACCCACGTGCAATCATATATGCAAAGTTTTCTTTTTTTCCCCCAAGAAACTTGTGTATGCAAAGGGGCCACGCAGACTTTGCCCTGACCTGGTAGTGTGCCCAGCAGGCCTCCCACATGCGCAGAGCTTCGGTGTCGGGGAACTCTCGTTTGAAGCAGAGCAGGATCCAGCGGTGGCAGAAGAGCAGCTGGAGGCCGTCCTCCCCGAGTCTGGTCAGGTGCTGGTGGAAGCGGGGCAGCATGAGCCGCAACAGCTCCCGCAGGTACATCTGTGGAGAGGTCGGAGAGGGCACGCACCGTCTTACAAACACAATCAAACAGTGATATTTTCCACTTGTATTTTTAATATTCTTAGAGTTGGAATTATGCCTCTGCAGGTTGCACATAAGCAAATGTAAATTAACCACTGTATCTCCGAATTGAGTGTGAAATCCAAATCAAATTAGCATAAATGAACAAAGCAATGACAAAATGGACGGCATTATTATGCACCTTAAAGAGGAATTAATCTCCCCGTGCTCTGCTAAAAGATTACCTGTGGCAGTACAGTGCCAAAATGTACGCCTAAACTAAAATAACAGAGAAAACTTCCTGAGAGGATACCAGATCCACCAATCAGCTCGTCTGATGCAAGCCTCTGTGTCCTGCAATTACCCATTGCACTGTTGTCTGCGTAGGGGGTGGGAGGCAGGGGCTAATAATCATTTAATTATGTGGATAATGGAGCATGTTCCTCTCCCGGAGGGCATCTCTAATGATGCATTTGGTTGTACAAATGTAAAAAGATTTTTTTTTAAAGAGCTTGTGAGATAAATTCAAATACCGTTTGCTTTCTCATCTTTGCACAATCCGAGCGTGAGTGTCAGAGAGTTACAGACATTAAAGGACATACTTGAAATCATCTCATCTCATCTCATCTCATCCCCACTTCTCTGCCCAGTGTTGGATTAGCTGCGAGTTAGCCGCAGCATCTTCACACTAGCATAATTCAAGCATTTTTGTTTTCCATGTCCATGTTCCATTTATTTATTTTTGCCGGTGTGTGTTAATGGGGTGGGGGGCAAGGATCGGTGGAGCATTGTAGTGTGTAAGTGTGTGTGAATGGCTGACTGTGTCTCTATATTATATCATGTTTTGTGTTTTCTAACTTTCTATTATGAACCTGTACTATTGATGACTGAACTCTTGTTTTGTATTTTTGTTGTTTATAAGGACAACCCTCGAAAATGAGTTGGCACATCTCGAGGGGCTATCCTTTGAAAATAAAGTCACATAGAGTCACATGTCTAAGATACAACCAGAGATTTAAACCACAGACACACAAACAGAAAGGTCCTACCAGCTGCCTCTCCATGTCCTCATCCCGCGGCGAGCTGATGAAGATGGTGTTCTCCATGAGTCCGACAAAGCACCAGAAGGTGTCGCTTTCATCCTGGATCTCCGTGAGCAGCGGGGCCACCAGGTCAGACATGCCCTGGCAGTAGCCCATGTCTGGATTAAACACTGCATAGTTGAGCAGAATCCGCCTGGGACAAGAACAGTCAAGGACATCTAAGTGCTGAGGTAACATCTCAGCGCATGGGGCAATACAGCATCATAAACATTTTAATTGTTGGCTTTTTTTTTTTTTTTTTTGTTGACTGTCTCTTATAAAGCCAAACCACCGAAAAGTATGGTTCCACCCAAATGCTCTGAATGATCCAACATGTGTTTTAGCCTTGCTGGTAATGCCCAGAAAAACATGACAAGCCCTGCTCAGCGGTTGCCATGCCAACCCCTCTGGTAACCAGGGAGATAATTAATGATCTTTTTCTTTTTTTTTCTTTTTTGTATATGGATACTACTTTGAAGTAAACTTCCCTGGCAATCCTCATGCATTAGTAAGCTTTGTATAAACAAAGGGAAAACCCTAAGGAGGTTTTTTGTTGTTTAATGAAATATTAACAAAGAGAAAATAAAGAGACGTCATTTTGAAAAAAAAGCAGACGGTTTTGTGCATGGAAAATGAAAGGTTAAAATGATAAGAGGATGTCAGTATGTTTGCTTCAAATGAATTCTTACAACTGGAAGAGCCTGATGAAAATATCTGTGACATATCGCTACAACACATTTGAGATAACAGGGGAGGCACAAGCTGAGTGCTCTGCATTTGGACATGTGCAGCACTGGTATCACCCCGCCCTAGACACTGGAAAAGACATAATACCTAGACAAATACCTGGAGCCTCGATGAGAGTCACTAAACTAATATGCTATTTAAATCCTCTTGCTCCTCGTTTAGAAAGCCATTAGCTCTGAGTATGCATCAAAAGTGCTCAGGCGGCTTAGTCAGAGTCAATAAAGCATGAAACTCATTTACGGCTCCCCCAGAGTTCTGAATATGAAATGAATAGGTATTCCTGTGCGTCGAGCTGAGGAATAGGGGTGATAAGGATGGTTTGGGAGAGGGTGGCAGAAGGAGAGGGTGAAAGAGACGGAGATAGAAATCAGGAGTGGGTGGGGGGGTGGGGGGGGGGGATGAAAGGGTCTAACCTCATAATCTCCACATTGGGGTTATTCTCTCCTCTGAAGAAGTGGTTGCTGCGGTCTGTTCTCACCACATCTTTATCCACTGTGAACTGGACCTTTCTCCAGAACTCACTGTGCTCCTCTGGGCTCATGGACAGTCTGGAGGAAAGACAGGGCAGAGATGGAAAACTAGAGTTACCACAGCTAACCAGCTAAATCATGACAGATTAAAAAATAATTTAATCTGTCAAAGTAATTTGAAGAAAGTTTTTACTCCACAATCTCTGAGGAAATGCTTGGTAATTAGGATAAGAAAATAATCTTTACCTTAAATGTTACTCTGGTGTAAAAAAGAATACTTAGCTGCAAACTAACTAACAAATGTGGGGGTAGGAAAGCAATAGACTGAAGGGGTATTTCACCAAAGCACTCCATTGAGGATAATACCACAACCATAAAACCCTCGACCATCGCTCTAAATGTTAGAGACTGTATTAGCAATGAACTCTATGTATGGCACTAATGTACTCAAGTCCTAACAAGCAGCGGGGATTTAATTAACACTGTTTGTTTTCCATGTGGCCCCACTAGGAATAATAAGCGCACACCTGATGCAACGCCGTGCAACTGTTTAGTTTCAGCTCCGTGTGTTTGTGTCGCTGGACTCTCCCTGGCCACCTTTCTATCGTTCTCTCTCTGGAGGATGTGACTCAGGAGTTCAGTGTATGTTTTCAACACTTTATACTTCTCAGGCTGGTATTGTTACACGAGAATATTCCTATCATTTAAGAAACTGCCACTGCTCTGTACAAATAGCTGTTTTTCATTCATTCTGTTTTTGTGTTTATTCTTTTAGGAACACGTGTATAACATGGACCGATACCACATACCACAGCATTAGCAGCCAAAGTTTGTTTGCAATGTTAAACACTAGATGGGCCTTCAAGAGCAGAAAGAAATCAACAAGGAAATACAGATAAAAGAGCATCAAAACAACAGAAAACAATCAATGTGGTGCAATAAAATTAACATAAAACTCAGTAACAAGCAACAGATCATACACATGACTGTTCCCACTTTAAAAGCTGTTTCAGATCCAGTTTAAATTGATCCCATTCATGATGCCCTCTGGGCTGAGTTAAGAATCTAATTTATTACTTTCTAGCTCAATAATACAAAATAGAAATGACAAGATGCACAGTCTAAACTAGACTAACCTGGAACAATTAAACAATTAGACAATCCACAGAAGATTAATCAGCAATTATTTTGATACTGTAATGATACTTAAACGGTTTAAGGTTAAATGGTTTTTAAGCAAAACTCATCAGTCTCAACACCTTCGACATCTCGGCTTTTGGCTTGTTTCATATAATTGTACGATGAACATCATTTTGTTTTGAACTGAACATCTGGTGACTGTGAAGGAAATTCTTCAGAATGAACTTAGTTGTTTTTTTTCTTTCTTTTTTTAAATTTCTTAGGAACTTACAAAATCCAAAAAGGTGATTTCATGAACCAAGCACAGATTACTGGCAGTGAGTGAACTTCCTCTTCTACAAAAATCAAAAACAGACAATCACTTGTACATCAACTATTAAAAACAAGCACTTTCAGTTGAAGCCTGCTGCGGAGGACATCTTCTTACATCAGCCATGCAGTGTGTTACCTGAGAAATTCAAATTGTTATCTCTAATCAAAACTTAAATTACACCAAAGCACAAAGATGACCAGCAGTGTATCGATGCTGGAAATCTATCTTGAAGGCTACCTATTAATATTCCAGAAAAATGGGGGGAGTTATTGCATTATGTGTGGACTGGACACACAACCAGCTCTGCATCTTTAAATGCTTTCTTTGTCTATCTGTGCTACGTATGGGTTTGTTATGCTTTCTGTATTTTTATCCACCATGAAAAAAAAAACAACAGTCTGAGTGATTCTGTGGCATTTTCTTACAATGACAATAATATACAATCATGTCTGTCACGTTTTCCTGCTGACCTACATTTACAGTAATCCAGCCTTTGTTGAGTCAAAAGACTGTTTACTTATTACAGCTGCACTGCCTCCATTTCTAGTTGCTCAATTCTCACAGCTAAGGGAAGAACAGACAGCTAGGAGACAATAAGGAGCCAAACCACAGACATGTACCCTTGCTCCTAATGATCAACCAGTGGCCCTGGAGGCTGCTCTAGTCAAACTGTCTTTAAAAGATCCATATCACAGTCAGAACAAGGGCCCTAATTACCTGACTTCAACTGGAGCTTGTGATGTACTCAAAATGTTAATAGGCCATACAACTGAAATCGGCCCAATTATCATATTCATTACCGAGAGGGTAGCACAGTGTGTGAAAATATGTGCACACTCCACCTTATGATGGTAGGGTGGAGACAAATAAGTACTTGCGGATGTGCATATGCATGTGTGCATGTGTTTGTCCGTGCGTACCGGAGCTGTGTTTGATGAGAGAGTATGATCTGATAAGCGTTGACATGGTTTCTCTCCAGAGACCTTTTATTTCACACCCGGCACCTCCCCTTAACACATCCCTGATTGTGCCTATTGATTGCTCACCGCCCGCGATGAAAAGCCACAACAGGCTCACATATGGTTTAATGTTTGACTGACTGAGCATTTGGCAGCCGATACTGCAGCCATGCGACAGTTTATCTCATGTTCCACGTTGTCGAGGATGCTGCTGTCTCTCGGTCAGAGCTTTTTTAAATGAACTGGTTTCCATGACATAAAATAAACCCCTCAGAATAACTCGTTGCTTGTCATGTAAATTTCATTTTGTGGCACAGATCATATCAGCAGCCAGGAAGCCCCCCAAGCTTCCATGCACGTGACGTCATTCAGTGGGTAGAGCAGGGTCGCCATGTGCAGTGGCTATAGTCCTCACTGCAGCGGCCCCGGTTTGATTACACCGGTTGCCCTTTGCTCTCTGTCTCCCCATTTCCTGTCTCTCTACAGCTGTCCTGTCGATTAGAGGCGAAAAAGCGCAGAAAAAAAAAAAAAACCCTCCACACACACACACACACCTTCGCTGCTGGATGTCTTGATAGTGGCTGCGCTTCTGCAGTCTCCAGGCCTCCCTCTCCTGGGAGGTGGAGTCATAGCTGTAGTAGTGCAGCAGGAAGGGCCAAACCTCGCCACGGATGGACGGGTCAATTCCACCGAAAAAGATGGCCTGGTGATGAGCGGGAGGTGAGCAAACACAGTGAGAACAATGTTCAGAGGGCAAAGAGAGGGCACACAGTGAGGGAGACCACTTCTGAGAGGCAACTGTGAGAACAGATCAAATAATATGCTATTGAGATGACACCGAGTGAGCGCGCTCAGCTGTATCACCTCACCAAAATACAGCTCATGTATTATGCCACAAGTGTTGCACCATGCTGCATTACATGTCCAGCAAAAACAGTACTGCTCTGTCTCTGGTGTGTTTACTGAGGAAATGTTCTGGTCACAGTCTAACTGCCACTGACTCATTTCAGTAACATGGTGAAGCTCCAACTGAGTCAGTCCCAGAGAAGTGAAATGACTCACCGGGGGATCGGCCATGACCAACCGTATCATTATTTATAAAGTGGGGTTGCTGATTAAAACTGAAAGTTACACACAGTGGAGGGGGGGGGGGGTACTTTCAGAATGACTTTCAGGATGAGTGTGTGTGTGTGTTTGGCTGAAAAGAAAATGCAAGAAAATGTGAAGTTTCACTGAAAGGGTAGCAGCAAGAGAAACCCATGTGTAGGTTGACTTATTACATTTTTCTGACTGATCCCACAGCATTGTAACAACATGCATGTGCACACACACACATGCACGGACATACCTTGCGTAGTTTATATTCCTCCTCTACCTGCCCGGTGTGGTTAAGGTGACGCAGCCATGTGGTGACATCCAGCCGTCGGTAAAGCTTCTCCTCTGGGTGAGTCTCAGCCGAGGGCAGGGTGGGCCTCTGGATGGAAAACTGCATGCATGATTTCTCATCCGACACCTGAAGGACAAAAAGAGATGACCAACTTAATTAATTAATTAATTGGGAGGAAGAATGTGGAAATAGAAACAAAATCTGAATAGAAAACAGGGAGACGGGGGCTGAAAATTCCTTCGTTTCCCAATAAAACAAGATGCCAAACAGGATTATGGATTGTAACCCGACCTGGTCTTTAAGCTGAGTTTCCCGGCAGCACTTCCACTGTTGGAAGACCTCCGCCAGCTTGTCCAGACCAGCATGATGGAAGTGGAGGATCTTATATTGGCTCTCTCTGCTTGCTATCACCAGCTGGCCACTGGTGCATGCCTCATCACTGCGGCAACACAATGAGGAATGATAATGTCAAGAGAAAAATACTGAAGGAATGTGTTAATCACTGTAGAAGACAACCCAAAGGGATTCATAAGTATTTTTCTTATTTCACAACTACATAATATCCTCAAGTGATTTACCAGTTCTTATCATAAAACACACTGACAGCATCCTAAAACCTACAACACAGCGTGAAACATTACACAGTAGAGCAGTGAGGTGACCCCTCGTGACCTCCCTGTGACCTTTTGTAAAGTCAGCTGACCTGAAGAAGAGTCTCAGTGACCTCATGTGACCCAGGTCCACCCTGAAAACTCCACACAACTGCTCCAGCGCCAGCACCTTCTGCTGCTCCTCCCATCGCATGCCCTGCGACTGGCCGCTGCTGTCAGACGGGGCGTGGCTATCCAGGCTGGAGGCAGAGCTGGCCGAGTGGGCCATGGGCTCCTCGCACAGCTCTCTGGAAAAGAAAAAAAAATGAAGTGGTTTTCGATGAATTAGGATCTCAGGGGTTATTTGTTGCAGTTTAATTGTGCTAAGGGGAACTGAGTCATGTTTTCCATGAAATCAAAGGAGAGAAACCTCAGATGTTGTTTATCCCTTCTGCACACAAAAAAATGTCTTTCTTGTGCCTCACACTCACATTCAGATTCCTTCTTCCAAGTGGGTCATTAATAATAAATATTATGTAGACAGTGGCCAGTGGTGTTTAGCCACAGATAATTGTGCAGACATATGGGCTTATCCCCAGCTCAGTTCTGCCCTGTTGTTTTGTGTCTCAATATGGTTCCGCCAAGAGGCTGAGAATGGGAGGAATGCATGGAGGCTTCTGAGGACACACACATACACACACACTCACACACACACAAGGAAATCTGTACACACACAAATCACACTGTCTGCCGTCCAATTTCCCCTGTCATTCCCCCATGGCCAGCATGTTGTTCCCGGCACTGAAACCTGAGCTGAGGGCTCTTCTGTTGCAGGAGTAGATATACAAGCACACACACACACCATGTACAGAATAAATACACACACACTTACACACAACACAGAAAACAGACAAAACTGTATATGTGACTGACATGAACACACACCCCGCACCACTGCAAACACACACAAAAGCTCTTCAGTTATATGAATCACTCTCTGGCTGGCATGTTTAATGTCTTTCTCTCTTCACACACACACACACACGCACACACAAGTGAATGGACCATGTCTAATGCCCATAATGCACTCTCAAACACGTCTCAAGACATGCTAATGCTGAGAAACAGACCAACACATAAATGTGCTAAACCCACTGACATTTGAGACGCAAAGGTCTAAATGAAGTTATCTGTGCTTACTATAGCACTTAATACGAAAAACACACTTGTCATTCAGTTTTTAAAAAAATAAATAAATTCTGAATTTATTCAATTTGAAAATAGCATTTATTAAATCTTTGATGTAATAAAAAGAACCTTACAAGAACCGTTTCTCCATCTGGTTTGAGTGAAAGCGTGAATTTAAAAGGATAATTCTGTAAAATTGCACATCTTTTCACTTTTCACTGTTTTCTATTTGCCGCCGTTTTACAGGCAAACACAAGTGGCACGTTGGTACTTTGGAAAAGGCGAGGGAGGCAGGCCAGGTCTAATCTATTACACCCTGAATCAATCATGTCTGGCTAATCATTTCCCTGTTAGCAGATGGGAAAATAACACGGCTGATCAATCCAAGCTGCACAGTTTCCTCTGCTATCTGGTGATTTACTGCTCTCTGTCTCATGTATCATGCCACAAACCAGACTGTGGAACACAAGGAGACTGGGAGAGAGGCACAGAGAGCTCTGGTGAGGGAGTTAAGCAATCTGAAATGTGGAGGAGCTCTTATAAAAGGACTACTCTACTTGCCTTTTCATGACTTCACTAACTGTCAAGCTCGAGGTGTTTAAAAGACCTATGAGTCCATTTACAGCGGACCTCTCTGACATTTTTCTCGCATGCTTTAAATACGTATGCAAAAACATCTTTGCATATTTCTCCGCACTGATATAAATGTGCAAAAACCATGGAAAAAGAAAGCACATGATTCTTGGCATTTAAGCATGGGTCGCCCCGCTGTGCTGCATTCAAGCGGAAACTCAATGAATGATTAACAGCGTCTGTCAGTGTCAACAGCCTGATTCTATTCATGTACTGCAGGCAGCAGCCACACCATAAACTGTACACAGGGTACATTATGTAAACAAGCTGTTTTGACGGAGCCAGGCTTCTGTAGCCAGCGTGTCCCACCAGGGCAGGGTGAGATCAAACTGCCCCGAGGCCCTTCGTAACACTTCTCCGCATACAGGAGAGACTTCGCTCCATGGGGAAGGTGCTGCCAAGTCACCCTGAGAACCACGACCAAGTGCTACAGGCCTCCAGGGACTCCCAGGCCCTTCAGCTAATCCCTGGAGGGAGGGAGGGAGGGGGGGAAGAGAACCGAGGGAGGGCGCCGCGGGTGAAGGGGGCGGGTGGTGCGGTCTCTGCACAGCACACGTTGCAAAGTGGTCACTACAGTTTGGAGTTTGCAGAAATATCAATCATGTGGTATTCCAATAATCCCAGAACCAAAATAACACAAATTTAAGTCAGACAAGTACGAGGGGGTCAGCACTCTCATGAGAAATGTGAGGCGGTTCATTCACATACAGGTGTATTCAAACCTATAATAAGTGTAGATAACCGTCTACATAGGTCTTCTTCTGTTGATCAGTGTCAAGAAAAACAAACATTAAATCAATTAAATCTAGTGGAAAAAAATAAAAATTGAAAACTCGAAAAGCACGACATGGAAAAAAAACTGTGGTCAGACATACAGTACGTGACTGGTGATGAATACACTACGAGCAGAAATTGCTTCATTTTAAAGGCATAACAAGTCAAAAATGTTGGAAAACCACTGGTCTGAGATATGATCATGTGTTAAAATTCTGCAAGTGAAGCTCCAAGAGGGTAGCACACACTGACAGTGTAGAGTGGTTCAATAAAATACGGGTAAACTTTAAAGAAACTTGTTAAGGAGCTTGACAGAGATTGCTGTGGATTTCTCTTTTTTTTTGCTCTCTCCCACCACTCCCCCCCCCCCCCCCCCCACCCCCCTTTTCATCTGCTCTCGCACTCCCATACGCGGTTCTTTCTCTTTGAATGATTCCAAGTGACATGTTTCCAGTTCCTGGCCCCTTAACAGTGTCAATTAAAGCAAGAGAGAGAGAAAGAGAGATTGAGTGGGTTCCAGGGTTTTGGCTGCTGCTCCGCTCTCTTCAGTCCTCTAATCCGGAGAGCTGACATTCAGCCCAGCACAACAACCCCGGGAGCACTGGGAATCAAAGGGCTTCACACAGACTTTAGGAAGAGAAGGGGAGGAGGGCAAGATATTTGAGAGGTGGGCAACACCGAAAGAAGCAATATTGGGGAAAAACAGAGAGGATGATCAACGGGAAAAATGAAAAAAGGGAGAGCGGGAGGAATGAGCAGATAAAGGGACGGAGGAAGCAACTGAGAGAAGACAGGAAAACCAGACAAGAGTATGGACATGAGTGTCACAGAGCTGAAGGGAGACACTTACAGAAAGTAAAGCACAGAGGAGAGACGGAAGAGAAGGACAGAGTAAAGGTTAGAAGCTGTGAAGCGCAGACCGTTGCCAAGTCACACACTGACTGCACTTACAGCAAGCTGGGGTCTGAGAGTGGTTAAAAAGGCTTAAACACACACTGACTCACTCTCTCACTCCCCTCACACACACACACTGACACAGGCTCGCACATTCTGGGCAACATGTCAGGCCAAATAGCTGCGTGAGGAAACGACCACGGAGGGAATCATAAAGTTAAACGGCCGTGAGGTCCGGACAGCAACACAGTCACTGTCCAGATGGCTCCCCTGATTAGAGAACAGTCTCTGGAAGCGTAGAGGTTTTGGGTCTGCAGGATTTGGGGACTTATTCTGGGCCATCTGTGACATTATAAAAACATTTAGATTGAGAGCTGCTTTAAATAAGTGGACCCGTTTTGAAGTCTGATAAAATTTCATGCCCCCCTACTGATGTCATCTACCTGCTTTTCACATTCAGTCGCGGTGCAGTAAGCCACCATGTGGCCTCAGAGTGGAATCTATCCATCAGTTTCTTTTCTTTTTGGCTCCACCTTGTGGCAAGTTAGGGGAACAAATACACCACCTTTATAATAATGTAACATAATCATACTGTGCTACTGTAGATTATTACAGCATGTCACTCAAATTTCCTCAGATGAAAACAGATGATATTTTTCTGTGTGAAGGAGTGGAAGCAAATGTCCTCTCTTTACATGGAGTCATGCAGCTTAAATTCCAGATCTACATCTTATACATTGACAAAGGATATTAAATGAGAGATGTGTCGTCTTCGAGTCAATATTTATAATTGTAGGACAGTAGGAGCATTGAAGCAATACAACAAACAGACAGCCCACTCACAGTCTGACCTTCTTCCATAATCCCAACACCTGCATGCAAAAGGTCACCCAAGATAACCTTCTCCTTCGATTGGTCTCGCGAGTCATGAGGTCACGTCTTCTGGGTATTTGGGTTTTCACAACTTATGTACAATGAGTATTAACTTGGCTGATTCCAGGTTACAGTATATTGGAGTTTTAAGGCCAACAAAAGCAAGAATCTTACTGACTGTGAATAATATTGGTATCTTTATAGCAAATAAGACAAGTTAATGTCAAATTTGAGCGGTCTCTGACTTTCCAATACCAGTTTAAAACAATTACCCTGAGAGGACCTCTAAAACTGAATACTGTCCAGGTGGAGGATATTTGCACTCTTGCCTAATAGCATCAGTCAGTTTCAGCCCTCACATACAGTATGTTGATACAGCTGAATTCCCAATATTCAGAGATCACTCAAAGAGACACATCATCATAGAGTGGTAACGCAACCTCACACCGGTGGGACATTACTGGTGCCTTTCTTCTATTGACAAAACATAGGAGTATCAGAGGTTTGTCCAAATAGTTATTAAATGTGTAACTGGGTGGTTTTAAAAAAAGTCTTAAAAAATTCAAATCTAGAGATGAAGGTGTTAAGTTGGCAGCACTGCTTGTTCATAGTGGTCATTTGGTTTGATTGATTAGCTAAGTAAACTTCAATATTCGGCTGGCTGACAAACAGTGTAAACTTATCTCTCATTCATGCAGCATTTGGCCGACTACACAGTCATGGTGTAACTTTATCATGGAGTCAGGCTGACTCTACTGTTTTGGTTCAGCCAGTTCATTTATCTCTGCTGTGTATGAATAACAATCATAAAGATCATCAGAAATGAAGCCTATGTGTTACTGACCTGGTTTCATTGTCCAGGAAGACAGAGCCACTGCTTTCACAGAGGGCCTCGCTGACGGGGGACAAGCAGAAGGGAGAGGAGAAGGTGTCCGAATCAGAACCCATGGTGCTGTCTCTGCTCACTTCATCCGAAAGCTCGCAGGAGCCCTCGTCCCCTTCCTCCCCGGCCGACGGCAGCTGGTGCTGGTGTGAGGAGGCGTCCGCTCCGGCCTCCACCACCAGGTTGTGGCTCTCTGTGGAAGTGCTGCTGGTTATGTTCCTCTCATCATCCTCATCTTCCTCCTGGGCTGCTGGAGGACGGGAGTGGGGTCTGAATAGACATGGGTGGATGAAAACACATCAGTATAGGGCTGCACGATTCTGAGAAAAATGTGAATCTTATTATTTTTTTGCTTAGAATTGAGATCATGATTCTCTGGCACATTTTTTCCCCAAATTGAAATGTTTATTATTTATTGCGCAGGGTATTGTGCAGCTCTTTCGAAAAACTCTCTCAACTACCGGCGGGCTTCCTCCTCCACTGAATCACATGGCGCTTTGTCATAGGTTGAGGGAGAAGGCAACGACAGTGCAGCATTAGGGGACACTTGATGAACTCGTAGAGGGAAATAGGAGCCTTTCTTTGTGATGCAGCTCATGAAATAAAATGCAGAAGAATCATCACTACCATTTCGAAATGAGATCACATGTACTGTAGGTGTGAATCAAGATCACGATTTTTTAAAGATTCGTCAGCCCTACATCACTATCACGGTTTTACTGATGCAGCATTGCTCATTTTAAGCTGTGATTAACAGTACGTTGCTGAAATACATATCCTCTTCATATGGACCACTGTGCAAAAACTGGACAACATAAGTCAGTGAAAGACACAATCTTGGACTGCTTGGATACCACAGGAAATGCCTCTTGTTCTTAAACTGAGTCTATTTCAGTACACGCATTTCTGAAAAGCAATCTATATTGAAGAGCCACAGACGCAGAGATAACAACTAATATCATCAGCTCATAAATACCACTGAGTGAGTATGTCCAGAGGACTAAAAATATTTTCAACATTTTCACATTTATGTTGAAGCCATATGTTTTTCCCATCACCAATCCTCACTCAATACTTCAAAATGCCAAAGTGAAAACAGAATTATTACAAATATATTAAAAATGAAAAGCTCAAATATCAAATTAACATAAGATTTTTTTTCTGTGACGCTTTAGCTTAGGTCCCTCCATTTCCTCTAATCATCTTTGAGAAGTTTCTACATGTTGGTTTGACTCCACCTCTGCTAAAGGTGCTGATCGGACATAGTTTGGAAAGGCACACACACACACCTGTTAAGGTCACTGATTTGACAATACAGAGCTAACAACGGGTGTAGATTGATGAGCGATAAAATCATCTTCAACATAAGGCTGTGTGGCATAACAAAATGTGGAAAGATTCATTGTCTGAACTTTCTGAAAGCCTCTATCTTTGTATAATAATGGACAGAACTGGAGAACATCGTGATGCAACAGTGAAGCTGAATTACAGTCAAAAACATGTTTTCTAAGGTCACCACGATTTTGACCAAAATCAAATCAGTTCATCCCTGAGTACAGGTGTACAGGGATTCCCTCAGGGGGGAAGAAGAAGAAGAATATGAACATATGGACGTATGGACATATGGATTCACAGGTGGAAACTCAAAAACACATTGTCTCTTGTCTCTGCTGTCATTGGCATTGAGGCATAAAAATCATTAAAATGAATCCAAGACATTTTCAGAAATGACTCCCCTCACCTTCGGCCTCGGCGGCGTGCATTCCTGCGTACAGGGGAGCTCTCAGGAGTGATAAAGCGTAACGCCTCCTCGTCCTGCCGCTGGATGCGGGAATTAGGAACCCAGGTCAGAATCAAAGTGGTGCCCAGGCTTTCATCCTTCTCCACGTGCACACACAGGTAGCCTGCAGGGGGCAGCAAGAACCACCACTATGTCAGGAGTAGTAAGGTGAAGGAAATGACAAAACTTTTATACATAGTAGGGAGTTGCAAGTTTAAAACAAACATGAAACCTGATAGGAGATAAGCACACAAAGAGATGATGACACAGATGGAGAGCTAGGGGCTGAGTAACAGCCTCACTACACACAGACAAAAGGAGAACGGGATCAGGATAGAAGAGATACATTTAATGAAGGACATGTTTTCAGTTTTATATCAGAAAGAGTTCAAAAAACATCTGGCTCACATTTTTTGAACCAGGGAGCCAGAGTTGTACTTTGGTCACATGCCTAAGTTACACAAGCGCACAAATGTAAAAAAAAATAATTCCACTCTCTGGGTAAAATGAGGTTGCTGCACAAAACAGCAGAAACAAAAACATCATAAAACTCTGAACAATGCTGACCATTGTAAATATGCTGTATTTTCATTTTTTAATTGTAAAAAACAAGACAGCACTCTCTCAACTCTACATTTGCAGTCAGGGTGGTGTTGACTTAAGCACCTTTTTAAAAATGACATTTCGGATTACTCATTTATATTTTGCACTATAGTGTAATGTTTAATCTCCTGTTTCTTCTAATTTATCCTCTGTTTGTGTCTTCATATTTTACCATGTTTCTTTCATATAAATGTCTTTTTATGTTTTATATGGGTTTGCAGCTGGCGTCACTAGACTAGTGTTTACAAATCATTTCGAAGGGAAAGCTGTTCCTCTTGGCCTGAATCATCTCCTCAGCAGCTGTGCTCACACCACAAAGACAAACAGTTGGAGAGAGACACTTTCAACATCAGTCCAGCCTAACCTGGGTGGTGCTCCGCCAGGCCAGGCAGGGGCTCTGCAGGGTGCACGCAAACATTATTTTTGGAGAAGATGATCTCGCCATCCAGGCCCGAGCGTAGCGATGAGCCCCCCGCCCCGGGGTTAAAGGTCAGGAGGTCGGAGGCCTTGGAGGAGGCACGCCGCAGGAGCCGACCCAGAGACATCTCCTCAGGCACCGGGACACTGAGCCCATCCTCTGAATGTGGAGAATCGGGAGAGGAAGAGGACATTTTTAGGAAGAAGAGCTGGAGGACAGTGCATGATTGAAATTGTATGGGGGGGGGGGGGGATAAAGAACAATGACAGAGAAAAGGAACCATGACAGACAGGTGAATATTTTAAGGACAGATAAGGCCGCACAGATCGTCCCCTACACTTCACCTCCTCTGTCATGTGTGCTGGTATTTACTGCAGTGTCCTTACTGCAGCGCTCACCCCCACGCCCCTCCCCTCTCTTCTTGATCAGCAGTTCCCTGTGCCACAGTTTCTTTGCCCACACCTGCATCTAGGAACTCACTCACAGGTCCTGTGGACACTGTACTACTGGTGTGTAACTAAACGCACCCCTCCTTTTGTAAACAACACACACACACACACACACACAAAGACATGTGCAAACACACTTGACTCCATCCGTGTGAAATTCCAAACAGTTATCAGTAGCCAACAGATGTCATCTACGACGGCGCTGAACTGGGATCAGCACGTCACAGCACCAGTGTTTGGTTTGCCTGCTTCAGAAACACAGCCTTGTGTGACCAGGCAAACTTCCCGTTGAGCAAAAAGTAAAGCAGCTCTTTTGATGCTGCGGCGCGGTGTGTAGCTGAAAGCTTTGAAAAGGATCTGACTTTTTAGGCTCAAAGAACAAAGCAATGTTTAGTTGTTTTTTTTGCTTCTGTTTGATCTCCGTAGATTACAGAGGAACTCACCCATTCATTTCTTTCCCTTTGCTCTGACATGTGCTGTGTGTCTGTCTCTTTTGACCCATTTCACGGATGTAAACTTTTTTTTCCCTCTTTTAGGCTGAACACTCTGACACACACTCCTAACTCCGTCTGAGGAATGTTCCCTCCTTTTTCCTCACAGGGCATGTTTACCTCTGCCTGATTAGGCAGGCACCCCGCTTCCTGATGCCAGGCCCTCGGACAGGAAGGCTGCTGGCACGAAATCCAGGCAGGACCTCCATGGGCCATCATTTGGCTTACATGCTTTTTAAAAAAAATTGTGTGTCACACAATAGAAAAAGGGGGATGTTGTTTCCTGAAGATGCCAGCAAACTTATTTTCTTTGTCTATTTTTTAATGAATGGATTGCCTATTTTGTCCATCAAATGTAAAAGGAAATAACAGTGTTCACTGCTTCTTCTGATATTCCAAGGTGATATTTTCATATAACTGTGTCAACACCTCAAAATAAATACATCCAATTTATAATTATACTTGATGAATGACTAAAACAACTCAAATCTACAAGAATCTATTACTATGGAGGCCTGGGTGATTTTACACATTTTTAGATTTATTTGTGTATTATGTCGTGGACAATTCCAATTATTTAACTGTATCAATATTAGTAAAAAAGGGCAGCTTTAGCTAACATGGCTGCTGTAGTCCCTGGCCAGATAGGCAGCCTAAAAAAACAAAACAATATATCACAGCACATTGCTTAAAAAGAGAGAGTTAAGACAGCTAAGAGAAGATAAATCAATAAAGATAAAATCGAACAGTGAAACATCAGTACAATCATGCTAAGTAAGCACATCTAATCAAAAACATATACACTCACACATCAGCACATACAATCACATTCAGGGATGCAGACAGACATCACGTACTGGCAGCGTCCGTGATCATGACGCAAATAACACACAGCCATGTTAGTGTGCGCAGGTGTAAATGTCGGCAAACCATGCTTTTAACTTGGCTGTAAAAGTGGAGTATGTATGTGTATATCTTTAATATGGGTGGGAAGTGAGTTCCAATTTTGTATTGCTTTAACAGAAAATGATAACTGGCCAGCTGTACTGTTCTTGAATGGGACTGATAACTCACCAGGTGTGGTGCTTCTAGTGATCTGATGGGTGTGTATTGTGCTGGTTTATGAGTGAGTTCAGTGGAGGGGGAGCTAAACCATGCAGGATTTTAAAGACCAGACAGATGTTCCTATATTTTATAACATCTTTGTTTGAATGAAAATGTCTACAGAGGACGGCAAAGTTTCTGTTTGCCCTCCCAGTTCCTCTGTCCTACCGCTACTACAGCCACTGGGTTATTTGCCTGCTAACTGCTCCAACAACACTGGACCAATACACTTGTAGATATGCCAGAATGGACAAACACAGTGTCACAAGCACACACTGACTCTGCATTCCTGTAGGATACACACACTAAGGAAATGACTACCTGTGCATTATGTGCATAATGACAGGTTGGGATTTTCAACATGAGGCACAACTGTTTCCAGTAACCTCATAACAGCAATAACACATTCACTACTGCGCTACTATCTAGTGTAGTAGAAGTGTAGTCGTGGTTATTTTAGGCTGTATATGTGATTACAGGGTGACACGGGTCAGTTTGGTAGAGCTTCTTCATGCAGGCTGTTAGAGGACAGACTCACTCCTTTATTCTCACTTCATCTTTTATGCTGTCAACACATCAGTGCCCACACACTGCCTCTCCTCTCTGACCTTTCCCTCTTTTATCAAAATGACTCACATCCTCAGGACTGAAATGCCATCCTAAACTCTGTCTAGTGCCACAGTGACCTACAAAATACTTCACATTTTTCACAAAGATTTAACAGATTGCCTGCCACAATGTGAAACTTTAAATAATAACCTGAAACCGACACCATAGAAATGTAGCTGCAAGTATGAAGCCACAAGCTTCCAGGGTCTCAGCTTCTCACCTCTGGGCTACGTTAATTAAGTTGTCACGCTGACATTTGAATAGAGGAGCTAATACTGAACTCCCCCCTTTTCATTTGCACTGTACACTAACATGCCTGAGGGAGCTGAGCAGAGAGCAGCCACAAAGAAGCCTGAAAAACAAGGTTCTTGTGGACTCTGCACAAGGAGACTTGTGACTCACTGATGTTTTGTGTACACAATTAAAGTTTTACTAGATCTAGCCAATAGATTAAAAAAGCACATACAGTTATCTTCCTGGCAAAATGTTGTATTGAGCTTCATATCAAAGAATAAAAATGTTTACTAAAAATCAAATACACTCGTTTGATAGGATCACCCCTGTAGCTGATACTAAGCAATGTAATGCCAAATTCAAAGGTGGATAAACTTTAATGTCTATTATGTATTTGGAGACAACAAACTAAAATGTTCTACACTTTTGATGCAGCTAGTGCTTGCTATTTGCTGGATGGAGACAGACACACACACAGAGGTGTGTGATTGACGGGTGCCAGAGTCATGAAGAAACAAAAAGGATAACGGGTCCTGCAACAGATGTTAAGGCCCTCACAATACCACGAGAATGTGTGCTGTTTAGGGTATCTTTGGTTATACCAAATATAGGTCAATTTATTCACTCATTCATTTATTTTTTACTGTTTGAAGTTTGTATGGAGTTAATTGAGTTAGTTAATTAATAAAACATATGCATTGCATGGAAACTGTTGCACAATACTGTACATCATATGATCAGCAATGACATAATTTAGTAGAGAAATATCAAAGAGATATGCCTGAAGTCATTCAGACAGTAATGCCATTGCAAGAACTATCAGAGTTGAGTTTTCAACTAAGAAACATCCCATTCAGAATATCATATAGCCTAGTTTAAAATTAAGGGAAGCTTATTTAAATGGTTAATGTAAATATAGATATTTTAAAGCCATTGCATTGTTCATTAATCAGTCATTAACCTGTATGCCTCATAATCCTGCCTCAACCAGGAAATCACCTTAAGATAATATTTGTTTCCTCATCCTTATGTGGTGACCAGAAGAACTGACATGATCTACAACAATGCAGCACTGATAAAACTGATTTACAGAGGTAGCCTATGTCAAAACTGTTTCTATTGAACTGCATTGTAAAATGCACAGGGTTTCCAGTTTTTTTCCTACCTACTACCTGTCAGAGACGTTTGTGTGCAGCAAAGACACACTGACGGTGGCCTCCCTGTCCTGTCTGCAGCCGGACTGTAGGAAATGCCTCGGTAGTAACAGTGTAGCCTGTTAGCATGATGATGTCCGGGGCTCCATCAGTTCTTTACACCGGCTCTGACAGGCAGCAGCATCCGCCTGACAGGAGGAGGAGGAGAGGGGAGGATGGGGCAAGGCTTCTGCCACCGAAGGCATTTAAACACAGGCCCATACTAATATTTACAGTGGGGAGGGGGTTTGGTCGGAGCTTCCTGGGACTCTCTATCTGTACCATCTTGGACATCAATATTTTAGTTTAGCTGCCTACACCATGGCCGAAATCCGTAGCTAGTTGCATTTCGCGGTGTCCACGTTTACAGGCAACTTTAAAGTTAGTGTTAGCACAGCAGCAGCGTGACACACAGGACAACCCTGACACATATTATTTCACTCGTAGCCGGACCAATGTGTCCTGTTTTTTTTTTTTTTTTGGCTGTTGGTAATCATACACCTGGTCCAGCCGGAGAAATAAATGAATAACAAGCAGCATGTAAGAGAAACGGGGCCAGGCGGCTGAGCCCTCACCTTCAGTCCCGCCGCAGGAGTCTACAGCCCATGTCGGACATCCATGTCACCGAGCGAGTACCGGCGCCGCTCCGCTTCCTCTCTCCCGGGTTTAGCTCAGGTGTTGGGGACTGTAGTCTTGCTTGTACCCGTGTGTGTTTTCCAATAGTGACACCACACGTCTGAGTGCCGCTGTTTGTAGAGTAAGAACTGCACTTCCGGGTTGAAATACCAAAGTAAACGCAAACCCGACCCAGTGCGCTCTTTGAAGCAATCACGTTGCTTTATTTTGAAGGTCGAACACGCCTCACTTCCGGTAAAAAAATGCTCACTTGATTTTGCAGCTCCAGACCAATCCCGCAAATTTCACCGCTTCCGGAATGTCAGAGGCTTTTTCTATCACACAGACTGGGAATTTTATGTGCCAAATGGTTAAATCTGAGCATGACTACACTTTAAAA